>NW_026596109.1:19572478-19685006 GCF_907164565.1 Psammomys obesus | reverse complement strand
AAGGAAGGAAGGAAGGAAGGAAGGAAGGAAGGAAGGAAGGAAGGAAGGAAGGAAAGCCATTCATTGCCTCCTGCTGGTCACTGACAGCAGTACAATAAATACCTTTCAAAAAGCCAAAGCCCTCCGTATGTGTCTATTCAATCAACTTAATTCAAATTACTCAATCAATTCATTCAAAAATGTGAGAAAAACAATGGATCTGTACTGAGCACCTGGACTCTTTTCCCCTCTTAGTCTGTAGAAACCGTTGTCATGGTGTTTATGTAGAACTGGGTATTAGAAGTACTTCAGAGATGATGTAACATATGCCAGAGGGCTTGTGTTCATCATTCAACCATAACTTGCCAACTCTCCTGCTCCCCTGCTCCTGGGAACATCGGGATTGCTGCCGGGGAGTCAGAAGCACAAGCTCCTCTTCTAAAAAGCAGCTTCACCTCTGTGGTCATGTGCATTGGACTCCACTGGTTTCAGCTACCTGATAGTATTGCTTTGAGAACCCCTAAACCTAATATATTAAACCTCATTAATTAAGCCTTATATTAATATGCAGCAGGATCAGTATATGTACAATCTATTGTAATAACAGAAACAAAAACTAAAGCCCATAGTTCTCAGTAACAATACATGGTAGGCTACATATTCAGTTTACATTGTACCGTAATTTTCTTTCAATGGGAAGAAATCTCAGCCAGTCTTGTTTTTGCTTTTATCCAAGAATGAACAAAAGTTGGTTTATGGAGGTAGCACTAAGGGAATGAAGGTTGGGACAGAAGCAAGAACTAAATGGATCCAAAGAGACTTAAATAGGACTTCCAGTAAATCACCGAGGTTTCACATTCACATCACAAGATCCGACAGAGTAGATCCTGCATGTTTTTTGTTTGTTTGTTTGTTTGTTTGTTTGTTTGTTTTCCTAGAGAACTCTTCATGACTGACTCAGAACCATCATTTCCCAATATTCCCATGAGGCATGATGATGACCACAGGCCACAGTTCACCTGGAGACAAAAGGAGCTTCTGTCTCCCATCATTTCTGCCATAGGGATGGGCCAGCTCATGGGCAGAGCAAGAGTTGGCTAATCCTTCAGTCTCTGGGAGAACCCTGAAGCTGCCCTCAAACACACATGTGCACAGGGGCTCAATGAAATCTATCGTTAACTGTTTACTCAAATTTCATAATTTCAAATGTAATTACCCAAAAGTTTGTGCATGTTCTGTTCTAAGTAACGTAATATAAAATACACAGAGGACAGAAGGAAGAACTTTTGGTTCTAATTCTGGTTATACCACCAAATTTACCAGGCCAAGGACCACAACTACGGGAGAGAAGAGTGATGATGTCTCACTCATCAGGAGATCATGAACTGCATTCCTACACAAAGGAAAAGAACTAAGAGAGAAGGATAGGACATGTATTCAGCAAAGCATTAAATGTTACAGGTACTTTCACAAATGGAGGTCCAGTGACTTTGGGGGTGCAGAGTATGCTTTTATTCAAGCCATAATGAAAAAGGCAAGGGGAGTTAGAAACATGATGCACAAAAAGACTGTGACTCAGCAGTAATACATTTTCTTGGGGGACCCCCACAAGGCCCATATGATGTTCTTCCTGGTATATCCATAGCTCCTTTCCTGTCGCACAGGGAAGAAACCTGTGTTGGTTTACATAAGCGATATCCTCTTGAGGCTCTGTTATTTGAACATTTGGTCCCCAGTTGTTGGTGGCAGTTTGTGCAGGCTTAGGGGGTGTGGCCTTGCAGAAGGAAGTACATTACTGGGGTGGGCTTGGAGAGCTCAGTTGCTCGTGCCATTTCCAGGTTGCTCTCTTGGCCTTCGCTTGCATTTGCAGATATGTGCTCCCAGCTTCCTATTCCTGCCACCACACCTGCCACTGACCTCTAGGCCTCCTTAACACGATGCACATTTATCCCTCGGCATATGAGTTGTCTTATAGGTCTCCTTTCTATAAGATGCCTTAGAGGTCATGCTATTTCCTCAGCAACAGAAAACACTAGTGTGGCACCAATCTCAGAAAAGTTATTGGAGCACTTTTGGGGACATTGGTCAGAGAAGGAACTTTCTAAGTAGTATGACTTGCTTTGGTGAGGAGGAACAAGAGGGCAGAAGGGTGGGAGGGCAGAGTTCTTCTTGTTTCCTTCAGCTAAACACACTCACTAAGCCAAGGTACCATAAACCGGGATGTTGGGTTCTGAGCCTCAATATCATCCTGAAAGTCTTTTTTTTTTTTTCTCATGTGTGAAGTTAGGAAAGAGGGAAACAGGACAGAACAAGTTGAAGAAGGCATGAGCATCTTACTCACAACTGGACCTGACTTTGCTGCCAGCTGCCACCTACACACAGATGTTTTGGAACTGTGGGTGCAGATTCTCTAAAAATGGCACTCTAGCAACAAGAACACAGCAAATGAACATCACATCAATCAGTTTTGGCGGGCCAGGCAAGCTCATTAAAAAAAAAAAAAAAAAAAAAAAAAAAAAAAAAAAAAAAAAAAAAAAAGAAAAAAAAAAAAAAAAAAAAAAAAAAAAAAAAAAAAAAAAAAAAAAAAGTACCTGCAAAACCATGTAAATCTGCATGAAACGGGATTCTTGGATTCTTGTGTGTCAGTGGAGTGTCTGAACTTGCAGGGGTGCCTGCTTGCTTGGGTAGCTCAGAGTCAGTCCCTTTCACTCTAACCGGAAGCAGAGCCAGGTCAGTGGGCCTGAGAGAACTGAACTGTATACAAAACAAAAACATGCGTTTCTGGTCGCCATCCTTACATTACCCATTTCATGGAAGAATTGCCATCTCCAATACATGATTATCAGATGCTCCAGGAAGCTTGCCTTTCTGAGGTTTTGGTAGATTGGGGGCCCTGGGGTTAAGCAGAAATCTAAACAAACAAAGTTTCCATTGAAAACTTCCGACATGGTAGAAAAGGAAGTTCTTGCTTCAGCAACTCCAATGAGCTGATTAAAAGTGAGCCCCACAAACACACATTCCAGTATGAAGGAGAGCGAGTCAGATCCACCCTGGAGCTAACAGGGAAGCAGTGACAGAGTCAGAGTGGCCACTGAAACAAAAGCCCAGGCTCTCAATGCCAGCTCAGCAGGCAGTCATCGCCTTTTCAATGGGACTCTCTCTTTGATGTGTGTTTTTTAACTGCAACTTTCATGTGGTGATGGAGGAAGCTAAGAGCAAGGTGGTAGCATTATGTGAAGACCAATGCTTTCAGATGCCCTTTGCCCTGCGACAGCACCAGGCAGACAAAGAAGAACCACACAGATGGGAGAAGCCTACCTGTTTTTAAAGAATATCTGTGCTGGCAGAATCTAAAGGGGTGAGGAGAAGCATGCCCTCAATGGCAAAGAAACAGAAATGGCGGGGTCACTAAGACAGACAGATGGAGCTTAAAATAATAGTTTACTTAGATCACAATGCAAATTAAAAGTATGTGTGTCCAATTAGCTTAACATGAATTATCCTCTGGGTGTGGAAGTTTTTAACGCATTTATTTCCACTGTGGCAGAATGAAGCTTCTACTTTAGAAGGAAGTGGTCCTTCAAAACCATACATGTGTGTCTTGCTTTACAGAATACATGTTCTCAGAAAACCCACGTGAAAGTGAAACAATGTTTTTACATATAAGGTACCTGCTATTTTAAAAGCATGTCAGGGAGAAGCAAAGCTGGTTTGGACCAGCAGTCACATGTGTGAGTTTGCCTAGTAAGGATATTTAATTTGAAGGGTGCCCAGCCTTGGTAGGGTATCCTCTCCCAGTAAGGGTGTTCTATAGGAGAACTTTGAAAACCAATCTGAGTCATCTTACCCAAGCAAGCTGTAAGAAGGAGTCAGAAAAGTCACTTCTGCACAGAGAAAGGGCAGGTAGCCTGGGGTGCTCAGCTGCTATGTGGAAACTCATCTTACAGAAAGACTTCCAGCATTAGGGTGGGGCACCCATATCTCCTGTAGCAACATAGAGAGGGAGCCAAGCTGCACAGCAGAGTGGACATGCTAGCCAGGCATGTGTCCACATTGCCCCTGCACCCTGCCAACTGAGGGTGCAGGCGGTGGTGGTCAAGTGAAGTAAGTACCTAGCATGAATGGAGTAGGGAGAGTAGAGCCCACTGCACACACACCAAGGGGCACCAAAGCTGGGAACCATCTATGCAGAGGTTGCCTGATTGAGAGTCAGACTAACATGTTAGGAAAATGGTAAATGTGGTAAAACAAAAGATAGACGGGAAGAAAGATTGGATAAATAACTAGCACTCATCAATAAATCATGGTGAACATGCACATTTCGGTTGTTGTAACAAAATAGCAGAAACGGAGTAATTTATAAAGAATGGAGATTTAGTTTGGCTTATAGCCCTGGAGGTCCAAGAACATGGAGCCATCCTTTCTAAATTTTGTGAGAGCCTTTTGCTAGTGATATCACTATGAGCCCACTACTCTTATAATCTCATTTAATCCTAACTACCTACCCAAGGCCCCAACCCCAAATATCATAAAAGTACAAATCGAGGGTGGTTTTTGTTTTCCTTTGGGGGGATGGTTTTTAACACATGAACATTTTGGGACACATTTGATCATAACAAAATGCAGAAAAACAAGGACTCAGGATTGGGTGCATGTTTTATTTTTTAAATTACTGTTTTTAAAATGCTCCAGCAAATAAAAGTCATTAACAAAAATCTACGATGCTGCTGTCTGCACCTCATCCCTTGAAGCTTAATAGATGTGTCAGGATCTATTTTGAGAGCAAATAAAAAGAAGGCAAACTATGTTGCCAAGAGGTGCTAATTGACAGTTGGAAAAACATTTTTAATATCTCTCCATTTGTATAATTTTTACTAGTCCATCACTGATGAGCATGCACTTGAGTATTCATGATCAGAGGCTGCAGATATTTGCAACACAGCAATGTTCTTCTGGAGACAGGAGAATGCCCTGTGTGCCCAGCTCCTTCACTGCTGTCAATTATACTATATTACAGTAGTTCTTGGAGTTTCACTCTTGGAGTACAAAAAGCTGGGGATTCCACCCATCTACCTAGCCTTCTCCCTGGCCCCACCAGCTCCACATGGGAGTAGTGTTCATGGGGCTCTCAAACCCAGAAACCAACTTCATGTTTCCCTCTTTTCCTCCTCTGAGTGATCTGCTTCACCTTTGGAACACAGCTCCATTTGGCATTTATAGAGGGCCATCTCTTCTCTCTTACTAGAGGGCTCTTCATGTACTTTCTCAATACCTCCTCAGATTTAGCTCGTGTCCGGTATTTAATTGTCCATCCTTGGCCAACCCATGAGCACCTGGAGAGTGGGAAGCAGGCCTTTTGTTTGTAGTTTCTGTGTCTGTCATGAAGTCAGGCAAGTGTAACTAACCTTTAGAATATCTCACCACAGATGGCCCAGTATTCCTTTACTGCCTTGTTGTCTGACCCAACTTGACATGTCTATGCTCCACAGCATCAACTCCCCTCATGTGGCAGGCATTCTCCTCTTTGTACATATAGGCTCTACGCTGAAGAAGACATTGATTAAGATAGTTAGTAAAGGAACATGGCCACTCACTGCCCACCTGGATGAAATATCTGCATCAGCTTTAAGCAAGTACATGATACTGGGCAGAGAGTTCCTTGTGGTTCCAATAAGTTGAAACAAGGATATGTTGGGTACACAGGTGAGAAATAATTATTTTATGTGTTGGTTTGGGTTCTCTGAGAGGATGGGATTCGGTGTGGGAGAGGTTTGGTAGGGCAAATTATTGTGACCAACGGAGGGACAGAGCTTGAGAAGGTAGAGACCTCCAGGTCTCTCGAAGGAGGAGAGAAAAGAAATGACAGGAAGAAGGGTCTCCATCAGAGCTGGAGAGTTCCCAAGGAGATATGGCAAGGCCAGTGACGAGTATGCCTTCTCCCCAGGCTGTTTCTCCCTGTGTCTCTTTCCCTGAATCTTTCTTTGAAATTTCAGACTGTGTTTGACATAAAGAAGCAGTCATAGTTATTAGTAAAGCCATCATTATGCCCAGAAGCACCCTGTCTTAAAAGCCATCACAAAGGAAATAAATATCTTATTCTATCATAAGCCTCATGCTAGAGTTTTAACAGAAGCTCGAAGTGTGTTGACTGAGAACTAGAAAGCACTAACATCTGCTGAGTAGCTGTAGGTATCAGGTTCCATCCCAAGCACATCTTCATTGTATTCAGCCCTCACACTAATTCCACAGAGTAAGTACAGAAATCATCTCCATTTAAAGGTGAGGAAACTGAAGCCCAAACTTTTTTTTCTATCAAATTCTTATTTTTTATATTAATTACAGTTTATTTACTTTGTATCCCAGCTGTAGCCCCCTCCGTCATTCCCTCCCAGTCCCACTCTCCCTCCCTCATCTCCTCCCTGACCCTCTCTAGGTCCACTGATAGGGGAGGTCCTCCTCTCCTTCCATCGGACCCTGGCTTATCAGGTCTCATCAGGACTGGCTGCAATATCCTATAGATCACTACAAATCTAGTAAGCAGCAGAAGACCACTCAAAATCACACACCTGAAACTGTTAACATTTTATTAATGTCCTAAATATGTCAGCCTTTCCTATGGCAGAAGCAGATGGATAGTCAATTTCTCTTGTCATGCTTTGTAGCCTTGAGCAGAATGACCTCCCTCTTCCTTCAGCCCTCCCCAAGTGTTTGGACAAAAGGTCACACAAAGAAGAGATTGTTCCTCCCCAATGCAATGGTTTGGAGAAGACTGTGCATGTCCCAGGAGACTGCCCCTTACACTGCCTGGAGGCCTGAGGTCCATGATCTCAGTAACCATATGTTGCCGATGACAGAGCTTTTGTTGACAGAGGCTCTTGAATGACCTGCCTGAACTGTATGTGCCTTCTGAATTAAAACTGTTGAGAAGACATAGAAACTGGTCAAGTTGTTACAGGGATGAGGAACCTTGATTCCTGTCTTTGTTCTTGGTTCTGTCCTGGTAGGAGGCCAGAAATGCCGCAAGTTTGGAAAGTCTCCAGTTTCCACTATGTTAATTTTTTTCACCATCCTCACGGCTTCCTGGAAGCTATATGTGAGGGTGTAGTGGAAACCCCAGTTTAGGCACCTGAATGGAGCACTTCATGGATGAGTCAACTGGACTGACCTGTACAACCTCCGTGTCTTGACTTCCTCTCACCAACAGAAAGCATCCCTAAGTCCTTGATGGGAAACTCAGTGGCGCTGGTACCGTTTCGATGGCATGTTCAGCGGAGCCCTTTCTCTTGGGCGCTGTGCAAGAGCTATGCTTGCTTCTTATTCCTTAAGTTCTCACCTATAAGCCGCTAATAAACTTCTTTCCCAAACTTGCCTTCTTCTTGTCTATAAAATTCATTCTTCAGGTTCTCAAGATGATGGGCCTAGACGCTACTAGACAGGATGGGTTTGATGTTATTGAATGTCCAGGACTCTTAGCACCCTAAATTAAGCTCATTGTAGGCAAGGAAACCTCATTCTCTCTCCAGGACCCTAGGCGTTTTCCTTATTATCTTTCTTGTAAAACAAACATGTGCCCAGTCTAGCTGTATCTCAGCCACCTTGGCCAGGGAAGTCTATGTGTACAGCAGTTCCATTTCTACCAAAGAAAGAGACATCTTGCTGCAAATTGTGAAAGGACCTGGCTGAAAGCCACAAAAGGATTCATGGTAGAAGTCAAATCCTCATTGACCTCTTGGAAAAACTCTAGTTCTGGGACTGTGAAGATGGGCCATCAGTGACAGGGAGGAAACCTGAAGTCTTGAAGTCCTGGGGAAGACCGTGTGGAAGCCCACTCCATCTCCAGGAACCAGTCTAGAAGGAGGACTCAGGAGACATAGTGTGGACGAAAAGTCAAGTGCTCAGGGGGACACGTTCATATGTGTTGAAGGACGTCTGGGCAGCACCCTGACATATGAGATCAGGAAGCTGGTACAGAACAGGAAAATACTATGGATTATTATGTAGCACTGATATGTTGCTAGAGCTTTTCTGTGTGGGATAGTCTTCCACAACAGAGAAGTTTTTGTTTGTTTGTTTGTTTTGTTTTGTTTTAAGTGGGGCTTGAATAAAAAGGCCTTACAGACTGAGCCCTTGTAGCTGGAATGCAGAAAGGACCAGATCTGGGTGTAGATGTCAATGTAGGCACATAGCAAGGTCCTGCATGTTCCTCACTTCATTTCAAACCCACAGTTAAGCTCCCAGGAAGGAATTGCTATTCCTGCTATGTCTGCCTACCGGGTTCTGGCTACAGGGTACAGAAAGTCTGAAACTCTTCCCTCTGGGATGATGCCAGATCCTCAGGAACAACAGATATTTAAAATCCTGGATACCTCTGCACATACTGCCTCTGCACTTCCATGTTTTGAATCCCCATCTTTTACCCTTGCCATAAGAGAGTTCTCTCTGAGGCATGCAGAAGGAGCCTTGCAGTGCGTAAGGCTCCCGCATTTAGACCTATCCTTTCTATAACTCCCAAACAGACCAACATCTCTAGGGAACTTTTGGTTGGGGTGGATACCACACTCTGTTTTCTCTGAGGACAAAGGGTGTTGACTATCCAAAAGTACATTGCCTACTCCATGCGTATTTGTGCATTCTAAAAACACAGAAGTGCTCTTCTGCCATTGTGAAGAAGGTAAAAGCAAGAAAGTGGATGAAATGGACAAACAGCAGCCTACTTCGTATTTGGATATTATATTGTCTTCAGTGAAGTATGTCTAATGTTCTTGAGGCTTGTGAATAATGAAAAGGGTATCCCCCCATTGAGATCCAAGTAAATACACTGTAATTGGTTTAGAGTGCCTTTAATACTAGTGTTCTCATATTTTAAACCTCTTTTTCTCCAAGTTTCAATAACATGTTCTTGAAAGATGTACTCTCTAAGTAATTCTTTGTCCTCAGAAAGACACTCCAATCACTTTTCTAAACTGATGCTCTGGCATTCATCCAAAACTGATTTAGAAGTTATGGCTCACACCCCGTGTCTGCGTCGTCTAACCTTGGCACATCCCTGAGTCCCATGAATAGGGTTGGCAGTTGGTGAGGACGGCTATAAAAAGAGGGAGAGCTGCTTGTATCTAGCTCTATTGAGCAAATTGTGCTTTCATGAAAATCCTAGAGAGTCAGGAAGAAATTGCCACTATACCTACTAGATCTTGGTAACTTATTGGAAACATTCTCAATACTGAATATACAGCAATGAACTTAAATTGTAAGGCACTTTGTATTTTTCAAAATTTTTATATTATCTCATTTTATTGGTATAAGAATACTGGAAAATATACAGAGTAAATAATATTATTCCCAGCAGTGAAATGAAGATGCATAGAGGGAGTTTTGTCCCCACTGGGCTAACTAATGGCTGTGCTGAGAATGAAACTCAGTTCTCAATACTGAGTTAAGATCTCTTTGCACTGTCCATGTCCCCTGCTCAGAAGCATTTAGCTATGGCCCATCACCTTCCGCTCTGCCTTGGAGATGGCCGCATTATCCCTTGTGCTGGTCAGACTAGGCCCAAAGAAAAGAATGGACTCCCCAGCAGACTGCAAGAAGTATTAGCTGAGATGACAGCAGAGGAAAAGGCGGCCTTGTCCCCAGCATCCTAACGCTCCGGAGCCGGCACTCATTATTTTCATTAATGTGTAATTTCTCTCCTGGCTCTTTGGAGTGAGGGTTGCTTTGCCTACTGTGAGAAAAGGCAACTGAGCTAAATTGGGCCCTCGGGCATGCACCCAGCTTTCTCAGAAGCCTGTTCTGTTTAGAGGGAGCCCTTCCATGCACATCTCCCAGGACAGCTTTCGACAGCCATGAGTATACTTGATTTCTTTTAAAACAAGTAACCTAGAAAATGAAATAACGCATATTAGATTAAGCTCTGTCCCATTTGGCTAATTCAGAAGTTAATGGAAGGTCTCTTTCGGTCATTGGTATTGGCAGAGACACATTTAGTAAACTCTCATGGGAACCTCACACAGGTACAGTAGCAGCTCTTATCCATAAATTAAGAACAGTGTTTAAAAGCAGTTTCTCCTCTCTAGCAGGGTGCACACAGGTCTCTCTGGACAAAGGCACCGCACACCAAACTCCCAAGGCAATACAGAGAATCAGTGCTGGGGGTGTGAGCTGGGAAGAAAGGAAGGGGAGGAGGGAGGGAGAGAGAGAGAGAGAGAGAGAGAGAGAGAGAGAGAGAGGGAGGGAGAGAGAGGGAGAGAGAGATTAGTGGATAATAAAGACACCTGCTTACTCTGCATGAGTTTTGCAGCATCCAACAGTGAATTTCTCCACTTTGCACCTTATGCAGTTCCTTATTGCACACACACCTATATCAGGAACAACACATATAATGATGGTTTATAATTATTCTGTGAAGTAAATGCTAACTTGGAAGATCATGTAAGCAAGAAAAAAAATAATTGCAATCAATATCTTGTCTTTAACTGCAGACTCTTTTTAAGAAAAAAAAAAAAACAGAATTAAATTTCTTCCTGGAAACACATTTCTAATCATTTCTGTGATCTTCTCTTCTGTCAGAGTGGAGGAAGCTATTCCACCTGCCTGTCATTCTGGCAGCAGTGAGCCCCTTTCAGATAAAGAAGGAAATGCCACTCACTTATTCCTAAACATGACCTAAGCCTGAGAGGAAGACTACTCAAACTATGAATGAATGGCTGGGTAGTTCACTTCATAATCCTGTATCGACATTTACATATGAGTTCTCGCGGTCCTTCCTTTTTTTATTGCATCAGTGTTTTTACAATGTTTGTTATCAGACTAATGCTAACCTCACAGAATAAATTAAGCAGTTTTTTTTTCTAATGAGTAGTTTTCAATCAGGGGCTTTAAATGATCCACTTTACTCACTCTACAAAAACGATATTCATATAGCTACTTAATTTTTGTTGTTGTTGTTGGCTGCTGTCTTATTATTTATTTAGTATTATTCTCAACTTTACAAGAATATTTTTCATTTTGCTAAAGTTCTAAACTCATAAGTGCAAAATTCTTTATTTTTTTTATTCTCTAATGTCTCCTCCCAACCTTAAGCTTTTAGAGTCTCCATTTTATTATAAATAATCAGGTTTTATAATTCAATGAAATAAATGGATAACCAGTTTATCATAATAACATACTACAAACATGTAATACACATATATGATTTATTCATCTATAAATGTATTAAAATAAAATTTTAAATAAGAATATTTTCCTAATATCTATAAATTTACCCATTGTTCTTGCTGTTTTGGCGTATTACATTCTTTTATCTGTTTTTTTACTTTTATTACTTCCTTCTTCCTGGTACTATTGTTTAGCTTCTGGTTTCAATTTCAGTTCATTTGTAGATATTCTTTCTTAAGCTCGTCAAGGAGGTGAAATATTTAAGGCTGTTCCTTCACCTCTGGATCTAGCACTGGATGGCCGTCATAGGTTTCCAATGTAGTGTTCTCCTTTGTTGTTGCTATGTAAATTGTTTCTTGTGAACACTGTAGTCTTCATGCCATGTACAAGGAGCTCACAAGGAACTTCTAGATCTGCCCATAACACACTGGCAAATGTTTGCCACAATATCCCAGACCCTGGGAACAATCTGCAGAGCATGGAAACTAAGAAGTTAAAGACTGAAGAAAGTGTGCTAACCATATTTTTTATAGTAACGTTCCCAATAAAAAACATCCCAGATTTGTTGACATGTTAGTCTGAATTACCTTTACCTGTCAACTTTACCCAGGCTGGAGTGGGGAAAGACTAGATGAAGGACTTGTGCACACTAGGCCGGCCTGTGTGCATGTCTGTGGGGGCTGTCTTGAATGTTAACTGAAGGAGAAAGGCCCAGACTACTCCAGCAGCACCCTCACTAGGTCAGACTTGGGCTACTGCATGATGAGCTCAGTGGGTGGGTGAGTGAGTCAGCAGGAGGTGTTCCTCCACAGTTCCTGCCTCCAGGTTTCTGCTGACCTCCCTGCCCCTCTCAATGGCCTGTGAGACCATTGCCCCCCCTCAAGTCATTCTTGGTCCTAGTGTTTGTCACAGAAACAAAACAAAACAAAACAAAACAAACAAACAAAAAACAAAAGGAAACTAAACAGTTAATGGTTTCTCTTTTCTCCGGTCATTTTTTGGGGTAAACACTGTAAATATTGCTACAAATTAAGAAAGCCAAAATATGAGTCCTTCAGTGTTTTTTCTAACTTTTCCTTGTTGGGCATTCTCCCCACCCCCGGCCTTTTATAACTCTTTCCTTCTTTTTTACATCCTTCTTTCCCTCATACAACAATGCCAATAGCCACACCTCAGTAAATATTTTGTTGCATTTGGTTGTGATTCATGTAATATAACTCACTGCATCCAAACATCTCTCTATCAACCTGCTACTATTCTAGTCAAAAACAGCTTCTGTCTTTTTTTTGACTAAGAATGGACTCTCTCCAACACTGTCTTATCATAAAGTCTCTATTTTAACAGGACAGTCACAATCCAATTGGAAAACAGGTCACCGCCTATCCATTCCATATTTGAAAAAGATTGTCATGAAGCATTGAAAATTAGTTAAAAAATTTTTAAAGCTTGCCAAGAATATAAAAAAGTTAATAAAAGAAAACAGATTAGCTGCAGCCTGCCAGAGAATCAGATACTGTGGCTGTCACAAGCAACATTCGGAGTAGGGCGTCCATGGAAGAGAGGCAGAAGAGCGGAACCCAAGACTACATCACCCACACACTTGTACCACCTGCAGGTCTCCACTGAAGAGGTGAGTCCCATTCAATACAGAGATGCTACAAGCATTAGACAGGTAAAACATGTTTCCCCAGTGCCTGTGAACAGGCTGCTCACACCTGCTGTCCATACTGCCTTCTAAGACTCAGGTCTGCTCTCTGACCTCTGTGCAAATGCATAATTTGGTCTCTAAAAGTCTGAATTAGCTTTTGTGAGCTTCCTAGTTTGATTCAAGTATCTAAGTTTTAGGCATCATGAGAGAGGAAATACCTGTCTCTCTACAGAGCATGAATTTGCCCTGTTCCCTCCCTGAGCTCAGGCACAGGTGCCTGCAGTGCTCCATTGGCAATGAGCAGGACAGAATGCAGGTCTCTGGAGGCAGGTGCCCCATTGATCGTTGCACCCTGATTGGAGGGTTCAATCACAAGACGATGGAGAGTTCTATCACAAGCCTCTGATTATTTTTAGCTACGAAAGAGGAATGAGTACAAAGAACAGAAAAAATCCGAATGAGAGAAATGAGAAACAGCAAGGGATAGGTACATATGCAATCTGTCCATGGGAAGGAAACTGAGAGAGATGTCAAGACAAGTGTTCCTAGACACCGCCTTCCCCAAGATGTCACTATTGATAGCTATGCTTGCTATATAATTCCAGAACTTGCACCTGTATTTTCATTCCACAGAAACTCATTTCCTGATTGTGACTGCACTCTCCTGGAGGATTATCTACCAAGGCATCTAGTGGCTTTGCGAACTGAAGTGGACAGGTGAAGGTTTCACCTGGAAAATATATTGGACCCTGAAAATTCCTGTCACATGATTTTTTCCCATAATGCTTTGAATTTTTTAATTTATGTATGCAGTCTAAGAATTACTTTAAGACTTATGTGAGACTTAGGGACTATATCATATTTCCAAATTTCTCCCATGAAATCATGACAGCTTCCTTGTACTTCCAAAGCATCCACAATACATATTTTTCTCCTTTTCTCACTGAACAAAAGAGAAACATATAATTCTAATTTCTAAAAATTGAAATAACCAAAAAGAAATCAAAATATGTCTTAAATCATGTAATACTTAGAGGGCCTGATGTGTGTCTGCTTCCCCACCTTCCCCAGCCATTCTTATTACTATATAAACAAATTTGTTTTGCAGATTTCTGACATCTGCCAAGACTATACTGTTCTCCTTCTGTGCCTGTGCATAGTTAGGAGGTAAGGAATCGAACTCCCTGGGAAGCATATTATCTGAAAGTTACAATCAGTATGTGCCACTATGTTTAATTTTTTTCTAAATTTCCCTTCATCCTCTTTGTCGATACCTATTTTTAAAAGTCATTATTGCCTTCCAGCTGTCTAAATTTTCTTCTCATTTTTCTCTTAAAAACTGACTTTAAGCAGGAGGTCAATATCTCAGCCATCATTAATTTCACGCCCTCCTCTTCTCATTTATTCCCTGGTCTTTTTTCTCTTGAGGGTCACTTTTTTCCTTGATACATTTATAAAAGACTTCCTTACTCCATTTAACCTCTTTTACCAGCAAGATCTCATTTCTCACATTTGTGCTTCTTATCTCCTCCCCCCCCCCGAACTTTAACTTGTTACATCTATTTTTGTAGAGTTCCTGCCTTCTTCAGTTCCAGGACAACTGTCCTGTTTGCCACTGGGGATAAGAGACTGTAATTGTATAAGACTCTAAGAGGAAGAGGAGCTCTGTACCCTCTGTTTCTCCTGCTTCCACACTGAAAATAGAGGCTTTTGTGCTTTAATTATATTCTTAGGCTACATCTCACCTATTAGCAATTCTGAGCCTTAATACACATTCCCATTGCGTTGTCTGACTTAGATTTCCTTCCAATGTTCTTCACAATGAGAAACAGGACTGCAGAGTGTAGTTATCAACGATCAGATTTCTAAATAGACAATGAAAAATGGAAATGATTTATTCTATTAAGGTAAAAATATTTGCATACTGCTGAATGACTTGTAATATGGCAGATTCCAGAAACATGTTTCCGAGATTTTCCCACCCACATTTCTTAATGGTATTTTATTCTGTCCTTTTGAAACTGCCCTTTTCTCTCTCTGGACATCCTCTCTCATGGGAGCAGAAGACTCAGTAACACAAACAGTTGTTGCCAGGTAGTTGCTGCTTTATAAAGTAATGTCCTCTATGGCATAATTCATCATCCCCTCTGAGCTTGTAGGGCTGGCGACAATGTTGACTCCCGTAATATCTGAATGAAGTCCTTTATAAATATTTTTCTGGGTGATTGATCTATCCTCTAGTTATTTTTCTCACACCTCTTCCCCTCAACAGATAACAGATGGGATTCCATCATCACAACCAGATGTTATAGAGATAACACCAGAAGCCCAAGAGTGTTCTTTCTAGTCCAGCTCTTCTATTAGCTACCCTTGCTGTTCCATGAAGCGCTTCACTGCCCTAGCTCCATTTCCCTGTCTGTAATGTGGGAGGGAAAACACCTTCCTGAGACTCAAGGTGATTAGTGAAGACACAGTTAAAAGCATTCCCTTATTCTTTAGTACCTGAATGGATTGTGTCCTCTTTGCTAATTTTTTATAACCAAACTATGTATACATTATTTTCTGTTTCACCCACCTCTCCCACTGTAATAGTTTTATTTATTTATTTATTTGCACACTAATAAATGGACAATTACACATTTAGGTCAGTTACTGCATTAGAAAGAGCTCATGGTCAATCTTCAGATATTAAACAAAAGGATTGTTTTTAGCCACTCCCACCCCCTCTAAACCATGTCTTTTTAGCAGCCACATCCACCACTTTTGCTAAGAAGGGTAGAAGAGAGTGAGTTTTACTTGTTGAAGTAAGGTGTCAGGATTGCCTGTGGATCTGGAAAGCATTTTGGAAGGAAGAGGAAGACAAATGTAAATCTTTAAAATCCAATCGTAAGCAAAGTCTCCTCAGTTCAACATATAAATATAAACATTAAATCAAATCAGATGCTTCTACATTTTTTTAATCCATCATAAAATATTTTGTTTTGACAGCCTGGTAATGTAAGTAGAAACACCGACAGTCAAAAGAGCCAGTCTCTCTGCCTGCCTTCTACCTGCAAGTCTAGTCTTTACTGAGTATAAATAGAAAAAAAAAAGTATATGTTTATGTAAGGGAAAACACTGATTTACTAGAACTGATTGCTTCATAGTCTAATTACTTTTCAACTGGCTGTTCCAAATTAGGATGTCATTGATGGCTTTTGGTGATATATTTCATTTTAAGCAAATTTATTCTATAGTAAAGTACATCATAATGGGAAGCAGACTTCCGACTCTTCCCTCCTCTTTGTAGCCTGATATCTTGACAAGTAAATTAAATTTAGCAGTTAAAATGCTTCCATTAGTAATTTTATTAAGTTAATTAAAGAATCTCTTTCTGAATTTTAACTACCTTCCTTTCAGAACAATGTTGATTTCTTTCTTTTTTTTAATTTCATGTATTTAAAGACTATGATATGTCATAGGGCCAATCAACAAGTATTGCATTCCTGTGGCCATGATGCTACCAACCAAATCAAGGAGTGAGCACAGCTCTGCAGCTCTCAAGAGGGGCCAGCCTGCTTCCAGTGTCAGACCTTGGGTTTCTTCATCTTTACGAGCAGGATAAAGATGAAGAGGTTTGGGGAGATCAAGAAGAACATGCAAGCTTTAGACCCTCTATTTTCGTGGAAGGGTAGAACTGCTGGCCAGAGACTCCACACCTGCAGGTGAACCCCAAGTGGCTCCAGTGGATTTAGTTGAAGGATGGAAAAAGAAGAGCTACAACCGCTTTCCTGATTTAGTGTTCAAGCTGTGATCAGTAAGACCAAAATGGTGAAGTCCATGCTAAGTGAGTTCTAAGCCTTCTACAAAGTGTTTCTTTAAGGTAACCACGAGAATTTGTAAGACACATGAAATGATAACTAATTTCTTCATGGGCCAGTGCCTGCTTCTTGTGGGAAGGTTTCTTAAACCTAGGAGTTTCAGAAGTTAACTTTAGGAATAGAAGGATGCATGGATGAACTTCTTATCTTTTCATTTCAAAGACAAAAACAACGAGTGCCAGAACTATCAATACACAACTGCCAAGAACAGTGGCAGCAACTGTAACAATGGTTGTTCACCACGATGAAGTTTCCTATATCTTATCTAATTAAAGCCCCCAAAAGGGAGATTCTTCTAACGTCTTAATATTATAGACAAGCAACCAATGCCTAACTGTTAAGTGATCCGTGCAGAATGTATGGCTTCATTGCTTGGAGATAGGGTGAATTATTACCTTACATAAGTTGAACGCCTAAAGTAGCTAGTGGCTCCTCCAGTGTTAATGCTGAACTTACAACCTAGGTCATATGAACAGGAGAGAAAAAAAAATTGGAAAGCTTGCACCTAAGAAGATATTGTGAAGCCTGTTTTAAAGTATCTTACCTTGTTGTCAGTGTACTCAGTGGGATGTTTGCTTTGTGGGTGAAACCTTTGCAGGATACACCCATGTGTTCAGACCTGGAGTGACATCTCATTTATAACGAGGAAAGCCTGTCTGTCACTCATTCATTGAAGAAATAAAGGAAAGCCAAGGACACAGTTCGTGCCAATTACTATTAACACCTCCCACCTCCACCTGTTCTCACTCTGACTGCTCACACTCACCTTTCAGTCCCCACCATCTCTAAATCACCCCCGTGGCTCCTGGAATCCTTATCCATCTCCCCTCTAACTCGAGTCTCTCCACTCAGGTACCAGCTCCTCTTCACTCCACTGTTTTTGCCCTTTCTCTCAGGGAGACTGAAAACCGTTTGTTGTTATATTCTGAGATCACTGCTTTCCTCCTGAGAGTAGGTCATTGCAGCTTGTGTTCCTTCTATCCATTCCCCAGTCTTCAGACTTTGTTTTACAAAAGCTCAAGGAATGAATCTGGCAACCCATAGACCCTCCCTGGCAGGATAAAATAGACACAGCTAGAAAATTATTTAATAGGTCAACACAGAACAAAAATGTTTCTGGCTTGGGGTCTGTCTCTGTCTTTCTGTCACTGTTTCTCTCTATGTCTTTCTGTCTGTCTCTTTCTGTCTGTCTGTCTCACACACTGTGTGTGTGAGTATGTGTGTGTGTGTGTGTGTGTGTGTGTGTGTGTGTGTGTGTGTGATATCTTCTCATATTGGTAAAGCTGAGATGGTCAGTATCTATCAGGTCCTCTTCCTAAGACTCTTTCTGGAAGTCTACCTCACCTACCTGCTCTTTTTCTCCTTCTTCCTACTTTTATCCTTCTCTCTCTCTTCCTGCCTTCTACCAAGCTCAAATATGAAGATAAAAAGTATTAAATCTTTACTGTTTCACCAGCCCCATTGGTCCTATAGCATTCTGGGACTTGTTTTGAGAAGAAGACAACTTGAGAAATAAAAAAAGTCAAATGTGTGTGTGTGTGTGTGTGTGTGTGTGTGTGTGTGGTATATGTTGTCTTTGTGAGAGATGTTTCATTTATTGTGCAAATCATCCCTTCCCAAGTAATTTTTTTTAAAACAGAATCCAGAATAATAATTCTGTAGTTACTAGCTAGCTAGACAGACCAACACATAAGAATACAGATAATTTGGGAATTTTTTCCTGATTTAAAAAACAAAAATCAAAAAACAAAAACAAAAACAACAACAACAAAAAACCTTCCATCTTATAACCTCTACCTGAGACAGAGTGCTACCTTTAGCCTGAAAGAATAGCTTCCCTGTATGTGCCATAAGGGAATTTGTTCTCATTCAGACTTACCTCTTATGCCCTTGATCCTGCTGTTTGCATTGCAGATATTTTGGTTGAGAAGCTTGTTGTTTTTGGATGTGAACTTTCAGGCCAGTAGTGAATTCTGTTTCATATTTATAATTGGTTTTCTGCTCCTGGAAGAAGCCCAAAACTGGTAGGTCCTTGTGAGTGAAGGGGGGAGGCAGAATATAGTTACCCAATCTGAGGCTCTGGAAGATGAGGGGAGATAACTCAATGGGGAGGGCTGCATCAAGTAAACAACATGTCCGCTCCCCCTTCCCCAGACATCCTTGCCTGGCTTTCCTCCTGGACAGCGTGCAATTAAATGTATAGATGCACAAAAGAGCCATCTGTATTGGAAAATATGTGACAAAATCCCCATTACTGGTTGCATGGAAGGAAGAACGTGTGATTTTAAAATGAAATACCAAAGACAGAGGTACTGAGTTGGTTGGATACACAAGCAGCAGCAGGCCACAGTTCTGGAAGATTCCACAAGCCTCTTTCTTATCCTTCACCCTGGAGGCTTCTGAAGAGGCCTGAATTTCTGGCTTAAAGTGAGTGATGCTACTTGAAAGGAAAGGGAAAGAGATTTCAAGTCACTCTTGTGCACAGGCCTGGGAGAAGCTACAGCACGTCTGATGGACAGACTTCAGGTATTTCTGAGTGTGACTTCCACGTAACAAGTCCTACACCCTACACCGTTGCTGATCTCCATCACGCAATTGAACGTGTCTGTGAAGCATAAGTGATAGACTGAAATGTGCTAGGAAGGATGCGGAAGTCTCTTTCCAACAGCCTAGCAGTGCCCCTGCACAACGGAGTCATATGACCCTGGGGACTGTGGGATGCAGCGCAGCCTGGAGTGCTTTTTACACACAACGGCTGAGGGGATGCCTGATCCAGCAGAGGGGCTTTCTAACACAGGAATGGAGTTACTGGCTTCATCAGAGGAGTCTAAATGAGATGGGCAGTCCAGTGTGTGATCGAAACCATAAAGGAACCAATAACATGAGACCACGATTTTGGTCTTTTCTATTTCTTACCTGTCTTTTCTTAAAGCATAGATACCAGGAAGACGAACTACACGAAACCAAATATTTTCCTATGTAATGTAACTGGCTTAAAAAGCAAAAGCAATGTGTACGACCCACAGCCCCTACATCAGACACATACATTGAAATGTGTGGTTCACAACGTATGTTAAAACAAATAGTGAAAAGCCTTCTCTAAAGAGTGAAAACCTCAAACGCACACTGATGCGGGATGGTCTGCTAATATTTACTGCTTCTTTGCCAAGGCCTGAATATTTAGTTCTACAGACCCAGAAAGCAGACATGTCTATGTCTACCAGGCTCCCATAAAGAAAGTTGTTTTGTTTTGTTTTTTTTGTTGTTGTTGTTTGTTTCAATTAAATGAGATATTCTCGGTGACCTTCATAAACCCTGTTAGAAAGGAAAGGCAGATGCTGCTGCACAGACTGCATTTCATGATCACTCAAACAGTTCTCTGAAGTGGCATCGTTCCCTCCTATTGTCCACTGGGACCATTCTACAGGGACGCCATTACTTCTTCTGATGCTACATTCTGGGATAGATTCCACATATTTCATATACATATCTGGATAGTTCTACATAGGCAGTTACAGCAATTTCTGTTTGAGCCAATATAAGAAAATAGAAATTGAAAATAGCTATTAGTTAAAGTACAGGCATCTATATCAGAGCTGTTCCCATTTCTGGAACTGTAGAAGTGAATATTTTACATTCCACTGATTACATCAATATTTCTACACACACCTATCACAGTATAAGATATTACAAAGCATAGACCATCTTATTCAACTTTAAATCGCTAAAACATCATAATATTTGGTAAATTAGTCTTGAGTAGTGAAATGATTAAATGAATGAATGAAGCAGGCCATCTATATTTAAATCCAGACAATGATTATTTGTGCTACAATCACACTATAATGAGAACTGTCCAGAAGAGTTTTCAGAGCACACTGGAGAAAACTTGGCTAGCTATTCTTGGAGAGCACACTAACTATTTGTTCGATGAAGACAGTTCACTGAGGAAGCAGATTTTGACCCTTCAAGAACTTGAATGTGATGATGAGTTTACGACAGTTCTAAAAGCCAACATACGGTCGGTGGCCAGATTGTGGTTCTGGACTCAGAGGCTTCCATTTGGAAGGCAGACAAGCATTTGAATTATGGGTCTAATGAAAGTGTCAATAGCAATCCTGTTACTGGAGTTGCTGTAAAACCCTGCTTAATGAACTAGGCAGGGACACAGAAACACAATGGTCTAAAATGTACTGTAGGAGAAAATGATAATTATCCCAGATTTCATGTACAAGATAAAATGCATAGGGATGATATTACCAGTGAGCAATATTATAGCCCTTCAGGGGACTGTTTTGTTAACAGGGTTTGGCTCAGCCTTTTCCATCCTCCTTGTATGAGTTGAGATTCACTACACAGGCTCAGGCAGAGAGTCAGGGAAGGATGTCAGATGGTAAAATTCCTGTCATGGATGCTAACAAATGTTAGCGACAAAGGGCTCCAGTACCCTTTTCTCTGAGAACCATATTACAAGGTGCTTTCTTTACTGTCTTCCAGAACCCCATGAAACACTGCTATCACCGCACTCAGCTTCTCCGGCTTGCAGTTGAATTGGTACAATTTTTCCTCAGATAGCAGTGTGTGTGTGTGTGTGTGTGTGTGTGTGTGTGTGTGTGTGTGTGTGTTTATCCACAAGTTGGGTTGAATGACTGAGACATTTTTAAAAATGGAAAATATTTCATGCACCAAAATATGTTAAAGTACCAAATTGTCAATACTATAATCATCATAAAATTAAAAGAGGAAACTGAGTCTAGATGTGTGTCAATGTTAGTGTTTTGGAGAAGGCAGGAAGAACTCATGGGCCAGCACTCATCCATTTTTTTTTCACGTGGAAAGAAATGTGGATAGACAGCAGATATATGAGATGAGAAGTGAAGCAGGAAAGGAATAGTGTTTGTTTTTGAGAGGACACGGGTTAAAAATATTGTGTAGTGTATACCCAGGGGAACACATATGGAAAGATGGATTTCATTTTAATATGTATTGGACACCCAAATATATTCTACCCAAATGTAATGCTACTGGTGGGGTAGAGAAAAGGGAGCATGCTTTGCCAATATAACCCACAGGCAAATCCTGAACATGCTAAGCCTCCTGCCAGACAAAAGCCTATTTGTAAATTACTCCACTTAATTTCCCAGGTCATGATTGCCTCTCTCTGCAAAGTGGTTTATGACATTCTCAATTAGGAGTTTGCTATGAAAATGAATGAATGAAGTATTTCAAAACTGCTATGATATTTTAAAGATGAGTCACTTTTGAAAAGTGGTTTTGTTTCCCGTGTTCTGGATAATGTGTTTGAGGATGTAGTTTCCAGCCTCACCCATCACCCCATTGTGAAATCAAATTGAATGACTCTGCTCTTAGAATGATCGCTCATTCAAATGCATTCAATAAATAAAGCCCAAACACAATGAAGCATTTCTCCTGGTGCATCCTGGAGAGCTAGGCCCTGGTGTCTTCTTGGATGAAGCTGAGACTCAAGTAAATAAAGCAAGCATTCACCCACACTGACTGTGTAATCCCTAGTGACTTCTCTTTACTAAGCTCTTCCATTACACCACCTTATTGGCTCTCACAAGGAACCCATAATTGATTCATTATCACTTTTAACATTGAATTCAGAACTCAGAGTGACCAGTAATTTGTGCAAACTCACACAGTAATCCAGAATCCATCTTCTCTCAAAATCCCAACTCTTCCCCTCCAGAGCAGAAAGACAACTTCTAAATAAGTATACAACATAATTAGTAGACCCATGCACCCAACTAGGCACCAATACTGAACTCATTCAGATGTGTCTTAGTGATATTGTAAATACTGTGAACGCCTTCTCTGCTTTTCACAATGTTGTGAATTCTACCCTGGACAAAAGGCCATGCCAGTATGATCTTGTTCAGAATTTTAGTAATGTGAACAGCTTAAAAGAATATGCACCAAATACTGAGTAAGCAAGTCAAGTAACTCCCACTGCCATTTATTCTTCCTGAAATTAGACAGGTTATAAATCTTAAAAAAAATTAAAGTATAAACTCTTGCCCTTAATTGAGTTATCAAATATCAGAGAGGACCATGTGTGTAGAAGGCTGGTAAAATAAGGCTGAAATTGGTGTGGTTGGCTATGGAGGAGGCTGGGTAGGGGAAACAAGGAGAACAAGGAAAGAGGATTGTTTTGTGACATGTTTAAAAGTTTTAAATTTATATTTATAAAATACACTGAAATTTCAGGAGCTGGTGAGATGGCTCAGCGGTCAAGACTGTGGGCTGCTTTTCCAGAGGTCCTGAGTTCAATTCCCAGCAACCACAAAGTTGGCTCATGATCATCTATAAAGGGATTTGATGCCCTCCTCTGGCATGTATGTGTACATGCAGACAGAGCACTCCTGCATTTAAAAACATAAAAAAAAAAAAAAACAAATAAAAACCAAAATAGACTGAAATTTCAAAATAACACAGAATTCAATTTTTTTTCTGAGTCTTAAGTTTCCCTAGTCAGCCAGAACTGGAGACAAGAGATTAATTCATCTGATGTTTGTACTAGGCACTGTAGCATCTAAGAATGGAATTAAGGGGACAGATCAAAGAACAGGATATCAGATACCCAGACAGGTCAGCAGAAGTAGAGACAGCTTGGTTTTTCAACATGGCCTCCAGGCATCCTCATAAACTAACAAGGACAGGCACTCTCTGGCCTTCTCTCTTGCTCCCTTCTCTTGTAGTCTCCTGCTCCGTCTTCCTATTGGCTGTGGGTGGTTCTGTGCAGAGCAGATAGTAGGAAAGGCACAGACTTACAACATAGACTGTGCCATAAGAAGCTCCTGAAAAGATCTCCCAGCATTCACAGCCTTTTCTGGTAAAAACATCTACTAATCTCCTCTGTTGCATCAAGGTGTATCTTTTCTGTGTATATTTTTTGAATGGCTTTCTAGCTTGAGAAACTATTCTTCTTTATCATAGTATACTATTTTGCAAGTTGTGAAATTGAGGAAGCCATGATTATATGGCTTGATATATGGCTTCTCCCACCAGTTCCTAACATCATGTCACCTGAAAGACCATCGTCTTCATACTCCTCTGTGAAAAATAGTGCCGGAAGTCCCAATTCCAGGGTTTAATTTTCAAAAAGGAAGGCCACTGAACCAAAGTTAATTTCTTGGTGCTTCTAAGTTCTCCCAAAATATATTTCCAGCAATATTTCCCTATGCTTTCAAATTTGTTTTAAAAAGCCAAAAATAGTATATTTTTTCATGACCCAGGCTTTACAACAACTTTGTATTAAAAGTCATGTTCAGGTCTTAAGCCATTCCAACTGTTAGAACCAGTGGCTTTAGGAGAGAGGTTTTCTTTAGATAGCTCAAGACCGTTTTTTGTTTTTTTTTTTTTTTTTTGATGATTGAAACCTGGCTTGATGCCTCTATACATCTAGATTATTAGAAAAAATACATTTAAATGAGAAGCAGATGCTCTTTCCAGATTTCTATTTTCACTGCACAGAGTAAATAGAAGTGTTCATCTCTGTGTTTACTCTTTGAATATGGTGCATGCTACATGAATCGTTATTTAATGCATAGGGTGTTCCTTTCACAGAAGTAAAGGAAATAGGGGACCTCTGTGGTACTCAGTCTTCCAAAACACTTTCTGCTCCAAGAAAACTAAACAAGTTATTCATTCTCCTTTACTCCTTTGTATGCTCCCAGGCCTGGTACTAAGCCAGTAGATCCAAACTGAATAGGGCTACATGCTGCTGAGTGCAAGGATGGCAGGCCCGGCTGCTGATCGCAAGCTTGTATTTGGCAACAGACGACAAGCATACTGCAAACGCTCAGTGTTCCTCCTATTAGATGCAAAACCAATTAACAAGAAACTATTCCCAGGCAAGGGAAATAGAGGACAGGCCATTGCAGGGTGCCTGTGAGGAAGGACGGCAGTTTTCTAGAGCCTTTTTTTTTTTTTCCTATCACTATGTCAACACTCAAGCAAGTTGAGATTTCTGGGTTATTCTCTTAGCCTGGAAAGTTATACAGTAGGTTCTTGAGGCAATCTGAGGTTCCTGAAGTGGGCTTGAAGTGGTTGCATGGAGCAGTTATGTAACAAACAGCAAAAGTCTCATGAGTTCCAATTCAGCTTGTGCATGTGGAATTATCTCATTGCTACAATGACAGTAGCCATAGCTACCCAGCCTAAGGGGAACTGATAAACCATGAAACTGTCACAGAATTTAATGGAGTTTAGCTGTTTCCTTGTACTCTGTAACTGCCCCCCCCCAATTGCTCTACCAAATTGTTCTTTAAGGATGACTCTCTGTTCAATATGCCACACCCATGGAGCAGAGTTTTTGTCACATAAAGTCATGGTTTAGACGTAGATGAATAAAAAATTAAATTAAAATACTAGTTGCCTCTTAAGCACAAACTTGTACTAGGCATGGCAATAAGCTTTACTTGTACCATGTTAATTTTGATACCCAAGATAATATTTAAAAGAATGTATTAGTCTCTATGTCTTACAGATAAAGAATCAGAGGTTTTGTTAAAAGTGATTTGCCTAAAGTTAGGTCAGTAAGTGGCCAAACTCAGTCTTCCTTGCTCCACACTGAGAGATGTTTTAAGTGCAGCATGATGTTGTGTTAAAAAAGCAAAGGTCCTTGAAAGCTTATTGTCACATAGCTTTCAACAAACAGTTAATATAGAAAGAAAGAGTAATAATTCTAATCAGTTAGCCCTTGGAATACCAAATTCCAAGGTGTTCCTCAAACATGCAGCAAATAACTTTTCTTTCAGCTGAACCATGTGCTACCTAAACAATGTTGTCTTTCAACGTAGAAAAATCTGAAGGGCTTGGTCATCTCCACTGTGTGGCCAGGAAATAAGCCAGTGAGAAATCCATCTCGAAATCTTGACTTGAAGAAAATTTGAAGCGGTTGAAAGCATTTTTATCCCGTATGTGTGACGATAGATCCTCAAGATATTTATGCAATGTCAGAGACAGGAAGACATGCTACCATCAAGGTTACTGTTGTTGCTATTGTAATTATGACTGTCATGACAGAGTGGGTCGACAGCTCGCTATATGCCAAGATGGCGGTAAAGGTTTTACAGACATTTTCTCATTGTAAGCACTCCAAGAATAAGTATTAAGCCTATAGGGACAGGAAGCACCCGGAGGTAAGTAACTCGTTCATGGCCAAGCAGAAACCAAGCCAGGCCTGTCTGGGTTAAACCTGAGTTCATATAGTCTTGATTTGTATATTATATACAATCACTCTATCAGCAATCCTGTGAGTTCCCTTTAAAAAGCTCTTTATATATCCACACCTGACTTTTATAAGCAGCATGAACTGGCAAATAGTCAATTGTCAGCTGATGAGAGATGAGCATTGTCTACAGTTCAAAAGCTCTTAGGATCAGCGGGTTCCTTTCCTCAGAGTAAGACGCCTGACTTTGTGTCTCGGGACTTACAAGACGACTATAACAATGCATTGTATTGTTTGTTAGTGATGGCTTCTTCTTAGACAGCGGGTACGCCACACTCTCTGCCACTGGACATGTCCACACAGAAACGCCAACTAAATTTGCTAACGTTTTCCTTCTCCACAGACAAGCATGGATACCATATTTCCCTGGTAGCATTTGTAGCATTTGGGTCTCATTGAAACCTAAAAACCCTGTAACATTTCCATTCATGGACTCTACCATGATGGATAAAGTTAAGTAACCCTTTGATAATGTTTTGTAATTACATTCTATTTATTTAATGTCCTGGCCCAAGGTTTAGAGTGTCACTCATTTTGTCGCAATATACTATTTCTCTAATAATTATGAATGGGAAAGTTGTACAAAAGACAAAAATTCATTTGGCCCTACAGAATCCATATGTTTTTAGGAAGTAGCTGATTCAATTCTCCCTGTGAGTGGGTAAGAATTTGCAGAAGTCATTTAAAAATTTTGAGTCTCTGTTTCATATCATAAAGTGTATGGCTGGATCTAGCTTGTCTCAAAATCACTGTGGATTTCAAACGCAGGGACTCTTCCAGCCTACAGGACTCAGCACAGTCACACACGCACAGCACCCTGCGAGCAAGCACCTCAGAACCACAGAGAACACCTCAACAAATGCCTGACAAGTCATTTGACAATGTGACTAAATTATAAATAGCTCTGGTCTCCTAACACATATGAGAAGGTAACAAGATTTTTCAGCTCAGTACAGCAGTGATGGCTATCTTAGCTTTTTTTTGGGGGGGGGGCTTTTTTCCATTGTCCTGAAACCTAAGCATCAAGAAAATAGGAGGGAGAAATTCTGTGTATTTACTTCTGAAGCTGATAATATCTATATTTGGCATTCTAGAATAACAGCATATCTAGCAGCAACTGAGATATGCATGTTTCAGAACTGAGAAACTTTTAAAATCCCCTTTTAAGCAGTGTGGCCACAGAAGACTCTTAATAATTGATTATAATTGATTTTAACCTTGTCCTAACCTGGGCAAGATGGCAAAGCCAATCATCTTTGTCCAGATGGGGTATGAGAAACAGCCCCCAGTCCACATCTTTAAAAGCTCCAGACATGAGCAGAAGATAAAATATTTAGTCTGCCAAAGCCTTGACCTCCCAATTCCAGCCAGTTTTGAACTTGAATTGATTTCCGACAAGGCATCTGGGAGATGATTACAACAAAACGCACTAAAGCTGGGCAGCCTTTATTTTAACATCCCAGCAGCTTAACCTGTTAATAACAGCAATTGTTTTAGCTATAATACCAGTTCCTGTAGCCAGCGCAGGGAGTGGATGGCTGCAGTGCAGTGTCCAGGGCAGCGCAGAAACAAAACATGGCTGGCCAGAAAAGGGACTGGCAGAGCTTTCCGAAGAAACCCATCTGCAGAGGTTAGCTCTGGGGAATCAAATTCCTTCTCTGTGGCAAGTCACAAACAAAGAATCGTGGGATCAGGGAGTTTGCATGCTGCAAGACCACTGCAGGCCAGGGCTCTGGGGCCACATTTGATAGAGATGAGCTAACAATGAGCAAAGAACTATGCTTACTATGCTTTGCTTGAAATAATGCTATTTATTAAAAGCATAATTTGAGCCACATATGTGAACTCATGAGTAAATTACAATTTTCTTTTGACCATATTGAAAAAAAAAACGTTAAAGCTAAAGTGACTTTTAATATCTCATTTCACTTAATAAATCCCAAATGTTATTGCTTCTACAGACAATCAATAGAAAAATAATAATACAACATTTTATACTTATCTTTCATTCTAGGACTTCCCAAATGTGCAAACACGTTACACTTCCGGCATGTTTCAGTAAAATTAGTTTCATCACGAGCACAGAAGCAGTCACATGTGGTTGGTGGTTACCACAGTGGACTGCACACATTGAAAAGGGATCCGGTTGGATGAACCATTGCTACTGGCTTCCCTAACCATAGCATGCCACAAAGAATCCAAACACCATTCCTGGACTTTTCATTTTCAGTCAGCTACATATTGAAAGCATGGGTGTGGCCCATGGACTGGAGAGATCAACATGCTATAGGAGTTCTCCCTGAGATCACAAGTTTGGGCTTAGCATCCACTAAGACCTGTGATGATGTATAATATTGCCTGTAATATTATCGTCATCTGCCACCACCAGGTTGTTTTATGCCAGCTGCTTGTAAGTGGGAAGGGGGAGTCATTGCATACCATTTCATGAGATAGCCTAACATTCTTCCATGGGTGAAATGAATATTTCATGGTTTTCCAGCATGGTTTATATAGAAGCCACATTGCAAATATAAGGCCATTTAATCATCTAAACCCCTCATGATGTGGGAATTATTAACCTTATTTAACATATGTAAGCCTGAGCCTCACAGAAACTAACCCTCATAATGTAGAACATACTGTGTGGACTGGAACCAAGCCTTTAACAGAACCCAAAGCCACACTCTAAATCACCAGAAAGTGCTAGCTTTACAAATGAGAGCATTTGAACTCCCATCTCTGTACTAAAAAGGTTTCCCAAACTGATGTCAAGACAAAGAAAGGCTAATGAAGTTGCCTTTACTTCTAACACCTGGAAAGGCCAGCAGTCCTATGCCAAAAGACAGAATTCTATCACACATCAATCTCCCATTTCTTCCAGCCATGACCCCCTCCCAATAACACAAAGGTGGGAAGAAATGGAGACAGACAGTGGTGATAATGGTCACCAAGCATGGTTGCTGTATCTAGCAGCGCCCAAAGATCTAAGCACCATTTTCCTCCCGTAGCTATGAGCTCATAGCCACGATTCCAATTTATATCAGAATATTCACACTACATTTTCTGGTGATGAAAGGCATTCTAGTTACATGTAGGGGACACCTCCATTTCATCTTGACGATGCTTCTGCTTACAGAGTATCTCAGGTAAGACTTCTGCCAACAGGAGGAGAAGACAGTGTAGTCAGCAGATTTTATTTATTTTCCACAAATTTACTCAGCATATGATAGCTTTTGAATTTGCATTGGGAAGATTGCTAAGCACGGGGGAATAGTACTTGATACATGTATTGCTTATAACAATAGTTTTTTATTTTTTCCCTCCTCATGTCTGACAATGTAGAGTTCCAACTCTAAACTTGAGCACTAAACATTTCTGCTAAAACCAGTATTCTGACTGTTGTTAGACTCAAAACTAACCTTTCTATGAAGACTATGAAAAGTCCCAATAACTGATTTGGAGTGAGCTCAATAAAACTGGGCATGACATGTTCTTGCCTAGTGGATTAATCTATAAACATAGTCTACTCATTTGTTCATTGTTTCGTAAGTTTAGGGGTAACTAATATGGATGAAAAGACACTTTTCTTAAACTTGGATAAGGATATCCTGACAGTGAATGTACACAAGATGATAACAGCTTAAATTGTTACATCCTTTCTGTGTGCCAATCCCTGCCTTGAGTGTTTTAAATGGATGATTTAGTTCTTACAAACTAGACACATTCATTCTGATTTTAAGGTTAAGAAATTTGAGGCAAACAATACTTGTGCATATTACCAATGTGTTTGGGTGCCATGTTTTTCTCATTTATTTCTTCTACCAGAGTTCTGACCATTCAAGTGGCAACACCTCTGACCTTCTCTTTCTGTTTCTATCTTTACCACTAAGTTCTGTGTCTACTGATTGTGAGAAGCTTTTATGCATTTTTATCAGTTGTATATTACTGTATGATAAACTAAGTCAGAGGTTTAAAATAGTGTTATGCCTATTTTAAATTTTATGTTTTAATTTCTAAATTCATAAGCGACTGGTTTTCCATATATGTATATATGGAGAATATGTATACATATTATTCAGGTAAATAATCACAATTTAAGTTAACTATTGAATTCACCGAGGTTTACTATGGGTCTCAGTCACTTAGAGTCACCAGGTATGTCAAGGAAATTTGTGATCAACGATGACAGCTTTCACCTACACAGAAGCTGTTGTCAACTGAGACATTTGTCAGCAGCAGGCATGACCATATTCCATTTTGTTTACTTTTTAATTGTATTTTAATTCCAGTATTTACACCTTTTCTCTTTCTTCCTTCCAAACCCTCCTAGACATCCCACCATCAAATGCTCTTTTTTCATGAATTGTTATTGCATGCATCTGCATGTATGTACACGTTTGTACATACATACGTATCTACACCTACATACACTCCTCACTATAACCTGATGAACACACACAATGTTAGATGTGCAGATATTTTTAGGGCTGACCTTTCCGTACTGAACAACAAAGTGGTGTGCTGTTCCCCGGGGAGGGTCAGCTCTTCTGCTCCCAGCTTTGCTCAGTTGGATGTGGTTCTTTGTGAAGACTTGAAGCCTAGTGGGGCTTTTCTTGTCTGGTTTGGCATGTTTATTGGTGTCCTTGTTCTATTCGTGCTTGTAGCCCCTGCTTCTTAGCACAAGATCTTGGCTTTGTGCCAAGTCCCAATTTGCAAAAAGACTTCAAAAGCCTCTGCTTATGTCACAATTAGTGTTGAATTCTCAGGAAAAAAAAAAGCACAAGTCCCATGGTCAAGTCCAGAATCAAAGATAGAGGGAGTTATACGGGGCCCCTTTTCAGCCATCTAACACATAATAGATTTTCATTAAACATGGTGGAAAAGAAAAAAGAACCAACTTAAATCAAGTAGAGGATGACAGAAGAGATAAAAATCAAAATTTTACAGCAAAGAAGACTGTAGCAAAATCAAAATATAGCCTTTGGTTTGACCCTCAGAAGTAAATAAATATTAAGTCCTATATTATCACTTCTAATGCAGAGCAACATTTTATTTGAGGTCACAGCACTATTAAATACACACACACACACACACACACACACACATAATATTTACAAAAGGCTGTCGGATGGAAACAAGAGTCAGTTCTGAATTTTTGCCACGGGAACTTTTATTTTAGGGAAACACCAAGATTCCAGTCAGATGTGTTTATTCTCTGATGAAGTAATGAACAATGGTACATCTGAGGGGGAATTCAAAGTGCATCATTTATCTTATCGTCTTTTCAATTAGGCTGAATAAAGCATAAAGTTGGTTCCAAACTACATCAAAGAAACAGGGTGAGTAAATTTATTATACCACTAGAGTGCTAATCTTGGCAGATGGTAGAAAAAATATTTTTAGCATGAAATATGCTAAAGCAATAAATCTGAACAAGGTGAATGTTATCAACTAATTTCTCCCTTGTGTGAGGTAAAACTCTCACAAGACTACTCAGCAGTCTTCAGAAGCCTCAGCGGAAATGGTTAGCTATGACCCTTGATGAAAAACAACAATGATCAAACAAACAAATAAACAACAACAAAAAATCTCCCCCCCAAAACAGTAGCTAGATAGCTGGCTCTGTGGTTAAGAGTACTTGCTGCTCTTACAGAAGACTTGAGTTTGGTTCCCTGCCACCCCTGTTAGACATTTCACAGCTGCCTGCAACTTCAGCTCCAGAGTAAACCAATTCTTCTGGTATCTGTGTGCACCTGAACTCATGGGCACCCCCCAAAAAACCACACACACATTATCTAAAATGAATAAATAATATTCTTTTTTTAGAAAATAAGAAAACAAGCCCTGCACCCAGGATACTTCATTAAATGTGAAAAAGAAGGAAAGAGAAAGGAGAGTGCAGTTGTGCTGTTCTGATGTTTTGAATATTATGTTTGAAGCCAGACCTACCCTAGAATTTTGTCAGTCTTTTGTTTGGAAATTTTCCAATGTAGAGAATGTACAGATCCCTTTAAGATCAGATCAGTTTAGAGCAGAGGTAAACATACACAGTCACATGGAGCCAAGGCTGACAAAATTCAGAGTAGAATAGTACATGATGCTCAAAAATTCTTCTATCAAAGACATATGAGCAAAAATGAAGATTAGGAAACAGAGTGAAAAACCTTGATGTGTGGCAGAAGTCTGTCTGAGAAGTTGTTAAATTAGATACTTTCCAGTCTGACCATAAACTATATACTTTTTAGCCATCTTGAGTTTTACTAGAAGTGATATGTTAGAATAGATCAGAAGAGAGGTGAGTCTGTGGTCAAAAAGTAAGCGATTCATGCCCGAGTCCGCCACCTTCCACATGCCCAACCTTCTACTTGACTAAGCTCATTATACAATTTTCTTAGATTTCAATTAATTATCTACAAAATAAAGACTTAAACTCTAGTGTCACTACAGAAAAACAAGTGTGAAGGAGAAGAAATGAATCAGAACCATTAGAACAAGTTGCATTTGAGTTGTGCAACTACAAACAGGACCCATGACTCAGGAGTCTAGGCATTCTTCTTAATTAATCCTGGCAATCTATCAAATCATTTGAATTATGCCTTGTTCATTGACTTGAAATAAAAAAATTCCAAATATTAGAGAAATTTAGTCTGAAAAAATTAGAAGAAATTATCTTGAATAGATCATACTTCCCGCAGTCTGGTAATGAGATAGAAACTGAAAATTAATTAAAAGTTGTAATATTGTTGAGGAGTAAAATTTCTGTCTTTTGGTAGGGTGAGGTGGAAGTGAAGGATGCCAAGGCGGTGGGGCATCATATAGGTGTCTCCTGTAATTTTTCTTTAGCTTTCTTTCCTACCAAATGTTGTCACTTGAATCTCTGCGTCTCCAGGGCTGCCATAGCAGACATATGCAAAGCTTCAGTGGGACAGTGGGAGTGGCGCTGTCCATGGTGCTGCCACTCTGACACGCTCTTGCCAGGCTGATTCTCATAAGCAAGAATTGTCACAAAAAGAGAGACCATTCTCCAGGTCACCAACAGCAGAGCAAGAATTATGCAATAATCGTGGAGAAGACATGACCCTAAAGTATTGGTAAATAAGTGGAGAGGAGGGAGACAACACAGGGAAGAAAGAAAGAAATGTTGATATAATTCTTGAAAAATCATGAGTTATTGTTAATGAAATGATGTAAAAATGTGGACCTTCTTCGGTTTACATTAAAGCAACACGACCTTAGCCACGCCCTACCATAAACAATCACAGAAGATGAGCTGTGGAACAACCCAGTGAAACCAGTTTCTACACTCTTCAGATTCACGATTTCACTCGTGATGTCTTTTCAAGAATCCTAGATCTACACTGAGACAGAACAGCAGAATAATGACTACACATCGCATGAAGCGAATTCCATGGCAGTATGGGTATTGTTTGATCAGCTGTCACGTAAGAGGGGTGCTGATCTCGTTAACCATTTTTATATTTTAAAGCAAAGCTATCAAGAGAAAGAGGAAATTTTTATACTGCTTCACAAAGTGCTTTGTGAATAAAGAATGGGTGGTTAATCCTTCAGCCCCTTGGTGGGGTTACATCTTGATCAGAGATGGGGAATATGAAAGAGAATGCTTGTAGAACCCCAATTTATGTTGGCCTGTTTTCTGATATTAATGTAATCTTTAAACAGGATTATATGGTATGGACTAGTCTCCTAGCAGTGCAGGAACAGGTTGGGGGAGAAGGGAAGGCAAGGGAGGAAGGGAAAGGAGAGTGTGAAAATGTGAGAGAGGGAGAGGAGAGAGAGAAAGGGGAAAGGGAGAGAAAGGGGAAGGGAGAGAGAGAGAGTCCTTCCTTTCAGTGTGTGAGGTTGCAGGCTGTGGTCTAGGAATGTTAAATTAATAAACTGGAGAGACTTTGGGGACATTGAACTGTCGTGTCCCTGGACTTTGTTCCTCCAGATTGTCATGTCACATAGAAATAAGTATGTGTTTTTCATCCTAAGCCACTGTCACATCTTTTTTCATCTGTTACTAGCAGCTGAACCTACTTCTAATTAATACACTATTCATCAACACGTGATGAATGCACAGCAAATACTGCCACATGTATATCTAATCAAGAAAAATAATTAAACAAAAAGCCAATAAGAGTTTCTTGAAGTCCTGTTATTTCTACATGAATCCTCAAATAGAGAATCTTAAAATCCTCTAAATATTGCTGCTCGCCAAATAAATACATTAAATAGATTTTTACAAAATAACTTATTTAGAACATGCTATTTGCAAGGAACCATTTTCTCCATTCTTCTCAGTCTGAATCCTGACTTGGGAAGTGTGCTGTGAGCATCACAGTAGACCTTGTAAGTGGCACACAGAGAGATGCTTAGAGACACCACCCTCCAAAAATGAGTTAGCCATCTTTGATTTCTGGGTCTCTCCAAGGACACTGGAAGTTCTATTTACTGATGGATAGAGGTATGCACTCAGAGCTGATTTTTGTACAAAACTTGGTATTTTCATGCAGCATTAGGAATGGCCAGAATCGCATTAACTATGCCCCTTATGGAAATTGCTGTGACCCTTATTTCCTGCGTTTGGACCAATTGTCAATTGTCTTTGAATGCAAAGGATAGAAGTGATCTCTTTATGCAGACAAGCTGTGTTTCAAAATGGACAGCTAGTTGTGAGCACATTACAGAACAGGCTAGAGTCCCCCTCCAGAGGCCCCTCGCTTCCCTCTTCTTATTGCCTAGGAAATGCCAAGAAAGTTTAAAATTAATGGCAACCAATTGGAAGAGAAAAGGAAATCAAAGAAACATTTATTCCTCGAGAAGTGGTCCCATTTTTTTCACCTTTACATAAGGGCATGAATGGTTTCTATCAGTTCTGCTTTTTTTGTGGAGGAAATGAAGAAGAACACATGTGTGCTAAAATCGTATTTCTAAACCCCAGCAAAATATTTTGTTACTATTTTAAAGCTCACAGAAGTACAATACAAGAAGGACCATACATCTTCACCAATCCAGTTAGCATTGTTAACTTTGACATGTGTTATTTGTGAATAAAATATTTTATGCACCAAAACAATAGGAACATAATACTTGCCTTTAAGATTTGTGAATACTCAATTCCACTGTATCCAGAAACCTGCCAAGGTCAGTAGCCTGAGGATTGTAGTAGCCATAGGAGCAAACAGTTGTAAGAGGGCCAATGTGCTTGTTGAGGCTTCTCCTGAATATAAACTGAAGAAGGGAAATTTATTCCTCGCGTAGGTCCTTAGAAGGTCGGCAGATATTGCTCTCAAGTACATGCTTAATTTGGGCAAAACTTGATACACAGGAATCAAGAGTGAATTTGAATATGACTGAGGGTAAATATAAATCCCACTGTCAGAAAGACAAGGAGGATGCCTATTTGTCCTGCTAATGGGCACTTTTTTAAAACGATCTTTATTTGCCTAAGGGACAGAAGCAAACATTACTAGCCAGGCAATGTCAGTAACTGAGCAGTTTGATCGAAGGCAACTGCAAAAGAAAAGACAAAAACTAAGAGATAAAAAAAAAAATTCTCCCTCTTGTAACATTTGGAAATTTTTTTCTCTGTGTTCAGAGACAGAGAAAAGTTGTGGGTATAAGAGGCAGAGGAAAAAGAACATGTCTGTGGCCTACTGTTCAAGCTAGACAGGACAGAAACCATGGTGGTGCCTTCCATGGCAACTCTGACATTACACTCTGGACGGAAGCTGCCTCATCACGACTTGCTATCTCTCATCCATCAAACTTTACACTGTCAGCTGTAAAATTAATTTCATTTAGAATCTCTAAAGAGGAACACAGGGAAAGACAGATGTACCAAGAAATTTCCAAAATGGCTGTTCTACTTCTGTTACTTCTGCTTTTCCTGCTCTTCAAAGGAAATGCTGCTCTTCAAATAGAAACTCCTGGACAATATGTGGAGATGATAAAAACTCTGCCACCTCTACTATCAGAGACATTGGAAAGCCCTATTCCTGCCAAATCTGCGTATAAGAACATAGGAGCATTCCCATAATTAAGATCCCATTTCCAATCCCAGGTTGTGTTATACTATACCATCCATTTAACTTTATTGTGATTGATCTGTGTCAACTTTAACTATACTCACAAGGAAGTCAATAAATAAAGATCAATAGTTTTTTTATTTCTTTAGCTTTTTTATTAGAAAGAATAGATGGGTTAAATAACACCAGCAACAGCAGTAACACAGAGGCCCCTCGGTGCTTTCCTTGGTAAAATTTTGTATTAAGACAAATCAGATTTAAGTTGGTGAATAGGCTTGCTTCATCATCTGATCTGCCATTAGGCTGCCTTTGGCATTCTGAAATGCAAACACTGAAACAAACAGGGTATACATATATCTGTCCTTTCTGAGATGAATTTTCTGTATGATATGCCCAGTGAACCTCTTATTCTCTACCACTGCTAGCTTTTACAGCCCTGGTTTAATAGATTAACTACCTACCAAGACTGAATGGCACTCTGTGGATGAAGAATGTTCACATTAAAATAGACCAGTGAAAATTTCCTTCTTCCAGTTCTGCTATTACAATTGTTTAGGAGGGTTAAGTAGTTCAAGTTAAATACCCAAACTCATAGTCTTGTCAGATACTAGTCTGGTTTATCACAGAAATATGAATCCTAGGTTAAACAGATAGTGAATAGCCAGAAACAAACAATGTTTGTTTGTATTTACTATAGATAGAAAGATGATGTTTAAAGAAACCTCAGAGACCTACAGAATATGGCAGTTAAAGATTTTTTAATTATTATTATTTCGAGGTTTTTCTGGCAATGAGAAAGGCAGCATCCCATTATACCTTAAAGAGGAGGAGGAACATAAGGAAACCTACATCAAAAGATGGATTTAAATGTGGCAAACTAGCCACCAGAAGAAGAATGCCCTACCAACTACAGACAAAATTCTATTTGAAATAGGCAAAACATGAATGTACGTGATGTTGACTGCCATGCTCTGCCAAGACAGGGCAAGCAAGTCCTTCATAGTTTCTGATTCAGAAATATATCTGTCAGATATACTGGGCCAGAGGTTGAAGGCTGATGCTCCAACATTATACAAAACAGTCATCCAACATTTGGGTGACTGTCCAGGCAGCTGATGTCTGACAGTTCTTTAATTTTGGAAGGTCCTTGCTCTGTACTTCCTACATACTTGGGTAATATTCATTTCTTTCTCAATTCTCTGAAGGGGTTGAAGACTAAATAGTTATAGTCTTACAATTAAACTTAAGTTGTTTAAGATTTAAGATGTTTTAGGACTAAGAAGAGGTTTCTAGATTGGTAATACAAATAAGGAAAGAAAATGATTTAGGTGCAGAACTCTGAACTCATCAAGATAGGCTAATATAATAGAATGCTTTCTCATAAGTCTCCAAATGCATATGAACTGGACATTGTGAATGTAAATCTTACCCAGTAGTTTTCAGAACTGTTTATAATTATTAATTGTATTACTTTATTATTAAAAGCAAAAGAGCCTTTTATTGGACTTAAAAATGGGAATTATAGAAGGAACATCTTGTGTATTCTGTGAATGTAATGTAGCACCCATCAATAAGAAAAACCTATGGCCTATATCTGAGGCAAGAAATAGGAGGTGGGACATCCATGAGGCAGAAAGGATTCTGAGATAGTGCGAGGCATGGGAAATTAAGATGGCAAGAGGTAAGGAAGATGGATGCATAGTACCTGAGCTCAGGTAACCACCCATATGGCAGAATGTAGCTTAGCATAAATGGGTTAATTTAAGTTGTGAACTAGCCATTAAAGAGCCTAGATATATGTTCTAGGTATTTATAAATAATTTTTAAAGAGTCCTAATTCAAAAGGAGGAGAATGAGCTTGGCCATGCTTTGCGCAGATTCAAAATGTGATAGATAAGAATTTTTGGGTGAAGGTATAGCTGTGCATGGAGCCCACCTGGACCAGACATAAAGTGAGCTGAAGAGTACCCTAAATAACTAGTCATTCACACTAAGTTCCTGAGTATGAGGTAGGGGTGAGGTGATGAGTACAAGTGACCATGAGAAAGAGTGGAGCTTGCCTGGGAGGTGGCAAGGGAATGAGCCATAAATGGGTTCACATTTAATTAGGAAAAATTTAAAAATTGAAAACTAAGATATACAAGTGTAGAGCAGCTAGTGAAGGTCATCGCCCTTAGAGATAACTAGTGAAAATACTTAGTCCTACACAGACACTAACAGAGAATTTGTGTGTGTGTGTGTGTGTGTGTGTGTGTGTGTGTGTGTATGTGTGTCAACTTGCCTCATATAAAAAATTAGACCTTTTCACACCTGTGGTTGCTGTAATGAAAAGGAGGATCTTGAAAGCTTTCAGTCTTGCTTTTACTGGTCAGATTTTCTTTGGAGACTATTTTGCATAGAAAAATGATCATTTCTTCTCTCACCCACATTCACAGCCTCAGAATAAAAGCATATGAAACAAACCAAGGAAAGCCTGTATCTGTCCAGCCTGATGACCAACCTGATGAACCACCCAATGGCCATGGCCAGCCTAATGACTAGTAGTGCTCCCATTGGCATTTGTCCAGTTGTAGCATCGTCATCTCAAAACAACACTGTGATTTTCTTGTTTTGATATAGAAGTTCACATGCGCCTCGTAATTTTGATTGAAAACAAACTTATTTTCTCTTAATACATCCTCCGCTTCATTCCTTACAAGTACATAATTTGCATGAACGCAAAATATGACCTCTATTTCATTGGTCATTTAACTCAATTTTATTTAAAAATAGATGTTTATAAGAAAATTCTAATTGAGGATCAGGAGTTATTGCTATGCAGCATGAAGAACTAACACATTCTTTGAGAACACCACCCAACACAAGACATTGCACAAAAGTGCAAAGAGACAGAAATGAGTAAAATATAATGAATAAAGGAATGGACAGGATCAGGTAGGTGAAAGCTTTAGGGAAACTAGAGGAGAACAAGAACATAAAGAACACGGATAAACTTAGAAGAAAAAAGAGGTGTCCGGATAGAAGAGGAACACAAATGAAAGGGTGGTCTTGTGCAAAAGTTGAGTGAATGAAAAGATAGATTTGTTTTCTAAAGCAGTACCACGCCATAGGATAACATGAGTGGTTTCTGCAGGCAGAACAGAGGTGAAGAATAAGGCCTTGTGCGCATATTACTCTAAATTCAGGTTGTAGAGAATTTGCATCCAGGATGACGTGCCAATCCATGACTGACAACCCAAAGCAGACCCTGAAAGCTCATGCCAGCATTCACAAAATTACTGTGTAGATTGAGAGAATGTCTCCTTGCACCATGCACAGTGTTGGTGAAATGTGGACTACTAAGCATTGGGAAACCACTTAGTGAATACACACACAAAAGACACTCAGCACACAAGAATTCAAAACAAATCTACTGTTCCAAAGCAGTTTATAAAAAAGAGAAATAACTACCTACCGAAAAGTCCATGCCAAGATTCAATTACTATTATCTAAATCCAGTTGATTTCAAAATTTTCTATGTTATTAAGTACTAAAAGTATATTTTATGTATACACACATTCATACATATGCATACATTCGTGTGCATAGGTATTCTACCTAATGTAAAACAAAAAATATAAAGTCCTTACACAATTGCATTAAATGTTCAAAATGAATGTGTGAAGAGTGACCTATTAAGTTGTCAAATATCTAGCAGAGGACAAAAACAGAAAGGAATATTTACCACAGAGGCTGTTTAGCATAGGATTTTTTTTTTTATAACGCAAGTGTTTATAAGTAACTGTTATCAGTATCAAATAATACTCAATGTGTATTGCTAAAAGAAGAGAAGTCCAGTTGCAGAGGACATGTATAGAATATACCCATTTATACCTAAGTTCCATATAGAAAACAGTATGATCTGATACATAGTCACAAATTGGAGATATGTGTGTGTGTGTGTGTGTGTGTGTGTGTCTTCCTTAGTCACTTACTTGCATCTTGTCTGTGTTTCTGTTGCTCATTAGACATGTTTATTATATGGGCTGCTGGGTACACAGTAATGTCCTAAGCTCCTTTTCCTTACTTTTGTTCTGTCCTATAATGTTTGTCCTACTGAGAGTATGTCACCGTAGCTCAGGCTTGCCTTAAGCCTGTAGTCCTCCTGTCTGAGTCTTCCGAGCACCTAGCATTACAGCTATGAACTATCATGCCTGGCTATTTCCTTCCATATTCTGGACTTGAGTTCAAGACAAGAAATGCTCGGATGTCTGAGGGCAAGTGCTGTATTGTCCCAAGTTTACACTGAGAAGTATCACGCTTCACATGTGAACTGGACTCAGTGAATGTGTTTGCTCACTGAGAGAGCGAACGACATCAGTGGGCATGCAGCTTGAGGAGATGTCTTTGCTTCTGGCTGCCAGACACAACTGGACCCTTTTTAGTGGGCATAAAGTACAAAGTTAACAGAGCAACGTTTGAAAGAGAATGTATTCTGTGAGAATACACAACCCAAAATATTCCAAGAGGATTACTGCCATGCCTTGTCTTAGAGAGGGAATGCAGGTGCTAAGGAAATTAAAAATCAAAAGTCTGTAACTGAAATGTCAGGACAGTCGTTCACAGCATCACACGTTCTGGGTAATTCCAGTCCTTTCTGTGTGTTGTTGAGCCTCTCTCTTTCCTTGGGTTTTTAGTTCCCATATCTAAACGAAGCATCTCCCTGAAAGAGCTAGATCTATTTGCCCATGGGTTTATGACTCATGTTTATATAGGTTGTAAATCCTTTTCAGGAATTACAAGGATACTTTGCTCTGCTTTTCCTAAGCTGTTTGTTTTTGCTATTACTTTACATATTGTTCTGTGTGTCCAAGATACCAGAGATCTGTGCATTTGGCTCAGCAAATGTCCCCTCTACATTTCCTATATTAATGTTGAATACCACACTTCATAAATTGTAGCAAAACCAACATTTCACCCCATGTCGGATTTTTAACCAATTCTGTCAATCAAGTACTTAACCTTGAACAAATATCCGAGGCATTGCCTACACACAATGAAATATAACTTTGTGAAGGATTGGATTATTGGTACCTAAATTGGGGGGGAGATAAAAAATAAGGACAAAGAAAAGAAAAGAAAAGAAAAGAAAAGAAAAGAAAAGAAAAGAAAAGAAAATATTAACAAATTCCTATGATAGGGTGGTTAGCAAAGTTAAGTGAATTCTGGAGATAAAATTGTCTTATAAAGTTTCTAACAGTGTGTACAACAATTGAAAACAAGTGTTGATTTGATCAGTGTTAATTGCTTTTGTTCATATCTCTATAATTAATATCGATGAAAGTAATAGACCATCTTCTCTGCGATCTTAGATTCAAATTTATTTAAAAGGACTTTGATTGATAACCTCCAAATATCCCGACTGTCCCAAATCTTTCCATCATCTGAAACCAAATTTCCATTTAAATTTCCTGAGGAAATGACTTAGCCCAATGTCACAATTGGAAAAGTAGCTTAATCCCCAAATAATACATTTGGGAAGGGAAGTCCTACTTTTCTGTTCTCATCCACTGAGTTTTTCCTGTGCACAGCTTCATCAGCCTCCCTTTCCTGGACCACTTCACGCATGTATCAACCTTTTCCTCTGTCTCTTTTGCTTCCTCCCAAAGACCAACCACGTGAAGTGATTGCATGCAGAAAAGTTTAAACTTTAGCCTTTGAATGAAGTAGAAGATACCACACCATTACAGAAAGTAAGAGAAGTCTAAAAGTGAAAACCATTATCTCCTTAAACTTCAAGTCTCTTGGCCTTCTTTTTCCCAGGCAACTCTCCACCAGTCCTTTGTTCCTTAGAAACTGAAGCAAAAGTGTAGGCACCCAATTTCATTAGCTATCACTGTAAAAGTCTAATTTTATGGCCATTTTTATTATGCAGAATGATGTTAGTCTTTTCTTTTAATTATTTTCAATAATAGGTCCAAAGGATTTTGCTTTTCTTTGAAGTTAAGGCTCCTCAGAGTATTTTCATAACCACAGGAGTGATCATCCTCTAAATCTCACCATCCTTAGCAATTAATAGATTTTTAATTGTCATAACTTCTCAAGGTTCCAACTCTTTCGGCAGGCTGGTGAGTCAATGATGCTGGTGGGAGTTCTAACTAAAGGTACTATGATGTTTTTGCCTAACAGAGGATTTTAAAGAGCTTCCTGGTCTGCACAACATCTTGACTTTTGTACAAAACATCAGGCAACATAAGTGATAAATCAGTCATTCAGTGTGGGCAACTTATTCTTCGGCCAGCTTCTGAGATTGCACACTAAGTCAGTCACAATAGTCATCCCCAGTAGGGGAAACAGTTTCTTCAAAGCCATGTCAGGTCACCAGAATTCCATGAATAACAGAATTCTGCAATACACAATTCCACAGGTGGAGTATCCAGGGATATAGCGAAACTGTCTGCCCAGCACAGGTGACGATGCTTGGAAAATGACAGAGTGTCACATTAATTTCCATAGACTTACTCATAATAATGATACTTACAACTGTGTATGTTAGAGAGGGGTTCACGTATTCACCTGCATTAGTGAGGAAGCCTCAGGATTTTGTCAGGTCTTGCTCAGTTGTTCTCCACTCTGATAACCTAGAGCCCAGGGATTAGCTAGACTAGATGACCAATGAGTTCAGGGGATAAGTTAGTCTTGCACCCCCAGTGATGGATACAGACGCATGCTCCCACAACTTGTCCAAGGGTGCTAGAGACCTGAACTCTGGTATTCATGCTTTCATGACATGCCCTTTACTGACTGAGCCATCCTGATTTTTATCATACATAATATAATGTGGTAGTGAGGCCTCGAAAAATTAAAAATAGAATTACCATAGGACCCATTAATCCCACTGCTGGTTACTGATTCATGATAACCAAATCAGTATGTGGAGGACACATTTATGTCACGTATTTGCAGCAGTACACAATAATTAAGGAATCTACCAAAGGAACTCCCAGAATAAAGACAGGGACAATGTGGGACACAGACACAGTGGAATACTACTGGGTCATAAAACAAATGAAATTGTGTCATTGCAAGAGCATGGGTGAACCAGAATATTATGCTAAGTGAAAAAGGCCAGGCAAGCATAGTTATAATTTTTGAAAGCATACTACTCCATAGGTTTAGAACACAGTTCTAAAAACGTGATTCTTATATATAATTATTCTTTTTTTTCCAGATGCTTGACTTCCCCGGGATCATGTACTTAAAATTAGTATGGCTCAGACATATTTTCTACACAGCACCCACATGTTTCATAACTTGATAACACACTGCCCATGTCCGTGTCCCCTTCAGTAATGGGACCTACTACTAAAAGACGTCCCAGAAGACATGATCTGAGAAGGCACAACTGTCCCCTCCAACAGACACCTTAAAGGTTGGCCATGTCCTGATTTTCTCAGGAACCATTTAGGAACCTGCCATTCATAAATATGTCCAACCCCTTTTAAAATCCTGCTGGAATAACCTTTTAGGATAATGAGGTCCCTTATTTTATTACCTCTGCGTGAATCAGAGCTCTCTTTCATTTGTCCTTAGCTGACCTCCTCATTTGCCCGAGGCTAATGGACCCTTAACCATCCTTAAATCGTCCATCTAAAATGACAGAAGATTTAGAATGTGAACATAATTAGACCTACAGAGTCAGTGTTCTTCAGCAAACACTGGTAAACTTTGCTTGTGGTTGGGAATGGTTAGGTGCCCCTTTCCTCTTGAATTCAGATGGGCAGTGCATTTGGAGGCTGAGGACCAGTGACATTCTTTGGAGCTCTGTGATAAGCTGTAGCCTTGCACTAAGCATATCTCCTAATCTATCAGTTTGAATCTGTTTCCATGGGAAGCCTTTTACATGGTAGATTAAGTAAGACTTTGAGGAGGGATAAAGATTCAGACAACTGTTAAAGTTAAATAAGGACATAATTTTGAAGAAGAAAAAAAAAACACATTGCAGAAAATATATAAGGGGCCTGAATTCAGACACGGAAAAAGGCACTAGATCTTCCCTGGGAAGAGGACAAGCAGCAATCACAGAACGAGGAGCAGACCTCATTATTGGAACTGGTACATAAAGTCAAGCTGATTTCCAGGCAAGTAACTTTTCTTAGCCTTATGAGAAAATCAATATGTATTTTGGCCTGAAGAAAATATTCTCAAACTGCACTGAAGGAAAGCAATAACCTCATTGTTCTATATGTACCTCACTTACGGAGGTGCTATAACATACTGAGGGGATACACAGATAGTTAAGTTTTTTTTTTTTTTCTGTAGCTGATCTCTCATTCTACTGTGTCAGATTCTTTTTTCCCTTTTGACAAATCACTATCTTCCCCCCACACATAATAAAGCTTTTATTTGCTGTTCTCTTACAAACCATCTCTGTCCCTTCTCTTCTTTCATTTATTTATTTATTTATTTATTTATTTATTTATTTATTTATTTATTTATTTATTTATTATTACAATTTATTCACTTTGTATCCCTGCTTTAGCCCCTTCCCTTGTTATCTTTCTGTCCCACCCTCCCTCCCTCATCTCCCCCTATGCCCTTTACCTAGTAGATTGATATGGGAGGACCTCATCACCTTATATCTGACCCGAGCCTATCAGGTCTCATCAGGACTGTCTGCATTGTCTTCCTCTGTGGCCTGGTAAGGCTGAACCCCCCAGGGGGATTTGATCAGAGAGCCATTCACTGAGTTCATGCCAGAGAACTGCAGGGTTTAAGGGAGCAGATGCCTGCGGTGACAGAGAGGCACTGAGTGGTGGGGGAGAAGGGAAGCCATCCAGAGGAATGATTTGGTGAGGTGAGAAGAGGGACGGGGAAGTTGATGAAGGCTGGGGCAGGGCTTCTGGAACTGGAAGTGCTGGTTGCTTTGCTGGGAGGTGAGAGAAAAGGTACAATGAGGTCTCTGTCATGAAGGCTGTAGAAGGCAAATGGGACAGCAAGACAGCTTTGATTTGCAGAGACATCCCCTGTTCCCCTTAATAGGAAACCCACTTGGAAACTGAGCTGCCTATGAGCTACATCTGAGCAGGGTTCTAGGTCCTCTCCATGCATGGTCCTTGGTTGGAGTAGTCATCTCTGCAGGACCCTCTGGGCCCAGATATTTGGGCTTTGTTGGTCTTCTTGTAGAAGCTCCTGTCCCCCCCCCCCCAGTTCTTTCTATCTCACCTTTCTTCCATAAGATTCCCTGCACTCTGCCCAATGTTTGGCTATGAGTTTCAGCATTTGCTTAAATACCCTGATAGGTAGTCTTTCAGAGGCCCTCTGTGGAAGGCCCTTTCTTCTCCCACTTCCAATGTCTATCCTGTTTGCCCCTCTGAAGGAGGAGTAAGCATCTTCCCTAGAGTCCTAATTGTTGCTTAGCTTCTTGAGAACTAGATTTTAGTATGTTCATCCTATATTCTATGTCTAATATCCGCTTATAAGTGAGTATATACCATGTGTGTCTTTCTGCTTCTGGGTTACCAGAATGATCACTCAGGATGATCTTTTGTAGTTTTATCCATTTGCCTGCAAATTTCATGATTTCCTTGTTTTTAAATGGTGAGTAGTATTTCATTGTATAAATGTACCACAATTTCTGTATCCTCATTTGAGGGACATCTAGGTTGTTTCCAAATTCTGGCTATTATGAATAAAGCTGCTACGAACATAGTAGAACAAATGTCCTTGTTGTATAATTGAGCATATTTCAGATATATGCCTATGAGTGGTATAGCTGGATCTTGAGGTAGCACTATTCCTAATATTCTGAGAAAGTGCCAGATTGATTTTCAAAGTAGTTGTACAAGTTTACATTCCCACCAGCAATGGAGGAGGGTTCCCCTTTCTCCACATCCTCTCCAGCATGTGTTGCCACTTGAGTTTTTGATCTTAGCCATTCATATGGGTGTAAGGTGAAATCTCAGGGTCGTTTGATTTGCATTTTCTTCATGACTAAGGATGTTGAACATTTCTTTAAGTATTTCTCTGCCATTTGACATTCATTTGTTGAGAATTCTCTGTTTCACTCTGCACCCATTTTTTTAAATTGGATCACTTGATTTGTGGGTGTTTAACTTCTTAAATTCTTTATATATTCTGGGTATTGGTCCTCTGTCAGTGTAGGGTTGGTGAAGATCCTTTCCCAGTCTGTAAGCTGTTGTTTTGTTTTGTTTACAGTGTCCTTTGCTTTAAACAGACTTTTCATTTTCATTAGGTCCCATCTATTGATTGTTGATCTGTTGGTTTGGCTTTATAACTCTACAGTCCTTTTTGGTAGTTGCAGTTGTTTCTTTAAACATATCTATTGCTCTGAACAGTTCTGACCTGTTCCCTTTCTGAATTGGGCTTGTTAACCCCTCCTAAAGTTAGCTGGTGGTTCCCTGCTCTGGGAAGTCACCATACTGGTGTCCAACATTGTATGGACATCTGATTGGCTTGGTGCACTACAACTCAGAAATCCTAGGCTCTGGTGTTCCTCCTGCCTCAGCCTTCTGAGAAGCAAGGTAAAAGACTTGGCCAAACTGCCATCTAAATATTTATCTTCATACCCATAGACAAATGCTGCTTTCATAACTTAATCACAGAAGTTTCTCTCTGCCATTACCACCACTAAGATGAATATAGGCTGTGTCAAATCGATACTGGAAATATGTTAGAATAGTGGCCAGTTTGCCCATTTCTCCTATTAACTAGAAAAGATGCTATTAGACAAATGTCTTTACATTTGAGCTAGAGAGGTTGCAGGTGGGTGTTCTGTTTCTGATTAGTCTCTTTTATGATTCAGTGGGGGCTATGGGGGTTATGCATGTAGGATTTAGGTGCTGCCAGGGTTCAGCTAGGAATCACTCTGCTAAGGACACTGAGCTGTGGTTCTGCTAAAGCTGTTATCTCCTGATCTCTCCATTAGCAACCTTTAAAAGTGAGAGTTCAGGTCAAAGGTCTGTCTCTCTGTAGCATATCTGCCACCACCACCAATAAGAACAATATTTTCTAGTGTTACTATTTATAATTTCAACAAATTAAAAGATATAACTTTGAACTTTACTTAAAAATCACCCACTATCTATCTTACTTGTATTTGTTATTGGGCACTATGTCTTTTATCAATGTAAAAATGAAAGAAAAAGGTAAAGTCACACCTGTTTGGAGGCTTGTGGAAGTACATATTTTGATGTATCTCTCAGGGCTGCCTGGTTCCCTTTGCTTGCTGTCTGTAATGACATCTACAGTGCTCTGCCCAATATTATAAATCTTCTTCACACAGACTTGCTAGAAATGCTAAAACAAACTTAACTTGTATTAGATATAGCTATGGCCCTGAGGACACATATAAGCTCTCTTCAGCAATAAATTAAAAAAATAAAGACACAAATAAATAAATAAAAATCTGCCTAAAATAAGGCCTCCTTGGACATTAACCCTCAGGAGTCTGAGTGCTGTTTACATAGAAAACTGTCATTGGTGACACACAGAAGCATTTGGGATGAACAAGCGCTGAGTCATTTTAAAACTAACCAAGTACTACAGGCAGTTATCACCCCGATACATTATTTATTGCTGGGGCCTCCTGATGCCTGTGCTTACTGCGGAACCCTCCTGTGATATTGAAGGCCAAAGCAGTGCCTCTCTCTAACAACAGTGTTGTATCTTTGGCAACTCGAGCAGGGACTCAGAAAATCAATACCACTTCATGAGCCAGGTCTTGGTCTTCTTCTTTTACGAGGATTCTGTCAATGCAAGGGGCCATTACTGTACTTTAAAGGCATGATATAAAATTGCTTCGACAAGATATAAGACACACCGTTTGCAAGAACCTGGTGAGAGTATTTTAGTCAAAGTTAAATAGTTTCATCACGTAATTACTTCTATTGGCAAACCTCCAGCAAAGCGCTCTCGGAGGTGTGTGCTTTCCATCCCGGGTGGGGACTTTCAGGGAGGTCTGAGGATTGGATTCAGGTTGCTCTAAAGGAGGTCAAGCTGTTAAAATGGAAGCAGGGCCTAGCTTCTGATGCCATTGGCAGGGAAACCACAACAGCATTAACAAGATGCTCCCCCCACCCCACCCCCTTTTCCCTTCCCCAACTAAGTGGTTTGAAAGTAGCTTTAGTTTTATGGCTATAGAATATTTCATCCTGATTTGCAGTACAGTAACTCATATTTTAAGGATTGTTTTGGATTTATTCAGAGAGAAAAGAAAACTCTATCAGTTCCTCTAACCAATCTCCATTACATGACAAAATTTAACTTTTGTGTCCTATGAGGCTTTATGTGTTCCACTAGAACCATTAGCTAGTTGTCTCCCTATGATAAAATTTAATCACTCATATAATACCTTGAAAGCTGATGACAGTTTTGCACATATTTAAGTTTACTTTCATTTAATATATGTCGTTGTTGTTTAAAAAACAACAGTTGGGGGAGCAGGTAAGGAGCTGACACCAACAACAGGAAGTCTGTAACTGTTGAGCCTTTGTGTTCTGTACGATGAGAGTGAAGAACCTGCTTTGGAGTTGAGAATAGGTGGATGCTCTGCCATGAACCCCACTCACAGCAGCTGATAACTAAGTGCCTAATTTAACAAAAGTTCAATAATCACAATGAGAAAGAGGCTCAAAGGATATGCATGTAAATCTTGCAAAAACACCAGGTAGTCTCCTCTTTCTAGTGAGAGACTCTTTCAAAATCCTCAGCCAAGGAACATGGTCCAAATTTGGATGGTTGTTAAGGACTAGAAGAAAAGTGATTTTCTATCCCTCTCATCCCATTTCCAACTACAGACTTCCAATTATGACATTTCTTAGTCGTCACATACCTGTTTTAGTTATTCTATTACAGTATAAATGTATAGGTCTATTGGAGCTACTTATTTGGAAGTAAGTAGCACCTCTCATATCCATTTTCTTGAATGACCTAATTTATTTTCTCTGTGTCCTTTAAGTAGGAAGTAGGAAAAGGGCAAAGGTCATTCAACCCATTTTTCTCAGAAAGACACTCTTTCACCACAGATGTGACACAGTAAACAAAGGGCTGTATGTATTCTAATTATAATAGATAACTAAGTTTGATTAGAGTTTTAATTGTTAGGACTTGGGCAAACGTATACATTGTAACTCACGACACTTTTAGCATCTAGAAGAGTAGTTAATGTAAACAGTTTGCGAGTGGATGAAGAGATAGATCAACTGGTCATTCTAGTCAGTTTTTGACAGCATTCTACCAACCCTCAAGGATAGCGCAAGTAAAAGTAGGGCTATTGTCAGACCATCCCTCCAAATACAATGGCAGATATGTTCCTCATCCAAAGAGTTATCTTTTGTCTTATGTACATGCATAGATTTAGATATGGTACCATAATGATAGCTTCAGAGAAATAGGGCTTGTCACCAGCCCCACTAGAAAAATAGCCCTGCCTTTACAGGGATGCAGAAACACACATATATAGAAAGAAAGCATTTTCTTTTCACAGCAAAACACAGGTCAGGGATGGGAATGTCCCTAGAATATTATTAGAGTAAACTATGCTATGAGGAGAGACAGTTTTATAATAACTAGCTATATGGTACTTCATCGATCCATCTGCTACAAAGACCCTGGGAATGGGTTTCCATGGTCTTTCTTTGTTTTGTTTTGTTTTTCTTTGTTTTAATGTTGTAAAGGTAAACTATTTGTGTGTTCTATTTTTTTAGAGCACCATCCCTGGCATCATGCACTCTTCAGGCCCCTACATCACAGACTGTAACTGGCAGTGGACATAAACGTATTCTAAACCCCCAGAGACACAGCGGCTGTCCTGCTTTACCCAGGACAATAGATGTTGCTCCTCCACGTGGTCACTGGGAGATCCAGGTATTATCCACAATTTGAGAGTAAGTCTATAAGTTTTGTGTTGTCAGGAAGCCAAAACACCATTTTTAGAAATCTCATATTAAGTCCAAATAAATTGACCAGAAATTAAATTTCATCCTTTCCATTCCTAACCTATTGGCCAGAATGATTATGGCTCATCCTAAGGACAAATAAAGAGTTCCATGTGCTTAGGAGGGACAAAATAACGATGTGGGCAGCTAAAGCTGACAGCTGTGATGATCAAGAGCATCAGAGTATCAGTTCTTCATCCTCAGCGTGCTGACTTCAGGAAAGTATGTTCTGCTCTCTACAACAGTGAGAGGACAGGATGACCAGTCTTTGGTCCAGAGGTGGTCCAGTGCCAGAGGATTCCAGAGGTGTTTGGACACTGAGGAGTTGTATTCTCTGTGCTGTGCAGAGCACGCAAACTCTTCCTTAGTCAAGCTCCCTCCACATCTAATTTCTGTTTAGTTCCTAGTTTTCTCCTCACACCACTTCCCCAAACTGCAGCCATGAAGAACAAGTCTTCCTAGAGTCAGCACACACTGGGCTGTTCTTGCTTTTGGCCTGAACCCTTACCTCCTGCACCCAAAGTTCTTTGTTCTCCTTTCTATCTGAGCAACTCCTTCAAGTCAACATTTAATACCATCTCATGGTGTTTGCCTGCCGGCCTCTTCCATGGGTAAGACCAGTGTTTACCTCAGCCTGTGGAAGGCCATCAGAATGATGCTTGCTTATGAAGAAAGGAAGAAATGGTGACAAGGGAACATGCTTCTTATGTAAAATATTGGGATTTCTAATGAACCTCAGATACAGGTGATCTGAAGCATAAAGGAGGAAATAAGTGGAGTGACTCCAAACTTTAGAAGAGGGGTAATAATCTTTTTTTCCCCTGTGGCACACATTGCTCACTCAGAAACACATGCCCATATCTCTCTGCAGATCCAAGTGCTGTAATTTTCAATTTGCTCTTCACTGAAGGTGTTTCATAATTGGGATAGAGTAAGAAAACTCCATGCTAACTGCCCTTAAAAGTCACCTTTTCACCTGGGCAATGCAATGGTCCAGGCTTTCAAAGGTGTCTGAATGACTTCTCCCCAGAGGGATCAAGCAGAAAGGGGATGTGCTTTGTAACACTACAGGGTTACTGACCTTCCATTGTACCCAATCTGCAAATGTCAAAGCCATGAGCATCTCTAAGGAGAAAAACTACTATTTAAAAGCAGATGTTTAAAATAGAGAGCCTTGAGAGTTGCCCTCTCCCCAGACATACTTGCCAACAATTCTGAAAAGCACTAAATACGAAAGATGAATCATGCCCCTGCCCTCTTTCCTTTTTAAGACTAAAAACAGAATGCAGAATGAGGTTTAACCTTTGTTTACCCAGCTTAAGACTGAAGAGTAAATCCCCAAGAGAAAAAAAAATCCTAGAACAAGAGAAGACAAAATGGCCTAACACTGAAAAAAGAAAGTGTATATACTAATGCCACAAATGAAGCTGGTGCCTGTGATTTTGAAATTCTGATCTTTGTGTGTTGGGGGTGGGCAGACAAAAGGGAGGTCCATAAGCAGGATGAACTTGATCCATTTGACAGATGGAAAAATCATCATCACTCTCATCATTATCGTCACAGTTATAACTCTGACGACCTATTGATAAGACAGAGGCACTCTCCCATAAGTAGATGGGAAAGAAGAGACTAGATTAAGAATTCTGTGTTGGATGGACTCACAGAGGCTGTTATCAATTCACCGTTTCCAATGCAGGTGTATCATGAAGGAATCTTTACCCATCTGAAAGTTTATCTGACTTTCTTTGTTCATTCAGCAGATGACTTTGGATGCCACATTGTAGCAGAGTGCTACTAAGGATGGAGCTTGTGAAGACCCATTAGCATCAGTGCTAAGTGAGTCCCCAGATTGGTGACTACAAAAGAATGGAGGACATGACTGGAACACTGAACATCCGAAACCTAGAGACTCTTAGGAAGAAGCTCCTCCCAGGGTCTATCTGGTTTGGATGAGAACCAACATTTAGGGTTGTATGAAAATCACTACATTAACCGAGTAAGCATCAAAACTGGGACTTACTCACTGGGGTTTAGGCTGCAGGCCCAGGATAGGAGGCCACAGTGGGAAAATGCTGCATGAACATGTTCTGCTCTGAGTGCACTTTTGCAGAGGAGCCTGGGTCATGCCCAGTTAGAGAAAGGGAGGCTTTCCCTGCTTCCAGCGTGGATGGAGCTGGGGATGGCAAATGGACTCTCTTTTTGCTTGTGATATGGCAAATGTATTTCCCAGGAGAGAAAGCTAATAAGAGAGAATCATTAAGATGCAAATCCTCTCTGAGGAGAAAACAAATGAATGAGGGATAAATGACTAACACAGAGACATTTCTGCAAGGCAGGAGGGGCAGGAGCAGGAGCAAGAGGAGAGACAGGTAGGGAATTTGCATCCTGTCCTGCTGTATTTACAATACAGACCACATCCACACCTCAGTCATACTGGACAGCTGAGTTAGAAGTACCACCTTAGGGCAGGCATTGGTCACCTACTATAACAGCTATATAGTAAATATTTACAAGAACAAGATAATGACATATACATTTGAAACCAATCATTCTAGGCTAACTGTCAAAAGAAAAATTTAAAAACAAAGAAAGAAAAGCAACATGGGTAACCTGATACCTCCCAACTGCTGGAATTCCTGGCACTAGCAACTGATTTCCAGACCCGCAGGGTAGTAATCAGTACCTGCACCCCTTTTCTACAATGCATGGTACTACCTACAGCCCACTCAGAGCCCCGTTCCTTGTAACATCTCTAGGTTATTGATAATGCAGCATGAATGCTGGGTAAACAGTAATTCTATTGTTTAGAGAAAAATAACAAAGGAAGCACACGTTCCCATCAATGCTGTTCCAAATATTTTCAATGCAACAGTTGGCTTGAAGCATAAGTAGGGAGGCCTGATGCCCTCTCCTCCAGTGGCCTGAGGCAGCCATGGACAAGATTGAAGGAATAAGCCAATCCTGAACTCATTACAGCCATCAGAGACTTGGTTCCAGAGCCATTTTCTGACCTCTGCCTTGCATGGTCACAAACTGTGTCCCCAGGACTAGTGTGATCAGTGCCACCCGGGCACTAACCACAGCCGTAAGACATCAGCCCCACTCTGATCCTTCTAGAGCAGAAACTCAGCTGCCTGTCAGAGCCTCTTATCTGTTTTCAGTGAGAGAAACAGCCTCCCTCCAATTCATGCACGACTTCCTTAAAGGAAGCTTTCAGGGCAGGAAACGGTAAGCGTGTCTCCTTTGTCCAAACGGAAAGGAAGCTTCATGGTTTCACGTTCTTGACTCCAGAAGATCCGCTGCATGTTTTCTTGCTTGCCTCATAGGCAGTTTTTGTGATACATCAGCTGAAACCAATATGGAAGCAATACAGCCTGCCTGAGCATAAATTAATCATGTAGAGAATTCCAGAAAACACTAAGAGCAATTCTGGCGAAGGAGAAATTTGTGGATGACAAGCTTGGTTTCCTTAATGGAAAACCAACACGCCTTTCTTCAGCAAATGGTGAGCAGTGGATTAAAAAGGCATTAAGCTGCCTCCTTTGCCATTTCAAGTGTGCATTCAAATTCAAGACAGCATTTAAAATATTAAAACATCCAGCGAGTTTATTACTAGCTCATTTAAAATGGCGACCATGAAAAATTTAGTTTAAGCTACCCAATAAAGGCTCAGGGGAGGCTTAAAAACACACAGAGAGATAACTGAATTTTTAAAGGGAGTTCCTTATTAACTTTTCCCCCTCATCTGTTACCATAGCTATTTTCCAGCTGTATAAACAGTCTGGAGAGTATGCCCTGAATGAATTCACCGTTCAGAAAACAACATAATTACAGCCATTCCAGCAAACCGAGTGCCAAAAAAGTTACAAATTAATTGAAGGTTAGCATTGAAAATTAAATCCTAGTCAGCTTGAAGTCATCTTTTAGGCTCCTTCCTATAGAATTAAGCAGGGAATTCACTCCATATCAGTTTGGTTGACAGAGTTCCAAAGATCAGGTGGACAAATGGCCTTCTCTCCAACCACTACTTTCCTGTGATCTGATATTGCTAATTTCAAGGGAAGCCTGCCAATAGTATCTCACAACATGCCGCCTATGATTTATGCAAGACATGGGAGCACTTCCTCCTCTCCTCTAAGTGTCTAGCGATTAGTAAAATATCACTTCATCTTGCTGTGAACTATTTTGATTGAGGCTGTTGAGGCATATTATCAGATTTTACTTTTTATTGTATTACTTTTTCAGATTTGCAAAAACATTTGTAAAAATGGTACAAAGAATCCATGTACAACCTTTATCCAGATTCCCTAAATGTTAGCATATGTCAAATATTAATTAGTGTTAACAAGTTCAATTATCAAGACCAGAGAGTTAATATTAAAATTCAGTCATTATATAATTGACAGAGTTTATCCAATTTCACCAGTTGCCCCCTGAATGTCCTTTCACTGGTCTAAGATTCCCAACAGTTTTATACCTGGCATTTATAATTTTTTCCTTTATTTCCTCTATTCTGATGGGAGCATCTAAGGAGTTCCTCCACAGTGTCCAGAATGTGGCATGATTCAAGGAGTCAGAAATACTATTATTGGTCTTTCAAACACCCACAATTTAATATGAAATCAAAATAAAACCCAAAGTTAGACATTGGAAAATAAACTAGAGTCATACCTATTTCGGATAGGAAATAAATAAGCAACATCATTCAGATTTGAAAAAAAAAACTGTAATGGAGATGAAATCAACTTAGAGGGTCTTTCCTTCCAAAAAGTAATCATTCATGGCTGAGAGATATAACCAGAGAATTTATGTGCCATTTTCAGATTCTTTTTGCTGTTAATGTTCTTAATTCTATCACTTAAAAAATGAATGATAAACAGCCAGGGTTCTGCATGTAACCTATAATAGAAACTGGGGGTCAGCTGTGAAGCTTACCTGAGGATTTAGAACAAGCAGGCCCTTCCAGGTATCAGTTCCAAATCCCCCATTGACAAACCAAGAACTCACCAAACCACATATTAAATAAAAGTTCAGAGGCTAATTACCATCTGAGGAACTTTCTCTTGTTGGACTGCTTTGAAACAAAATGTAACAGAACATACTATGAAACACCTGGCAGAAAGTCAGAGATTTAGGCTTGAGGTATTTCTGCATACCAACTAGTCTCCATTTATTTCATTTCTTTAGTATCGCCTTTCATCTCCACATTCACTCACATTCATATTCCATTGGATTTCTAGACTATTGGTTTTGAGAGACCATTAGAGATATATAGTCCAGCCCAGCACCTGACACACTAGTCCCTTAAGACATCTACCAGATACATGGAGACTCTCAGCTCACGGGGGTTACCTAGCTTTAGGAGAGCCTTCTGCACAGAACCTCAGCACCCACCCAGCCTCACCTTTCAACCCTGACTTTACAGACTGTTTCAAGGTGACCTTCTCCTGTCACTCACAATAGTTCATCTGTATCTTCTGAAAGAATGTTTCAGAAGTGGCATGAAGTGGTCTCAGTCTAGTCTATGAGGAGCAGCTGTCACCTCAGAAAGACTAGCACATAAATGTCCATGGGTCACACCAGTGCTGTCTCTTGCTGGGCTTTCAGAGTTAGTACACTTGGTGATTTACGACTGTGACACTATCTCTCAGTTTCTTCTTCTTCTTCTTCTTCTTCTTCTTCTTCTTCTTCTTCTTCTTCTGCTGCTGCTTTCATGGACAAAAAGCCTAAGAATTGGGGTCCTAAGAATATAAGTCTATATTTACCTATTTTGGCCTCCCCTTCATTATATTTGATGCATGGTTGTAGCCTGCTGGTAGCTTTTGGATAGTGAAGCAAATGCATGCGTCCTCCAGCTTTTCTTGCTACTTACCATCAGAAAAGTAAGTCGTTCTTATCTTTTAGCAAAGCCACCACTCAAAATAGTGGGGAAAATGGAGCCAGTGTCAGAAATACAAGTATAGTCAATTCTCTGAAAGCAACCTTTGCTTTGTTAAGTACCACATGTTGTTTTGGAAGTAATGATTTCTAATTACTTCTCTATCATTCACATCTTACCACTTCTGTGCATCAAGATAACCTACATTTTACCAAGATAACCTAGATGTTGAAAGCTTGGTTGGCTAGATCTAAACCCTCTCTTTGCTCTCTAGCAGAATGGAAAGACCTAGCTTGGCACCAGTCTGGGAAATTCAGGATGTGTTGTACACATTTCAATTGCTCCACTCACCGAGGTCAGAATTACGTCAGTCAGCTACTGATTCCCACCATCACTAAAGACGGCCGGGTTCTGGACCAACCTGAAAGGCAGAACCCATGTTCACTCCTGATGCTGTATATAATGGTTTTTTCCCATTGCTGTGATAAAATATCCTGGCAAAAACAAGGGAGAAAGAGTTTATTTTGGCTCTATCCAACTATTTCATAGAGACAGAGTCTGTCATGGTGCCTAAGAAGAGGAAATATGCAGGGAAGTCATGGTGGCAGGAGCATTAACTTGTCTGGTCACCTCACCTCTAACAGAAAACAGACAGAAAGAACACAAATAGAGTCAGCCTATAAAACCTCAGAGTGTGCCCCTAGTAACACACTTTCTCTAGCAAAGCTCCACCTCCTAAAGATTCCTTAACCTCTGCAAACAACACCAACAGCTGGGAACCAAACACATTCAAACCACAACACTTAATAACAATAAAGTTATAATCATCATCATTATCATTACTAATTTTGAGACCAGGGCCTCACTCTGTAGTCCCTGGATGTCCTGGGACGTCCCCCTTTAGCCTTCCAAGTACTCAATAGTGTCCATCACATTTTATTTTTCTTTTAATTAAAAAAAATTCTATACATATCAGCTTTACTTGTTTTCTAGGATATTATCTTGACACCATGTTTTTCTTTTTATATATGAGTCTTTTCAAAAAGAAGGTATAACTTTTCTCACCAAGAGCCTGTATTATGGCTTTCAGTCCATAAAACTTCAGGGGTCTCTAAGAGGTTATATTTACTTTCTAGGGTTAAAAAATACATTTTAAAAAAATATTTTTCACACTGTAAACCACCAGTAATCCACCTACATTCCATATTCTCAGTTTCTGCCTAGGAATACAAAATATTGAATAAATACCTATCATATAATATATATATATATATATATATATATATATATATATATATACACACACACACACCTATTTACAATATATACAACACACATACACACACACACACACACACACACACACACACACACACACTTGCTTACTCATATAATGGACTTTTTCTTCCATAATAAAACCAAAATGAAAATATAAAACACTCATGGTCCAACTTTATGCTCTTTGGAAACTAATTGTAACCACTTTGTGCAAATCACCCAAAGGGCAGAAGTGAGGGATGCTTTTCTTAATTAGTGCTATGGGGCTGGATTGAACCAAAGATCTTAGGGCTAATGCTAATGAGTTGTCAGCTAATATTGGTAACATGATTGTAGATTTTTAATTTAAAAGCACTTTGCCAATGCAAAGTACGGGGGTTTCAGATTTCCTGTGCCATCTGGCCCTCTACATAAGGTAGCAATTTCAAAAAGTTTAGAAAAAAAAATGATAGATAAACAGACAGATAGAAAATGTATTTCTTTGCTTTCTATTTCAAAGCCTTTTTTTTCCTCCCCCTCAGAGGTCTATGGAAATTCTATTGCGCTCCTTGCTCAGAATGTGGCAAGCACAGAACACACTGGAGTAAACAACTAAAGCGCAAGCAGCGTGTGCAAGTGTGTGAGCCACCCTGGGCAACACGGACGGAATGATGCTGAACCAGTCCCTCGCTTACTGGCCGGCTATCTCCTGCAAGAATCCGACACAGGATTCGTCACAGTGACGGTATCTGTTTACTTAATACTTACCTCAAAATCACCCTTCGTCCCCTCTTGACATTTTGCTTTCAGGGTAACCAGATAAGACAGGACCTAACACAAACTGCATTCAAAGGGAGGGGACACTGAATGGCAAAGTTTAAGCCTTTCTTCATGTTTTAATGTCATCGCCATGACCAACAACCTGTCTCCAGCAGCCTTGTCCCCATGCCAGAACACACAAGTTGGCAACATGTGGACAAGGCCTCAGATATAACAAGAACTCACACAGGTGAGTGCTTTGCTTAACATCACCCCACTGAACCTTCTCTCAGGTTTTGATCCTTGAGAAATACGGCTTCCTCCCTTAGCAAACAAGTCAGGAGGGACAGAGAGATGGGTATGTGAACTAAACTCCTGGTGTCAGAAAGGTGTATAAGGCCTTTCATCATATAACATTTTATTTATTTTGCTGTGTTTGAGTGGGAGAACACCCCATTTCCTGCTTTGCTTTAAGAGAACATGGTTTAGCTATCAATCAGCACATAGCCATTCCCCCAGTTTGCTATGCTCTTCTTTGTATAACATAAACATTAGTATCATTGGGGACCCAGGGACTTTCAATGAGTCATTTTAAAACCAAGAGGAGAACTGGAATGATGGCTTAGTCAGAAAAGTGTTTCCTGGGCAAGGATGATGGCCTGAGATTGCATCTGAAGCGCTCACTCCCCTACACACAAAAGCTGTGCACAGTGGTGTGAAACTGGGATACTAGCACTGGGGAGTCAGACAAGCAGATTCCTGGAGCTTGCTGTCCAGATGGGCCCGCTTGATCTGTGAGCACGAGTCAGTGAGACCCATTCTCAAAAAAGTAAGGTAGATAGTGAGTGAAAAAAAAAAAATGCCCTTCCCATTTTAAAATTAAAAAAAAAAAAGAAGTCTGACTTATCATGATCTGTTTGTTATTTTCTGTCTCATGCCTTTCTCATCTCAAATCCTCCCAGCCAAGAAACATGAGGAGTCTACAAAATCCTCTGAGTCATTGGGAGAAAACCAACAGCAATCCGGCTGTATCTATTATTGCATCCTTGGCCGCCTGAGCCAGGCAGGGCGGAGCCATCCTACCACATCTCACGGGCTTCCGTTCGTTCATTGCTTGCTGTCTGCTTGCTGGGCAGTAGTTAGAGGACAGAGCCCCAAGCATGCTGCACAGAGGGCTGGTCCTTCTGAATCATTACTCTGCCTTTTTCTAAGCGATGAAGGATGTGTAGAGGACACATAAAACTTTAGTCAATAAGTCCATTATTATGATTGGCTGAAAACCATAAAATGCATCCATCAAGCCATTGTGCTACATCTTGTGTTAAATCATGGTGATAAATAGTCCTTTATCCGTGATGTCACCCACTAATCTATTCCAAAAACTATTCGCCACCACCATTACGCACCACTCATGTGCTTGCCAGCTTGCTAAAAAATAAATATACAAATAAAAGCTTCTATATGATTAAGCCAGACTAGATTGTGCAGACACGAATACGGTCTGTTATTTTTGTGTCATATTATGAAACAATTGATTCTTCGGTTCCCAAAGTTTTCTCAAGTGTGCAGTGGTGTCCTCAATGCTCAGGTACTCAGGTTCTTCTAATTGTTTGTAATTTACATCGGAGCTGGACGGAGTCCATTTGTACTCATGCTGATTTGTAAGTACTGGATGACATATTTTTGCCACCTTGCTCTGGGTTGAATTTAATCCTATTGACAAGCCTTTCACATAGAAATTTAGTGTGGAATGCCTTAATATTCTCAGGAGTTATGTAAAAAGACATGTGGCAGTTGTTATCAGCATGTTTGGGATTTAGGCTTGATTTTATACAAAATGTTCTCATACAATTAGGCATTTCTTGAGCTCTTAGAAAATGCTAATTATTAAAAAGGAAATTAAGATAAATGTGTAGACATCTTAAACTCCAGTCAATATATATTAATGTTTTAAACACACCCACCAACCATGTACACACACACACAAACATTACATATACACACTCACTACACACAGAAACATACAACCATGATATCTATAGGGAGCTTTCTCTCTCACACATGAATGCATGTATCAGACACATTGTGGCTCTCTTATCAACAATAAATTAATAAATATAAGTGACCTCATTTTCTCTACTCAGAAACAGAGATGAGCTACAAAGTTAAACACAGCCTTTTCACTGGAGTTTCATTCATGTTAGCCTGATAGGTCTAACTTAATTTTAGCTTTAATTCAAAGAATTGGGAGAACTGGTTTTTGCTGAGCAATGTAACAGCGGTGTTGCAGCTTCTTTGTTTTCTCTAGTCCCATATGAGATGGCTGGCTTACACAGAAGAAATGCTCAAACACGCAAATACAAACCACTCAGACTTAAATGAGTTACATCCTACATCCATCTGCTCTGCTTGCTTATTTAATTTTGTTAAAATTTTACTTTTTTGATGGACACATGGGAAACTGTTTGCTAATGTGTCCACTGGAGAGAAACAGTAACCCAGTTGTTACTAAAGGTATAGTTTATACAACTATGGATCACAGACAAATAGACAACAGAAACAAATCACGTTTTAAAGCAGTAGCTTTATCCTTTGTTGCTCCCCTCTCAGTCATCAACACTAATAGAAACCAAAGGAGTTACATGTTGGAGAGGAAAGAGCAGTTCTAAAATGGAACACTCTTTAGCCACTCTTGACGGAAGTTTGGCTTCAACTCAATACTCAAAGCAAAATACTTTCCAGCCATACCCACCCTAGAATTTATTGTCACGACTGGTGTCTAAGGAACAGATTAACCCCTACCTCCAGGAGAAGCCGATGGGTCTTCATTCCAGTTCATTGTCCAGCTACCTGTTTTCTTCTCTCCTCCTCCCTTCCCCCTCTTTTCCTTTCTCTCCTCCTCTTATAAGTTCTTTGCTTTCCAGCCCTTTCTTTTATTGTTGTGACTATAGTCAGCACTGAGTGGAAGCATATTTGAATAACTTGTAAACATAAAAATTATTCTGTTATCACTCTTGAAGCACACACACACACGCACACACGCACACACGCACGCACACACGCACGTCCACACACACATGTAGGTACTTGGACACTCTTCTCACTCTCACCTCACATCCTATTCTGACAAGTCCCTGAATCTTCACTATTGCATAGTTACTGCTGTTCTCACCACCTTTTTGCTTCCTGGTGGGTCTGTAATTGTTATCTCATCCCTAGAGCAACATCAGGATCACTCAATAAATGGATTGTCAAGGGGTATTTGAAGAACAGAACAGCTTGAGCTCTAGAAGCCAAGTGCCTTATGGCCTCCAGCCCAGCAAAAGGAAGCAACCTCATCCCATTCCTCTAACACACAGGTGGGAAGTCAGAAAATGGATTTCATCCTATTTCTACTAACAAAACAGCAAACAGGGATACAAAGATGATTACAGAGTTAAATAAAACCTCCTTTGGCTCTTCTGGGACTCAGATGTCAAACTCGTAGATTTGGACAGTTCACTCCAGCCTTTCGGATGTGCAGCCTTTAAGATGTGCATGCAAATTCCCACTTCCGTACAGATACACTATGTCTGGTCTATACAGGAATGAGGTGGAGGCAGGTGTTCCTCCAGAGCTGAAGCACACCTCAAAGATCGTTCAAGTGTCGGATGTTCGGGCTTTCAACTTTAAGACTGATTTTTTTTTTTCAGAATCCTGCTAAGAGAACCCTTTCTATCTTGGTAGCGTCTATGAGAAGAATGCTACTGCCTTGTTAGCAGAGAGCCTGAGGGGAGTGGGCTCTACCTTTCAAGTTGTGTCTGAGTAACGACCATGATTATACATAATGAAGAAAGATCAAGACCATGGAGACACTGTTCCATGCAGCTAACATTTCTGTCAGGACATCATTGCTTTGATCAATGCAAGGTAACCCAGGCAAGTGTGGGAGATGCAATTAGTCCAGAGCCAATTCTGCATTCAGTCAACATAATAATCTTTAACCTGGTAAAATTTACCTTGCTAATCCTAATTTACCAAAATGAAAAGAAATCCTTACAGGCATTAAGAAAGTTAAAAACAATAACAAGAAAAATCACTCAATATAAATCTATTGTCCGTACTTTGAAAAAAGGAAATCATGTTCTTTTTCAGAAGAATGCTCAGTATAAGACATTGCTCAAGAGCAAGGATGAGGATGAGATCATGATACTATTTGTATAAATGAAAAAACAAATCTGAACACCCTTATCTCTCCTGATCTCATGGCACAGATACACAACCATATCTTTACTTCAACAAATGTTTATTAAATAAACTGCAGGTAGTAGTGGTGCATCTGGGCCTGTGCTCGAGTCACTACAATGTCAAAAATACCACAGTGGCTCTGGAGAAATTAACTGTACCCAGAAGCACATGTAATGAATTATTCCCTGGTTGTAAGGACAGTGACTGAAGTTTGCTAGGCCAGGATCCTTTTGGAAAGAGAAAGAAAGAAGGAAAGGAAGGAAGGAAGGAAGGAAGGAAGGAAGGAAGGAAGGAAGGAAGGAAGGAAGGAAGGAAGGAAGGGAGAGAGAGAGAGAAAGAAAGAAAGAAAGAAAGAAAGAAAGAAAGAAAGAAAGAAAGAAAGAAAGAAAGAAAAGAAAAGAAAAGAAAAGAAAAGAAAAGAAACGAAACGAAACGAAACGAAACGAAACCACCAAAACTGAATTTAAAATGAATAGGCCAAGTAGAGGCACAGGTAGACAAAATTCACAGACAGATTATTGGACTAAGTTCTAGCTTAGGTATACTTGAAAAGTTTAATTATACACTAGTGTCACTCTTGTTAAAATGCTGCAGAAAATAAAAATGTGAAGTGGGAAAATCTAAAAGGCATAGCTGAGCTCAAATACACAGGCGTTTGTGACCCCAAAGCAGGATGGTCTGGAAGCTGTGTGTCTACTACTCTGAGGCTGAGGACACCATGGAAGTGGTTCAAAATTCTTGCTTCTCTGAAGAAGTGAAGATTAAGAAAACCAGATGTATGTCAGGTGAAAACCAGACTAAGAAACAAGAGACTGGCAGGAAGACAACTCTGACAATTGCTAGCTGCTAAATGGCAAGAGGCCCAATATACTGTTTCCTTTTAGCCCCTCAGGTTCAGAACCACTCAAGGTGAGGGGCAGAGAGCAGCCAATTAGAGTCAGGTGAACGTCACAAAATATATCTCCATGCTGATAATGGTTTGGAGAGTGTAACTTCCATGCACAGCCAGGTAGGCCTAGGTATAGTACTCTGGGCTAGGCACATATGCCTGCCATCTAAGTAGGAAGGGGTACAAGTGATGAAAATGGTGGCCTCCATGCAAAGGCAGGCTTCCCTGCTCATTGTAAGAAGGCAGGCCAGTGGTTCCTCATCATGGCTCACAGTCAGGCCTAAAGCAAAATCCTAAAAACAAGTACACCACATATGTTCACTCTATCTCTAAACCACTCCGAACAAACCAGTCACTCCTGGTAGGAGCCAGATAGTAGGTGAGCAAGCAGCAGGAAGACTTCTCTAGTGGCATTTCCTGTCACGGTCATTTTCCCAGCAGTGACCTCTACCTAGAGCCATTATTCATGTGGAATTTGATACATAGGAGGCCAGAAGCAGTAGACACAGCCACCATACAGCACAATCAATGAACTATTTTGACAGCTGGAGAACCCCGGATAGACAGAGACGCTACAGTGTGCCATAAGCAACATGACTGCAGAAAGAGAGGATGACACCACAAACCTACACAATCACAACCTCAAGACACTGCTTCTGAAATAGACGAGAGCAGAAATGGGCAGCCAAGAAACCAAAATAATAATAACATACCCAAATGAAATGAAAAGAGGCTTGATTATTACTCACCTTAAATAATCATATTTACAACCATGAAAGCGATAAAAACATAAATAATATTCAAAGTAAGTAACAAGAACAGAGTGGCTTTCTAAAGAGTGGATAAAAATGAGAATGGGCATGTATTTGAAAAGAACCTAGTTAAAATTTGAGACTGTGAAGAACAGCCCTTATAATAAATAATAAAAATAACTAACTACATAACCAGGAGACTAGCTAATAGAAGAGTTGTTGATCTGTGTGACGTAACTCAGAAGTAGTCAGAAATATAGCATACAAAGAAAAAACAGACAAGAGGGATCCCAGGCATGGTATAGCATGGTGACAAGGGAGATAAAGAGGAGGAGGATGCCAGGGGACATGGGAAAAGGGAAAAGACAAAAGAGCAGAAACAGAAACCACACCAGCAAAAGTGAGAGCACGAAGCGGTGCTTTATCTGCTCCTGCAGACAAGGCTTCCCACATCCCACACGGAAGAGGGCGATCCCGTAAGAAGCGACACCGTGGGCTTCCACAATGGATGCAAAAGCCTGAGCCAGCACCCTGGAAGGGCTTGTCTTGTATCCAATGACAACAAGATTTTGCTGGCTATTGAATTGTTAAAGACAAAGTAAAGGGAAAAGAGAAAAATCATTCTCGACCTTTCAGCCAGGTTGGAAAGAGTCAGTGTACGAGACAGAACGAGCTTACTGGAGACAGCTAGGGCAAACTCTCCCGCCTCGTGCACCTTCTTCTAACCCACACATGTACCCTTGCACACGCAGTGTGTGAGTCCCAGCAAGAAATTATTTATATATTAACAAAATCAGTATTAAATTTTTAAACCAGGAGAGAGTTCTAAAGCTAAACTGTCATGTATTACCAACAAAAGATCTTTATATTATCTTCTATTAAGGACAATCATTATCTCAAATCCATCAAAGAGCCTCTTTTCTATTAGGAGGTAAGGAGAAGCTATTTCCAGAAGGAGAAACAGTTGCATCAAGTGGGCTGGATAAATGGCAAAATCCCCAGATGGTAAGAAACTAAGAGTGGCCACCAGGAACAGAGCATCCTAACAGAGAGCAGAACAATGTATGTATCTGGGGTAGTCAGGCAGAGGGAAGCCAGAGTGATTTGCTGCAATAAAGGATTACAGCAGAAACAAAGATGCCAGCAGACAAACAGAGTATAAAGAACCTGAAGAGATAGGGTGCTAAAACTTAAGAAAGTGAGAACAGAAGAGAGGGGAGGTGCAGGAAGGGAGGAGGGAAAGAGAGGAGAAAGGAGAGAGGAGAGAGAGAGAGAGAGAATATCACCTGCACTTGGGGAAGGTGACTGGAAATGCCTGGCCCTGGTGAATTTTGTTTCAGCAGAACAATTGCTGTTGGTAATTTTTAAAATGAAGTTAGGTTCCAGGTTAATTTTAAGAATGACCCAGGCTTTTTGTTGATTGAACATCAGATGTCTTTTGCAGCTTTGCAAATAAGAATCACACTTGCCTAGAGATTAAAAGTCTTGGTAATTTTTTGCTGTGCTGGGACAATATGGGAATGAATAATGAAACGGAAGTTAAGGTTTCTAAATGTCCATGAGAATAAATCTTTATTTTCCTAGAATAAATAGACTAAGTGGCTTTTTCAAGACTTAGATAATAGTTTCTAAATGAAGGAATGAGTATCAAGAGCTTAGGGTGTTAACTCAGGCTAGACTTTGAGGAGACCTTTGGAAATATTTAAAAAGATCGAGCAGCAAAACAGTGAGGCAGAGATGAAGCAAGCATGCTTTCTGATCTGTCATTTGCACTGTATCTGCTGGTTGCTTATGTTTCAGTCCTGACCCTGTGATGAATTAAAATCACCTTTATGAGAATACTTATTGAGTAACCGCAGGATAAGTCCGAGGCAGTAGTCACCAATATACTTTGGAAATAAATTTGTTTTAGTGTTGATTTAGAATTATAATCTCACACTTGCTTCACTACTAGAAATATTTTTGGCTATCCTTTCTAAATAATTGATTTAGTAAATGAGGTTCTTAGTTGGTACACATTATTTTCCAAGTTGTGGATGCTGGTAGGAGCTAAAGAGCTCTTTGGGGGATATGTCTTTGCTTAAAATAATCGTCAGTGTAGATAGGAGACACTCACTGTCCCCTTAAGCAACTATATTTAGATTTAAAAGTGAGAACTGCTTGATTCAAATATGAGAGAGACTCAAAGAATGCCGGTCTGCGCTATGCTGTTCTCCAGGAGGGGCTATGAATGCTGAGGTTTTTGAAGAGGCATTTTGTATATTGCATTACTACTCACCTTGCAAAGTGCACCCAGTGGTCCTGGGCTTTCCCTGCAGCTAGATTAGCTCTTAGGAAGCTATGGCTGTATTTGAGATGAATTTTGTACATCCTTATGCTTGGATGTTGGCACAGAGAAGTAAAAGAAAGCCAATCTCTATATATGCAGATCAGGTTTGATGAGTTATATTATGGACCTACGGTTAAATCTTAGTTCTGCTACTTACAAGACCTGTGGCTTTAGGTATATCATGTCAAGTTTATGTGGCTGTTTCCTGCTTTGTAGGTTGGGCATTAATAAAAACCATACCTTCTTGGTGGATTGTGAGAGGCAAAAGCTGATTCTGAGCGGGATTCCTATAGGTAGGCATGGCAGGGATAAAATTTCAGCTTGCTGTCACCATTAGCACATGCAGCAGCAGCACAGCTATGAAGCCTCACGCGTGTGTTTCTTCCTCTTCTGCTGTTCTCCCCATTCATTCCTCCAACAAACTGCTATGAAGCCCCTATTGGAAGCAAGTCTCTTGCACTAAGTTGTACAGCTATTGGTGAACGAGATAAAGCCTCACGACTAGAGTCAAAGTTCTCGTCGTTACTGAAGGGACAACCCACTTTTGTTGGATTCAATATTTGGACATTTTAGAAGGTGGGATCTAGATGGCGATAGTAGGTCATTGAGTTTATGTCACTGGAGGTCATGTCTTGTTCTGGTCCTGTCCACTTCTGTTCCCTAGCCAGCACAACACCATACTGCCAACCATCATGAGGTGAGCAATTTTACCTGTCTATATACTCTTATCCTGTGAGGCACTGCCTAGTCCAAATCAATGGAGGAAATCAATCATGAGCCAAAACAAACTGTTCCTTCTTCAAATAAATAAACAAATTAAATATATACATCACTCACATACATAAATATGTACATACATACATACATACATGCATACATACATATATACCTTACATATATACATAATCTCATTCACTCTGCTCCTTGTGTGACCTTCTTAAAGCTGGGAACTTATAAATGACAATTTTGGTTTCATTGCCTTGTCACCCCTGTCCTGCTCCTTCTGGTCCCATTTCTGTACAGTTCCTGGGATTTACAAGCATGTTAACAGAAAATATGACAGCCAAAAATTATGTTCACTTTACGTTGTTGCTTCTTTTAATTAATCATGAAATTTGTCATTGGAAAAAATTAAAACTTTTTAAATTTTTTTTAATTTTATTTGTATTAATTACAGTTTATTCACTTTGTATCCCAGCTGTAGGACCCTTCCCCATCCCCTCCCAATACCACCCTCTCTCCCTCCCTCTTCTTCTCCTATGCCCCTCCCCCAGTCCAATGATAGGGAGGTCCTCCTCCCCTTTCATCTGACCCTAGTCTATCAGGTCTCATTAGGACTGGCTTCATTGTCTTCCTCTGTGGACTGGTAAAGCTGCTTCCCCCTCAGGTGGTGGTGATCAAAGAGCCAGCCCCTGAGTTCATGTCAGAGACAGTCCCTGTTCCCATTACTAGGGAACCCTCTTGGAAACTGAGCTGCCATGGGCTACATCTGTGCAGAGGTTCTAGATTAACTCCATGCATGGTCCTTGTTTGGAGTATCAGTCTCACAAAAGACCCCTGTTCCCAGATTCTGTTGCTCTCCTTGTGGAGCTCCTGTCCCCTCCAGATCTTTCTATCTCCCTCTTCTTTCATAAGATTCCCTGCACTCTGCCCAAACTTTGACTATGAGTCTCAGCATATGTTTTGATACCCTGCTTGGTAGAGTCTAAAAGATGCTCAAGTGTACAACAAGGACATATGCTCAACAATGTTCATAGCAGCTTTATTTTTAATAGCCAGAAGCTGGAAACAACCCAGATGTCCCTCAATTGAGGAATGGTACAGAAATTGTGGTACATTTACACAATGTACTGCTTGGCCATTAAAAACAAGGAGATCATGAAATTTGCAGGCAAATGGTAGGATCTAGAAAAGATCATCCTGAGTGAGGTATCCCAGAAGCAGAAAGACATGCATGGTATGTACTCACTCATAAGTGGATATTATAGCTACATATAATATAGCATAATAATACTATAATCTGTACACCAAAAGAAGCTAAGCAAGAAGGAGGACCCTAAGTAAGATGCTTATTCTTCATTCAAAAAGGCAAATGAGACGAACACTGGAAGAGGGAGAGAACAGGGAACAGGACAGGAGCCTGCAACAGAGGACCCCTGTAAAACTAAAGTTTTTGATAGAAAGAATGTGTGCTTCTGTGGAAGCTAACAGAGTAGATGAGCTGTCACTAAGAGCAGATGCATGAAGCTGTCCAGTGGGATGAAACAGCTTAGTGAGAAGTGGAAAGTTGAATAGAATCACAAAACAATGAGCCAAATCTTTACAAAAGAGCTGCTATCCCTTCCAATGTAATGTTTCAGGTTTGATACCCTAAAGCATTCCCACTGAATTCCACAGCATCCAACAGAGCAATATCCACCCTTCATTGGTCAGTTCCTAAAATTCACATCTAAAATGAACATAACCATGAGATCTTTTTCTTCAACTGGAAAATGAAAAAAAAATTGCTTAACATCATAATAGTTTGAATAACAGCACTCAAAAGAAAATAAAAGGCTCAATCTACTTTTAATTAGTTTAAGCCCACAAAAAAGAAAAATCAAGAACTAACAATATTTTAATCTTGTTATCTGCATCTATTCTATCTCAGCCACATCCAATTTGTTTCCCATTGCTTTAGTGAAAGTGGAAATTGAATTTCTTTCCGAAAGTTGTGTATCAAGAAGCACTACGCTAGAAGTTGGGCTTCTGAGACTGAGCCATGCTTAACTCTACCACCAAGTCTGACGACTTCATCAAATTGGGTCAGTTTTCTGTCAACATGAGGCTGCTGAATTGAGCTACTGGTCAAAGTCTTCGAACATCAAATGACGACTGCTTCTGCATGGATTTATGGTATCTGCTCTTCCCTCTTTTGTGCTATAAAAATAATCACACATGATGCTTAAATAGTCATAGGTAAGGAATTATTTTGTTTTTTGTTTATTCTTTTTTTTCTTTTTTTAAAATTTTACTTATTTTTATTTTTTTACAGTTTATTCACTTCGTATTATGATTGTAGCGCCCTCCCTCATCTCCTCCCGGTCTTACCTTCATCCCATAGTCCACTGAAAAGGGGAGTTCTCCTTCCCTACCATCTGCCCCTAGCCTATTAACTCTCATCAGGACTTCCTGGGTCCTCTTCCTCTGTGGCCTGGCAAGGCCATCCCAACAGGCAGAAGAAATTGTTTTAATCAATGGTTCCCCAAGTAAGGCCATGAGTGGTAGATTTCCAAATGGTTTTTATAATAGAGTATATGTTTTCAGCTTCATAGACACATGCACATACATAATGCCAGTGATATACTTAGATTGAAAGACTTATAAGTCAATATCCTTTGCTCTGCCTTCTACATTACCAACTACATAGCAGTCCTGCTTGTGGGTTAGTGACACCAACCGTTATTACTCAAAGGGTCAGCAAATATTTTTCAGTTTTGTTGGCAAATATGAATGGCTATCTTATACCTTCAAATGTCCTATGACAATTTTCCTATATGCCTTCACATGTAGTTTTCTCACTGGAGAAAGCAAAACAAAAATTCTAAGTTTCAGGATTAAATCTACAGCACTCTTCATTCTCCAGTTGCTTTGACTTAAGTTCCCAGCTTGGAGAATCACGTTTCTTGAGGATTCTTAGCTGTAATGCCTCATATGATTTTATCATTTGAATGACAAAACTATAGTATGAATGTAATAGTTCTTCAGTAGGTATTTTCTAAGAATTTTTTCCTCTATAAAAATTGTGTGATGGGGCTAGAGAGATGGGTCAGTGGTTATGAGCAGTGAATGTTCTTTGAGAGGACTTGGGTTCAATTCCCAGCTCACAACTGTCTGTAACTCCAAGATCTGATACATTCACACAGACATACGTGTGTGAGGCAGGAAAAACAACAATGCAGATAAATAAAAAGAAATTTTAAAACTTGTGTGACATTCAAGAAAGGCTACAAAATCCAGAATTATCTTTAACATTAGGTAAATTTCGTAAGGTAAGCGTTAAGTAGAAATATCAAAGAAAAAGTAAATTCTGATTCAAAAACAGAGGAAAATTATTATTTTTCATAGTGAAGGCCAAGACATATTTCTGTAACCCAGCTATAAGCCCCTGAATTTTATCTCCTTTGTCTTGAGCAATACTGTACTGGCTTGGGATCCCATTAACAATTATGCACTCTCCAGAAAAACATTTGTTCTTACCTATAAAAATCATATCCATTTCTGGCATACTCACATGCCAATCAAATATTTTGCCTTACAGTTTCCTGCCTTCAATGCTCCTTTCAGGTGTTCCAAAGCCAGAATTATATTATATAAGTTATCTAATAAACCCAATTCTGTTCCAAATATCCCAGCAGGCTGCCCTTTTCCCATAATGTCATCCAGATGGCCTTCAACCCACATGAAGCTATTAGACACGCAATAATATTCCTAAAGTTCTTCTCCCTCAACTCTCTCTTCTATGTTCCATTTTTTTCCTACAGTCTCACTTGCTAAGAAGGGATAGAGAAAAATCTTTGCACAAGTCAGAGGCATAAACACAATCTCAGCTATCTGTGCTGTATGAATACCAGTGCTATTCTCCTATAGAAATAATGAGGGGGAAAAAAAGAATTGGCTTATTGGATACTGTCATCCAACAAGAAAAGGCTACAGGGTATTGCATGAATTTTACCAAATAAATGGTTTAACCTACCAATCAACTTTCCAGTTACATCAAACATAGGTGGGTGCCAAGGGATACATGTTCTCACATCACAAATTCATTCTTCATAAATAGTGATTCTTTATCATGATAAAGCAGACAAAAAAATATTAGGCATCACATAGTGCAGGTTCAGCAAGGAGCACTGTCGGCCATGAGAATGAGGCGAAGAAGTGCTGGGCACACAATCTCGCTCCTCAGGCTCATCTTGACCAAAATGAAGATAGATGAATGCTGTGACAGTTCAAAACCCTTCCAGACCTGTGTTTCTCTATGTAAAAGAATATGTCTGGCCAGATGAGTTTGTGAAATGTCAGTAGTTAGTTAGTTATACTTAACAAAATCTGGAAGCCTCCAGGGTTTCTCTTCTTTGCCTGTGGAGGGCTTGAAAGGCAAACGTTCATCTTGAGGTTGCTTGACAGCAGCAAAAGTCCTTCCTGCATTCACACCCCTTGATGGGAGTACAGGGACTTCCAAGAAGGCCAGTGTCTACACATGCAGCAGGTCACAGAGGCAGGGCCTAGTGCAAGGGCACAGCCATCCCTACTGCCCTCACCAGTAGAGAGGGAGCTGCAGTAAAACAGGATGGGCTGATCTTTTCAATTTTTGTTTTTAAAAATGTTCCTCATCTTTAAAAAAAAATCAGAAGTAAACAATCTCTTACTTTGGCCTAAGTGCTGTGCGTGTTTTTCCAGACCATTTGTTGACATATAGTTTCCTTGTTAATAATACATAATTATTTGGCAAAAACAACGAGCAACCTACTTTCCTTCTATCTCACAAAAAAAAAAAATAATAAAGCAGTTGGGTTTATACTAAAGTGTTTTTACTTCTCACTCTAATGAATTGCATAGATTCAGAGCTAGATGCCTTGATCAAAACTTGAAGATATGCTTTGATGACACTTTAGCCTTCAAATATTTCAAGGAATATGTGCAGCCTTTTTTCCTGTTTTTTTTTCCTTTTACTTTATCTTTAAAATAAAAATCAAAGCAGATATAATTTTATAAGCTGACCCTTTGGAAAGCCCTTTAGAGCATTCTCGGAATTTTAAAAACATTCAACTGCAGACTCATGCACACTCTCTCCTGAGCACCAGACGCAGTTCTGTTCTCCCACATCATCTGGACTTTGGTGGGGACGGAGGAGAGCAAGGGATGGATATACAGAACTGAATGACTTACTGACTTCCACCCAGACCTTTCTCTTATGATCTAGAAAATGCAGGCCTCTCTCCGCTCTGAATGTCGCCTGAGCTTAGATTGTGAGCTGAAGTCTAACCCAAGGTCTGAAACTAATAGATGGAGACCACATAGAAGCAGATGTTGGCCTCTTTGTCCTGGCTGCAAATGACTCCTGAATGCTCTTCCCAATGCCCCCAATGTCCACTACCTCTCTCTCATCAGGGTTCATGACCCTCCTATGATGCAAGTGTGAAATCTGTGAGTGTAGGTCAAGGATAGTGCTTAAGCATTTTTTTTTTAATCTGAGTACTAACAAATGCTATCTTCTATCACCCAATATTCTCAGGGGAATATTGAGACTTCACTAGTTCTTGTCTCACTATCCTGATCTGTGGTATATTTGTTGTCCCAGTTATACTATCCTTGTTGTTAATGTCTGCTAATTTTACATTAAAAATAAATTTGACAATCAGTGCTAAAAATGAAAAACAAAACAAAAAACAAACAAACAAAAAAACCCAAAAACCCAACCTACCTCTAATGCACTGGAGCTCTTTAAATTTTCTAATTAATATATTCTCAAAGCCAAATATATTTTCTCAGAATAATATACATTCATGCACTGTCCGATTATATTAGATTGTACATATATAATGGTAGAATATAGTGTGTACATTAAAAGAAGCAAAACTATAAATGAGCAATTAAGAAGGAATATAAATGAAGGCTGTCAATACTGTTTTCCTATCACAAAAATCGAACAGCACACAGTGACTAGAGCAGGCATACTACTTAGGTGACTTTTCTTTTCTTTTTTCCTTTTTTTATTTTTATTTTTTTAGTAAACATTAAAGTCAAAGCACAGCTACTGAGTGTCACAGAAAAACTGGTGTAAGAAAAAGAAAGACTTTCTGGTGTTCAAAGAAAGCCTAATTCTTCTCACTCTAGGTCATTGGCTTACTGGCTGCCTTCGGACTGAGAAGAAGTGACAAGAGTGAGCAGTCATCAGGCCAGATTGGGTGTCCCAATGTCCTGTTAGAAAACAGAGGTGTAGATGAGGTTGCCTCAGGGGATTGAAGAAGAGTCAGATGGACTAAGGACAGTTTCCGTTTTGCCAAGATTTATCATTTCTAATGATGCCACACTAAAGAAGATCTGATGGTAGATCCAGAGAACAGCATACCCAAAGATGTATTTTATAAAACTTACAGATTAAAAAAAAAATATTTATTCACTTTACATTCTGATTGCAGCCCCTATCCTCTCTTCTCAGTCCCTCCCCCCTGTCACACACTCATCCCCCACCATTAAACTCACAGGAGTTACATAACTGACTGAGCTAACTGGGACTTTTGGTTTTGTGTGTATGTTTGCGTTCAGTCAACACCCTAAGGTCTCCCGTTCTCTCCATCAAACAGATAGCGGCTGCACAAGGGAAGGATCCAAATATATGTGTCAACTAATTGGTGAACCTGCTGGTTTTGCCATGAGAAAAAGGTCACATGCAAATATTTTATAACACTGTCTCTGTCTATATAATTTAGGAATATATATTCCATATGTGCTATTGTAGTGTACACACACACACACACACACACACACACACACACACACACACAGGCAGACAGTATGGTGGAGTAGCGGAGTCAGACACTGATCCCATCTGTGGTTCTGGTACTCACTTTCCTGAAGAAGCTCCAGATGTCATCTTGCATTTTGATCACTCACCTCTGTCCTCTGTGTCTTAAAATTGGAATTTGCAGCAAGTGCAGTGAAGTGAGTCCAATCAAAATGTCCCCAAGCTAATCCTTGTAAGTCATGGGAAGATACTCATTTTATCTTTCATGCGTTGCACAGATTGTTATAATCCTTTTGTCTTTTGCCTTTTAATGGAGGGAAATCATTATGAGATAGAGCTAGACATGATAGCTTTTACATAAAATGATCACTTAGAACTATTGCTGCTTGGCATCATGAGATGACATTTTGCATATTCAAGGGTCAAAGTGGAAAAGTGTAAGGTGTTGTCCCCATGCCTTCACAGGCACACACACTAGGGTGCCTTGAGCATTCTTCGGTTGTGTGGCATGGGTTCTGCTTCTTCTGCACCCACAGGACTTTATTCTTCGGGGTTCGCATCCCCACTTCACCTTTGTTTTATCACTCTCCTCACTGCTGATTTACAACTACCACAGTGGATATCCCTTATATTTCCATTTATTTATTCATTTTTGTTCCTATACTCTTGTGCTGCTGCCCTTTATCTACATCAACATTATTAATTATTAAAATGGTTAATCTTCTAAATCAGTTCATTGCTATATTATTTCAAGTGTCACAAGAGTTTCCAGAGGTCTGAAAGAAGTAGGGTTTTACTATTATAGAGAGAGGAGCCTTCAAGTGTTGAGCACTTACTAAGTAGTAGGCAGTATCCCAAAATTTTATTGATCACTATCTACACTACAATCTTATGATTTAGATGATATAACTAATTGTACCCATGAAGTCCTAGAAGTGTAAACTGGTTAGTTGGAATAGCTAATTTTCCATATCACTCAACTCAATACCTGTTGATCTCACATGAATTTTGATCTCACATAGTATCTCATGAATTTTCCAACAGCCTTAGCTCAGCAATTACCAAAGTTATCACCTGAAATATTGCTCTTATTAAGTTGCATGAGTATCATAAAACGTACACATTCCGATGGGGATGTAGCTCGCTGACAGAAAACTATCCTACCATGTGCAAGACCTTGGCTTTGATCTGCAGCACCAGAGATAAGGTGCACCAGCTGTAAGTGTGTGAGAAGATGTCAGTGAAGCTGCCAGCATCATCCAGGTCTGTATGTTTAGTGGCAGCCATCCTCTTGGTGACTGCCACCCTCGATACCTATCAGAGCAAAGGAATTTGCCAGTAAAATGATGGCTCCCTGCTGGGTTGGAAATAGTAAAATGGGTTACATGCAAATAATTTTGCTATAATGCTTCAGTAATAAATTGACAGCTTACATAATGAACCAGTAGAAAGACATTAAGTCTTTCTTAAAATGATACACAATGAAGGGACTTGGTGGAAATATTTTGATGTATTTATAAAAATGACATAATTGTATAAAAAGGTAATAAACACCAGCTTTCTTCTAAATCATTCATTGCCCCACTCCTGAAAATAAAAAGAACAATGGTAATTTTCTGATATTTGGAGATGAAAAGGAACAAAGAGCTAAGAGCTCTTAAATAATGTGATACTACAATAGTTTTATATTTGAGGCTTAAGTTAAATAATGCTTATAAAGTACTTTTAGTTGTGGCTAAATATATATCCTAAGACTCTGTAAAGTTTAACAATTATTCCTGACTTAATTCATTCTTTGTTAACAATATACAAACTTCAAGTTATAGAAATTGCACACTTTCTATAACTCAGCTTTTATTTTGCTTATTCATTTATCATGAAATGTATTAATTTAATTGCATATTTCAAATTTCAAAATCTGTAAAAACATAATGAAAGATCATTTTATATTCTAACAAGAACTAGATGGGTTACAAAAAACACTCACATGTTGACACCATTTCTAGTTATTTAAACAGCCAGAGGAAGACAGTCTTTCTATATATACAGGATACATTGACACACAGACATATACATACAAACACATACACTCACACGGACACATATACACATAGACACACACACGAGCACACATAAACACATATAGACGCACAATACGCATTTATATATTTTTCAAATTATGAACACCATATGCATTTTTCTATAATCATATGCACCATATCACTCATATTTATTGCTCTTGTTTTTAAGAAATTTCCTGGCTATTCTTGTTAATTTTCATGTGAATTATACAATCAACTTGTCTAGTGTGGTGATGGTAAAGATGTAGTATTTTTATCGGTATCGTGTTGAATTTATAAATAAGCTCAAGGAGGATTAGCATGTTAATGATGTGGTCTTTCTATCCAAGAACGTGCTAAGCCTTTCCATTTGTTCATCATTTTTGTGGTCTTCAAAAATATTTAAAATGTTTTTTTACATGTTTTATAATTTTTGCGAACGTAATCTATAAGTTTTACCTTTTATTATGTTAAAACAAATGTTTTCTCTCAGCATTCCTTTTAACTTGTTGTTTGCTGATGTAAAATATTTTTACATCTGTATGTCAGTTTCATTCCTAAATTTCAATGCTATTGTAATAAACTTCATGTATTTTCTTCATTAAAATAAATTCTTATTATTTTAAAGGTAATAAAATTTTCTCATTTTTACAATATCATTTTTTTCTCACTCTAATTGCACTGGGTAGTTCACCTATCCATAACAAATTCAGATAGTGGACATCCTTCACTTGTTTCTAACATAAAAAAAAATGGTATTTATAAATTTGATTTTGTGGTATGTGATGACTGGACATTTTTACTAACATTTTTAAAATTCAGAATGAATATTAAATTGTGAGACATATCTTGTAAGCATTTCTGAAATAATTGCATATTTTTCTTCTCTGGATATTACATATCATTATGTTGAAACATTTTGGTGGAATGATTTTCTTTGAATATAATACAGGAGCCAGATCAAAATATTATTCAAGTTTTAGAAAGAACCAATGGGATCTTGGTATAGAACAGTAATTACCCAATTGGACTGCTTTAATAACTAATAGGAAACTTGAAAATAAAAATAACATAATAAGATAAATAAACAGTAACCCACTCCCAGCATATACTTGCTGACATCAGACACTGAGAAGGTGGGAGGATGATGATGAGAGCCTGAAATCTCTGTACTTGCCAAACTGAGGCAGGAAGAATTGCATTGGCCTTTGGTATTGTTGCTATTTTCCGTTAGTATTGTGGTTAATTTTAAAGGTATTTTGGTTTTTTCCTTTTACCTGTGTTCTAAACTTTAGTTTAAGCAACAGTGGGATCTCCGACAGTTAACGAAATTGAAGAATCCCTTGTAAAGCTATCGGAACTTGCTTCACTCTGGGGGAAGGAGGGACACACAGGTCTTGCTTTCACTTGTTCTACAAAATATTCCTGATAGACAGTTAATGATTCTTCAGAATCAAGTACACATTTACCTGTGTTTCTTTAAAACAATTTTGCAGATTATCCAGCAGTCAGGAAGACTACTGATATTTTGCTTTTCTCAGATCTTATTTTTATGCTGTCTTTAATTTCATCTTGAAAAATTTAGGTAAACATTGAACTGCTGAACTTTTTGTTTCTTAACTATTTTTTTGTAATTCATTAAATAGTTTTTCTAATTCAATAAATTTTATTTCTTAAAATAAAATTTTGTTTATTTTATTGTTCCTTCTTGGCATCAGGTAGTGTTTTGTTTTGTTTTTTTTTTCCATATGAGAAGATAAGGCTATAGGTTTATTTTGAAAATTGTTTCAGCTTTATCCCATCAGCTAATAAGAAATCTGTTATTTTATCCGCTGTATTCTAAAATTTTGGTTTATATTTCCTATTTAGCTCTCAAGTTAAGACATTTTTCTCTAGCAAATTATATTTTCTATTTTCCCATAAATTGAGTTTTATTTCTTTGTGATAAGGAGAATGTATGTTTTGCTGTTTATATATCTGAGCAGATGTGTTTCCTTTGGTTGCTTAAGGCATCAACAGGTTAGAGGTTCATGGTTATTAGAAAACAATACTTGTATTTTTATGAACTAGAAGTGCCTGTTTTCCACTTTACCCCTCATATAATCATAGACTATAAAAGGTGAATAATTGTTGTTTCTATTTTTCTTCACATATCATAATTTTTCATGTTGATACTATGGCCACGAGTGCATAGAAAATTAAACAATTATATCTTCATCGCAGATTCATCGTTCAGTGTTACAAAGGTTTTTCTTGTCTTAAGTACTTCTCATGTCCTCGGTTTTTCATTGGTTGCCAATGCCATGTTTCTACCTGTCCTCGTTGTTTACATTTGGATGGCATGTTCTTGCCTATCCTTTTATAACAGGCTATTTTGTCTTATCTACCACCTAGGGATATTTGGCAAGGACTATGGACACTCTGGTTGTTCTAAGTGAAAAGGGCAAGGCTGTGCAATGAGCATCCAGTGAGAATAACCCTGGGCTACTGCTAAACATGTCAAAATGCGCAGGACAGCATCTTATCACTGTCACCCATCCAATAGACCGAAAGGCTGCAGTGGTGAGTTCAGACTCCTCTGCCCAGAATGGGTGTGCTCCACAAATGAACGCTTGAATAACCAGGCTGTTAGTTATCAGTCTGGATGACTTTCTGTGGAATCTAGCATTTGACATGGAAGAACTCCTTTCTGGTCTATATGCATAACTACCGATCTTGCATAAAGTTCTTGGGTGCAGGCTAGACAATTGCCTTGATAAATGTATTTTCCCATATTTATGTCAGATAATTTTACATTTTTGCTGCAGTTACCATTAAGATTTGGGGGCCATGATGTCTTTTTATACATTTATAGTTCTAAATATTTAAGAATGAGATTTAATGATTATAACTATACCGTAATGTACTACCTCTTGGCCTCTAATTTAGAGGTATTTATCTGATAACTTTGTATTTTGAACTCAAATCTCTCCTAGCTCCAGTCACAGCTCGAGTAGGAACTTGGGAGTTCGCTGCTGATGCCCTTGCTGAGCTCTCCCAAGTTTCTCCATTTTCTCAGTGTTTGTTCTCTAATTATTTTCTCCAGAAGGGTTGAAATAATACACCTTATTTGGGGGGTTTGAAACAGCTGTTTTTTTGACTTCATTCTACATTCATCTGTAGATTCAATTGTGTTATCCTTGAAAACTGAGGATTGCTGTGGAGAGGTTTGGAACCATCCTGATTTTTAATCCAATACAAATGTGTCAATGACTTTTTGCCTTTCGACCTCACGCCTGTACTTTTGGGAGAGAATGTATTTGGTATTATCTAAAATGGACCAAGGATTCTGGGGTGTGTGTCCCTTCAATGCATAGATTTGTTTCCTTTGAAGCAAATTCTGTCAAATGGTATCCTTAATTAATCACTGTATTACTACCAGGCCTTCTTCCATAAGGAATTCAAATAAGCATACAGGGCTCCTGCCCCTCCTACTGGAGCCCATTAGCTTTCCTCTTAGTTCATTTCCTTTGTCTTTTTTCATCTCTCTGTGCTGCTCGCAGCCGTCTCCCAGCTCTTCTGCCTTGGGAGCTGAGTCTTGCCTGCATTTCTGTGCTGGGTCATTTTCCTTCCACTTTCCCCTGAGTTCTTTCTGCTCACTTTTCATTCTTTCTGCAACACGATCATTTCCTGAATTTCTTCATTTCTTCTCTTTGGTTTGCTTTAAAAAGTAAGAATGAAGACGAATGAACCAATAGCATCCTTTGATTTACTTTTGATTCCTTGTGTCCTACTATTTCCACGTGGTGAAGGCTCTGCGATGGATGGTAGTCTTCCCTCTTTTAAAGCGGTGACTCTTTAGAGACACCTTGTATGGTTTTTTGTTGTTGTTGTTTTGTTTTACTTTTGCATTTGTGTAACCTGGAATTTTCTGGAAAACTCTAGAGGAGCCGGGTGTGTCCCTGGCCAGCTAGTATGCATGGGGAACTCTCCCTAGGTAAGAAGAGCTCCTTTCTGCCACTGGGCTTCCAAGCACAAGCTGTGCCAGCGGCCATGGCTGTCCTGAAGCCTGAGCTTGCCCAGTTTCTGACACCTCCCTATATACCATCATTATTTAAAACTTTCTTTACATACCAGAAACTTCGTCTCTCACCATGTGTCCCTGAAGCAAAGAGTAGAGTCCTGTTGAGGAGTCACAGAACCTGTGATACAGAATCCAGTTCTTGCTTTTGAACTTTCCTAGGAGGCATCTGTGCAAGTCCATTTCCTGTGGATATGCCTGAAAATATCCCATATTATGTATTCTAGCGAAACCAGACAAATACCATGGAACTTGCATTTTTCTCTTGCTGTGTTTCTTTTTCAAGGGTCTCTAAGAAGGTGAAAGAAGCACCCTGAGTTTATGGACACATGATCCTAGCAGAAATTTGTTTTCATCACCATTCTTTGAGAACTCTGTTTTTTGTTAGTACTTTATCTCTTTCTATATTTTATTTACTATCCATACTTAATAGTTTTGGATCAAATTTGCTTGCCATTCTTTCTTTCAAATTTTCCCCAACCTCTCACCCCTTTTCTCTTCCAACTTCATGCGTGTGCTCCCCGTCTCTCTCTTCTCTCTCTCAATGGAGTCAAGTTAGTGATGCTTGTAGGACCATGCACACAGAGCCTCTCAGGGCCTGCATTTCCTAAGGACACCCTCTCCCACTCCAGCAGTCATCGGCTGCCAACAGCCCCTGAGATGGAGTTTGACCCCTTCCCATCAGTGATAGTGTTCTGTTAGCTTGTTGTTGTGTGTTTGGTTCATGCAGTCACAGCTGCTGTGAGGTCAAGTGTGTAATTAACTGTCATGTATAGCTCCATATGTTTCGTTACAGACATCTACTACCACTGGCTATTTATAATCTTTGAACCACCCCTTTCACTGTGATCTCAGAACTTCAGTGGGAGGTAGTATTCAGTTGATGAGCCTCTTAAAGCTGAGCACACCACAATCTCTTACTGCCATCATGTTGACTTGAAGTAGGCTTCTGTATGAATCACAATTTACTGTAAACACAAGTTCCTCTGTTGGGGGTTGAGAGATAACCACTGGGGCAATAGTGGCATGAGTGTTACAGGAGTGGCCAAACACTTTTTCACTTGATTTAAAGCCTGCTCTGCAAGATGGAACTCATGCCTGGTATAATTAACTGGGTCAAAAGATCCATGGCTGGCTGGTCCATAGGCCTTACAGGAGAACCTATTAAACAGCTATGGTTAAAACAAAACAAAAAAAACTAAACACAGAATTTTATGTTTGATAAATGTTGGAACTGTTTCTCTGGAATCCACTCTTTTTTGAAGTGCTGTAGTTGACTCTTATCTCTCATTAATGTTAGGCGAGCACTCTGACTCTGAGCCAGTTTTCCAGGCACATCTGTGGCTATAAATGTTTGGAATAAACCAAAATTCAATTGTCATACTATCAAATCCATTTCATTTTGCTGTTTGTGTTTAATACTAAAATGACTTTTCCTATAATACTGTTGATAAATGGTAACACAGATTCCATAGAGATAGTTCTTATAGGTTCATTTTTCAGACTTAGCTTTTTAATTGATCATAAATATATTCATGTGTTGTGAAAAGTAGATAATTAAAAAATTATTTGGGACAAATTTTTGTATTAATTATAATTTTTATATTAATTATCTATAAAATTAAATACCTTTAATTAAACATTTATATGAAGCTTAATTCTATACTTAAATTGTGTTATGCCTTACCTATTTGATTTTATAACATTCTCATTTTTATTATAATGTTATGTGTTTAATATAACTTTACCACCTCATCTTCTTTACTCAAATACTACCCTTCTATATTATGATTTTTTTTTTTTACCTGAAAAGTTTTCCTCAACTTGGAGATATCCATTGTCTGTCTATGAAGGGGTATGAAGCTATAAATATAGTTTAAGTAAATATATAAAGATATACATATGATGGAAATTAGATTATATTTTGAAACACCTAGCTACTTATTTAAGTGCATAGAATATTAAAATAAAAGATAACAAGTGGTTTTGAACAGCTTTTCCTCTACCTCCCTCTATTAGCCTTCATCCAAGTCATCAAAATATTTACCTCACTTGCTACTGGTAGTTGTGAAGAGCAGAGAATTTTTTTTAATTTTTAATAAATATTGTTTTTAATCTCTGCATGTATCCTAAACTGGTTACCTAAGTTCTATCTTTTCTAAATACATCTTAATGACAGGCTGGATACCAGAGGGTATTTACCTCCTGAGTAAAGCGCTCACTGCATAAGCCTGAGGATCAGAGTTTGGTCCCCTGAACCCACATAAGTAGAAGGAGAGAGGTGACTCCACAGGGTTGTCCCATGCTCTCACTGTTGCATATGGACACCTGAACATCATACATGTATTCACATACAACAACGATAAAATAAAAGTTTAAAGAGTTAAATACCAGAGGTAAGGAGGAGCCGAAAGCTAAGGAGATGATTGGGTAAATAAAAGAAGACAAGTGAGAACTTGATGCTACCAGATCACAAAAGTATGAGATATTTTATGCATTATAACACATTATGTCCAAGATAAATGACAACAGCCATAAACCAATAGCAGGAGTCAGAAGTGCTAATGCACTGGACAGCATTTGTTGTTTGTCCAGCTCTGTGCAGGGTTCCAACAGCATTTCTTCAAATTCTTCATAACCAGTATGATATAGAAAGATTCAAGGCCTCAGCAAACTAGAATGTGGACGAGCTGAAAGTCTGCATAAAGTGGAGCCCAGTGCAGGACTCACACCTTGATCATCTGAAGTCTCTTCTCCTGGCTACCACTGTGCCTCTCTGAAAGGCTTCTCAGGTAAGACAGTATCCTGGAGAACTGCACTCTGCAAACAGAAGTGGCCTTAACTGTACTTTCCATATGTTGCCAAAGCTGCTGCAGAGCACCAGCTGTCTCCCATAATCCTCCTTTTCTTATGGGGTGTTCATGTCAGGAGACAGAGATGAAGGTATGGCAGGCAAGTCAGACAAGCCATGAGCCACCAAGTGAAAGTTCAAATACATATTAACTAGATAGTTAAACTCAGTGGCATGCTCTTGATAAGCTTGGGCTTTATCAAAAAGAAAACCACAGAACCCTGTCCACATGATGTTTATATTCCAGCCAAGGGGAAGCAGGAAAACAGCAGTAAACAGAAAAATCAGGCCATGAGTTAACCACGAAGCAGAGAAAGAACCAGAGTTGGGGAGAGCAGAAGCTCGAGAGCTCTAGAGGAGGTCTTACCAGGCGACTGCTAGGGTAGACAGCAGGAAACCTATTCAAATGCTGTGTGATTCCACATGACAGAACTTATTCCAGACTAAACTGCACTGCTGAAGTCCTACTTAACAGCTGTGTTTTATCATCATCATCATCATCAGTAATAATTAATTATTATAGGGTATCATTTATTAAGAAAATTATGACATGCCAGGCACTATAGAGGCAACAATTTTATGGACATGATTTCATTTACTTGGCTTTTGTTTTCTATTTTCTTATTTATTTTTAATTGATTCTCTGAGGTGAATTTGCTTTGCTCTTGGTAATAGGTGAGAACAGGTCCTTCCTTGGCTTGCTTTCTATGCCTTCCAGGGGGCTGCACAATGCCAGGCCTCCAGCACAGTGCACACAATGCAGAGATACTCAGAACATATTTGCTGACACCTGAAAAACAAATACAGATTCAGAGAAAAAAAAAAAAAACAGTGTGAGCACCAAAAATATGGATGGAGAAAATCAAATGGCAGGGACCTGCCTGTGTGCACAACACCAGGAAAGCCGTGGGAAGGTGAGCCAGTGGTCCTCAGCAGGAAAACAAAAGCAGACACATCAAGGAAGACTTTGCCCTCCCACTTCCCTCCTGTTGCCATTTTCTCTCCCCCCCCCATTTCTTCCTCCCCCAGGATCCTTTTACCAAGGATACTGCTTGATCGGTTCCTGAGCAGCCAGTGCTCCCTCATAATTGATAAATGGAGGTGTTTTCCAATCACCTTATAAATCACAGCATGCAAATCCTTACAGTCAGGGTGGGGAGGGGATGGGCTAGGTATAAGAAGCCTGAGTACCTTGAAAATAAAGAATCCCTCTTGCCAAATGACAAGGATAATTTCTTTTAGCATAATTGCCTGCCTAGGTATTAACCATGAAATTACAGAAGGAAAAAGAACAACAGTACCAATAACAGATATTACTATTTTTAAGGGAAGTAAACAGCACGGTGTATTCCACACCAGTTTGTGATCATTAAATTACATAACCTCTTATGCTTTAAACTGAAATAGCTTGTTTTTCCACTGTGTTTTAGTCTGTTTTCTGCCTCAGATTCTCTTGGAAGTAGGTGGAATATGAATCTCAAATTAATTTTTATTATATAAAAAGAAGAAAAAGGCGATCATATCCAAAGAATAGAAACGGCTGCAGCATCTATCACACTGAGAGACAAAGAGTTAATAAAATAGTTAATAAAATAAGAGACATCTATAATCGTTGAATTATTTTTTCATTCAACACAGTGTTCACAAGAGGGGCTTCTTTAATTTCATGGGAAGCTTTGCTAAATATTAAATATTTCCACAACTGTTTACAGCCAAAATTGTGGATTTTTGTATACAACATTCTATTGTTATGATTCTACCTAAAGAAAGCTAAATTAAAACTGATTTACTAAATAGGTTAAGGATAGCATCCTCATTCACAATTTCAACCCTATTTCATGCTTAGACAGGCAGATCTTAATTATACACAAAAGAATACAAATGTTATTATCATGATAATAATTATTTAGGAGATGTCCTCTTTTTTTAAAAAAAAAATTAAACTGGTATTGTCAGTTCTGCAGCTACATTTTTCAACAGAGTGACAGCTTTGCTCGTCACAGATATGTTCAAAGTACATATACAATATTCAAAGCTACGCAGAAGACCTGGACTGTCTGAGCTAGATACGCAGAGCCAGCATCGCACGGCACACTAATCATTATGTCCTACCCAGGCTACTACATGCAAATACAATCCTTTGTGACATTTTGTCACATATTTGGAGGATTCTGTATTCCTTATCACACCTCCATCTCCTTGTCCTCATCAACAATCAGGCATCCAGAAACCAGTGCCACCAATGGCACAGACTCCAGTTCAGCAGAGTCATAAAACGATGCCAAATTAATGAAAAGAAAATTAAAGATTGACAGGGAAGTAGCTTACCAGGCAGGGCCCAGGCAAACTGAAGTTTAAGTTTACTGCCTTGCTGAGCTGCCTGTGGCAGTTGTGAAATCTCTGTAACTCCACCCTGGATTTCTGTATCCCGAGATGTAAATACTGCATATAGTAGCCAGTACTTGTCTAATCGATCAATGAGTATAAAGGCCCTGTATTTGGAAAATCAACACTTGAGGTCAATATCTATTGTCAATGAGCCCACATATGATCAGAGGGAGAAAACATATGAAGTGTCACAGGACTAAAGAGTTGGCTACAGTACAAGCAATGTATTTTTGAACATTAATTTGCCAGAAGTGTATCTGTTGTCTGTTGCTTCAGGCTGGCATTTTAATTATTTCTGGGACAAAAGGATCAGTGATACACTGAAAATCTGTAGGGCTTCTTGTCAAATTAATAAAATAATAATGAAAGTAGTCATCTCCAACTGCAAACTGTCACAGTCTTTGAGAGGTCTGTAGTCATGTACATGGTTAAACAAACTAAAACGGTCCTGCATCGTATCTGAAATCCTAAGTGTGGTGCCATAAAATAGACTGTGTAGTGTCCATTGTATACAATGACACCCACTGTGACAAAACCCGACTATGTTTAATGACCTTTTTAAATCTTATACCTAGAGTCCATAAAAGCATTGTAATTCAGTTGTAAAACACACTTTAATAATCAAAATGCAGCTGTTAAAATAGCATTGCTCATAATTCTAACTTGAGGCAATTTTTTTTGTTTTTAATGCAGAAGAGCAGACCACAGTTTAAAATTCCTATGAGGTCACTATTGGCCATTACAGTGTTTTTTTGCAACTTAATAATAGATGTTTTAAAGTTTAAGTGCGGCCTCGGGCACTCATAAGCATTTATTACAAATCGCTGGTTGCCTCCCTTATGCAGAGAGGAATAACATTTACATACAGTAGCACGGATTAATAAGATAAAAAATTTGAAAAAGCCGTCAGTCAGGGAGTGAAAGTGGTGCTAATAAAGCCCACTATATTCTTCGGAAATATCAAGCCGTCTGTTCCAATATTTTGCCATTCCCCATGAGGTATACAAATCCAAATCAGATAAGTCTCAAGCCATGCCAGAGACACGCTGCGCCGCTCTCCAGTGGCACTCGGCTGAATCTTTTATTTATCTTCAGAGCAATTGTACATTCTAGTACACTAAAGACTGAAATAAACTGAACATCACTCATCAGAAAGTTTCATAAAACGGGGCCCTCTCCTTCCTTGTTTGCTAAACCATGATTAGCGAGAAAAATGCACTGTGAAGGATGTATCACGGCGAGGAACTGTAATAGCAGGCGTGGGACCTGTGAGCAAGGGCTAGTTAAACAGAACAGCGTCTTGCCGGGTTGAAATGACGCTCATGTGATCCAGACCTAAAGGAGAGCAGGCTGTTTTACAAAGAGGAGGCTACCACCTTCGCTCCTCCGTCCCAGGCTCAAACCCGAAGGCACCAGGGGAAGGGAATGGCAATGTGCGCCCATAATTTCACGTGATGATTAAACGACAGAGATCCTTGTTATAGAAATCACTGTGTCACTCTACCAAACTGCAGCATAACAAAACTGCACATGAAACCATCCCTGCCCCTCGGAACACTGCTAATTAAAAAGTACAGCCGCTAGTGCTGTGGTTGGGGATGGGGCTGCCGGTTGTTTCCCACCCGAGTGAACACTGATAAAAGAAATTTATTTATTTATACATAATTATTATTGTTACCCTACTGAACAGTGCTGGGGATTTAGAGAAATGAGACGCCATGGTTCTAATTTTTCTTCAAGAAGTCTGCCATATTAACTCCACTGAATAATTACTGAAAAGTAATACACTCGTGTAATATTACCTTATGCAAAATTGCATTAATCAAAAAGTGAGCCTGCTGCAATCAAGTAATTTGAGGGTGGGGGAAGGTATGCATGCATAGCATATTTTTCTCAGGGCTTATTTTCCTTGCAGCAGGGTATTACCTAATAGTTTTGTAGCAGGGATCCCAAGAAGGAAGTAAATCAGAGAGTCAAAAATAATATACAACCTAGCCCTGACACTGGCTGGGAGTGAGTGCATAGAAATGGCAAAGGAATGTCCAGCTACTGTTCTGACACCTCCTCCACTGCTCCGGCTCTGTACACAATAAAATAAATCCCGCTTGACCTCTCTAAAGAGTCAGACCATTGTTCCCCACAACCAGAAGTAAACCGAGCCGCTTAATTACACCCAGGAAGCCTTATAGAACCTGGGGCTTATGGCAGAAAATGAACAATTTCTTGTGATGGGTTTTCTTCAGAAATTAAGGCGGGGGGCGGGGGGAGCAAATGTATCTGTGGAGAAGATCATCCCAGGTGTGCATGAAAGGCGGCAGATTAGCAAGGGTTCTTGTGCATGCATAATGTCTCATAAACACGCAAGTCCTAACAGCACTAATGTGAGTGCCACCGTTTTTATAGCCTTTTGTCTTCTAAGTTTTGCGGTGGAGAGTGGAGAGGTGCCACTCAGAATACAGACTCCTGGAGCCACAAGAGGCGAGAGAGCACGCGTTAGAAATATGCATTTCGTGTCTTAATTGTGAAAAGGGCTGGGTGGCAAGGAGGCAGGTTGTGCTGCTGCTGCTGCTGCTGCTGCTGCTGTTGTGAGGATTGTTGTTTTTGCTGGATTCATCTTAGTTGCCGTGCCTGCAAAAGTGCGGTCTCTCCCACTGGCCTCTCCCGGGCTAGCAGTGAATAGTGCCCATTTTGAGATTAGGAGATTAGGTTATTCATCACTTGAGATGCTCCCTGCTGCGCTGCCACTATCCGAGCACAGCCAAATCAAAACATCTCTGGAAGGCATTTCAGAATAATTGAATGCATCATAATTTCCCTATTAATACATATCTCATATTACAGATTATGCATGAAATGTTCACATTATCTGTTACTTTTTGTTAACGTCTTGCTTCTTGCCAGTAAATTTAATACACAGAGTGAATCAGCATGCCATGATGAAGGGATAGGTTTCTGATAGCCATTTTTTAAGTTTTTTATTTTTTATTTTTTTCAGGATTCAGTAGAAAATTAAAGTAAATCGATCATTTTATAGCCCCACTGGAATGGCTACAGGGGCATGTTGCTAAGCAAATGGTAATTTAAATGTACTGTGTAATTTTTCTATGCAATTTACTGAAGGCAGATTTTATTTCTCGGTTAATATCAGATGTTCTTTATCTCTTAGTGCAAGATATATCTGTGATGGGCAAATTATTAATCTATGTTTTAATCAAATGCTACAGCCTGACAACTGGCCTTGGAGGCACTGTAGGAGTCAAATCCTGTATCCTGCCAGAAGAAGGGTACTAATAATGCTCAAATGGGGGCAGGTGATCAGTTCTCTCTTCACCTGTATAAACAGCACGCCTTAAACTCTCACAGAAAAGTGATCAAAGTAAATCTACATGAAATTTAATAAAAATGTCCATATCTCATAATAAAGGTTTATTCAGTAGTTTAGAACTGAGACTTTGGATGGCATGACAGTGATCTAACCACAAGATATCCATTTTAAAATGTTTCAGATTTTGTTCATCTTTTCAATATAATATGGAAGCACGTAATTAACTACTGAGACTATGATAAACATTTGAAAACAATTACATATTAGGCACACTGTGGACTTGTCCTCCAGGCATATTCCAATAGTAAATAATTATTTTTCTCTTTCTTTAAAAATAGGAGCTCTCCTGTATACCAGGGTGGTTTCATCTTTGTAATGAATCAAAGGTTCTATATTTTAAGACAAATAAGATTCTGAAGAGAAGGTCTGCTTGATGACATCCATCATTTTGCGAAATTAAAAAGGAAGGAGGAGGAGGAGCCATTTACCCTTCAGGTTGCTAACGTGAAGGCAGGATCCTCCTACCGCCTGTACACAGAATGTAGTATTGTCATTAATGAAAAAGTTAATGGGCCATTTTCTTATATATCAATTTACATTTTACAATTTGAGTACACAAATGATATGTACAGCAGAGAGCTGATTATTTTTGCTCAAGGAAATAGTTTTAATGTGTTTTTATGGACATCAAATGTTGTGAATAATGACGCATCCACAGAATGCAAATAGATGACAGCTCTTGGGCTGTGATCAACAGTCCTTGGATAAAAGGTCTGCTGGGACAATGATGTTCTGTGGCGGGCCTGAACAGTAAAGAATGGGAAACAAGAAGGACTCTGGGATGCTTGAAAGGTAGATCAGCAGATGGGATTTGGAGAGCGTCACTCACACACTCAGGTGTTATTCCCAGCTTTGAGAAAGAAATGTCTTTAAAGAAGAATATGACTGCGTGACAGCAGACAGCAGACAGAAAGACACCACTGATTCTGGCTGATAGAAATCAATTTCTGAAATTAGATATGGCTTACCATATAAGAAATGAATTCTAATAACAACTTTATGTGATAGTCCCAGTTGAGACTGCTTTCCCCTACCGCCCCCACTGAAAGGCAGCCACTGTCACAGTCATCCAGGAATGTCCCAGGAATACTACACAACAATGTTTTCAAGGGGATGTGAAGAAGTAGTTCTTGAAATGACTCATGCAGAGTCTCTGTTGCATAGAAGAAAGTCAGAGACCTACTCTGACAGCACAAATGCAGACCCTGGTCCGGGCTTCCAGTTTTTGGTCATGAGTATGTGTGAGCACAGGCCACTGTCATGTGATAGCCCCATAGTCATTCCTGCTCCTGTGCACCTGTACCTGGGAGGCTAACTGAGGATCTCTCTGGCTAAGACAACACACACACACACACACACACACACACACACACATACACACACACAGAGAGAGAGAGAGAGAGAGAGAGAGAGCCAACAGAATGCCAAGACATCTGAAAAGTTCCTGAAATCATCTATCTCCCACTTTAATTGGAAAAGGAAGTTCAATATTCTTCCATCCAAGAGAACACTCCTGAAAAGATAGATAGATAGATAGATAGATAGATAGATAGATAGATAGATAGATAAGATTTTATAATGAAAAGCTAGAAATGAGCCTGGATAAGGTGAGTGGCATGGGCTCTAGCATGAGACTTTTTTACAGCTAAGCATGATTTACACTGAAAGAAAAACTTTCAGGCCACACAATCATTTTAAAAAGTCATTTCACAGATATTTCTTCACTTTTTTATTTTTTTGAAATGTGTTTGGAAGAGAAAGGGGCCAGAAAGAAAAGCAAGCATGAACTGATAATAAAACCGACTATAAGCTGCATTGGGGAAAACTGAGGAAAATTAATACAGTTAAAGTTCTATTAAAACGTGCAAAAAAAAAAAAAAACCATGCGATTTTCCAATGCAGAGCACAATTAGGAAAGAATATTATTTTTTAGTACATAGGAAAGGGTGCTCCCTCTAAAGAAACACCTAATTGCTGCTCTTCATGATGAGCTGCAAGAGATGGAAGTGGAAAAGCATTGCTCCAGGAATACAGGGTTATCACTGTTTCGCTTTTCTTCCTTCTCTCCTCTTGTAAAGCAATTCATAAATGGACAAACTGGACAAGCTTATCGTGTGCGTGCCGCAGTCACTGTTCCGACCCCACCACCCAAGCATCGCCCACAAATGCTGCTTTTCGCCAGTGGCCAGCAAATGTTTCCAGGTTGCCTTCAGATGCACTGCCTAACAACATAAAATGCGACCACTACAGCCAAAGGCTCCAAAGGTTCTTTCCCCAAACACAAACAACTAGGAGCCATGGGGACCAGGGAACCCATGTGTGGGTTAGAAAATGATGATGGCTGGAATGATGGGAAAACTAAAATTTTTGTGTGCCAAAATTATTCAATTTGGAAAGGGTCCTAGAAAAGTATTTTAGCTTCCATCCTCATTCAAAGAGAAAGTCCTTCCCACACACCCTTGTTCAAAACAAAAGGACCTGTTTAACTTCCATCCCTGGCCCAGAAATCCTACTTCCACTATTATTCAAATGTTTTCCAAGGGCCAACATCAATACCTTTAGGCACACAGTGGAGAAGAAATGGTTCAGATCTGCTATCTTTAGCTGTCTTCTAGGCATGACTAAAAGCTGAAGAAAATCAACTGACCTCCTATGAATATGAACTAACAACATACCAGCTCTCTTGTAAAAGGTACAGGGGCAGAGGTGTGTGTGCCTTTTAATCCTGCCATGTAACTATGCAGGTGCGCACGCGTGCACAAGCACACACACACACACACACACACACACACGAGCTGACATTCAGTTAATAACAGTTTCCTACACAACTAAAACACTGTGGTTTCAGTGTAGGTTCCTATTTTAACTCTAAAGAGCTCTTTAGACCTTGTCAGTCCTTCTACCTGATTGTCCAGGAAATCAAAAGTGTTGTGGATCTTGAGTCTATTTTCTTAAAATTGGAGTGATACCATCCACAATTTAAATTGTAACAAAATTTGCTTTTTATATTTCTAGTCTACATAGAAAAATTTCACTCTGATGTTCTCCAGAAATTGGGAATGGTTGTCTCCAGTGGAATTATATACCACTTGGGAAAAAAATCCATCAGTCAAATGATTTAATTCCAACATTCCCTATAATGAAACATAATTAGTCTCATGTACCAAAATGGATCACTGTTAAAAAAAATATCCAATGCCCTTTCCCTATAAACCATGTTATAAAATAAACAGTTCAAATGTTATGTTACCTATTATCCCAACTCCTAGAAAATTATTTATCTTCCTCACTCCAAAATATGTTCTGGTTTCTGTACATATGCTTCCATACATTTTACTGAGAGCATTCATAACAGCATCACAGATCAAATGTCCTTCTTTGTGACTGAATGGTCTTTAAAAACACATCTTTCAATAAATAAAGATTTTTTCCATCAAAGAAGTATTACCATAATTTTGTTTTCAAAGAAGATATTTTAAATCCTCTGATACAAAATAAAGAAGTCCAGGCTAGAGGATTATTTTTCAAAGCTAACATCTTTTGCATAAATGACAGTACCCATGATCCTCCACACTCCTCACTTAACAATGAGCTGCAGGTCCTACCTGGGAGACTAAAACTTTCTTTCATTCACACTCTCAAACTATAAGAGAACCTAACCAATCAAGAAAGCACGGGGGTTATACCTGTGCCTATTCACACACCAGGAACAGGCTTTCATTGAAGAAACACTCCTCTGACAAAAGAATTATTTGTAAATCCTAAACTTCTCTTTCTGGGACTGCTCTCCAGGAGTCTGAGGCAGTACAAGAGCCAGGACCTTTTATAGGCAGGTTTTGTAGCTAAATAAAAAATACATAGAAAACATCTCACAAAAATGGACCAAATCGATAAAGCAAATAAGCGCTTCTCTTCAGCACTCAGCAGGTACAGACTTATTTTCCCACCATTTTAAAGTAAATCAGCAATCTATCTTGAAAAATAAAAAGAATATTTCACCACAAATTGACTGCATTTAATAAAATTCAAGCTCTCCTGCCCAGACAGAGAAAAATTGAAATCAATAGTCAAATTCTCCATCTCCTTTTCAATAAGAGAAACTAGCGCATAACTTTATTGTTGCCCCACGAATTACCCCGTGGATCTTTGGGTTGTGGCAAGATTCTTGCCAGTTCTTTACAGTTCAGGTAAGGAAGGAAGACAAAGCACAGGGAAGAAATCAACAAGCGACTGTCTCCTTTGGCAAACAGATGGATTGAAAAATAATAATTTCTTTGTTAAGAATGCAGTCGAGATGCCAATCCTTGACATGCATTGTTGGGAAGCTTATTATCATTTCTTTTTCATATTGAGAGATTCTTCTAACATAGATTTTTGCTGCAATTTCTCTAAAACAGTACAAAGCAATGTTGAATTGGTTAAAGAAAATAGGAAGGAAGCAAGCAAGAAAGGAAGGAAGGAGAGAAGAGCAGAGAGGTTGTGAAGGAAGGAGGACAGGGAATTTTATATGGTACTTCAGCACCATCATGGAATACTGTGACATTGGCACCATGATGGAAGCTGGGTAAACACAAGCTGTGGGTGACGTTTTCTGATTCCAACCATTCCACCATGGTAATGGGTCTGCCAACTTCTTGGGAAGAAGATGTTCTGTTCCAAGAGACCAGTGTTTCCTGGCCTTTGCTGCTGTTGGAGATTATACATGTGGAAAGGTCCCAGGGCAAAATCTGTGGCACTTCGGTGCCCCCTTGTGTCCAATTTGGCACCAGCATGAACTACACCAAGTCTGCAGAAACTGAGTGTGGAAATTTCTTCCAAGAAGAATGAGGGTGGGGTCTGGAAGAATTGATATGCTCTGCTTACATGTATGAAAAAGCCCATTGTTGCTAGAACAAGGAGAGAATGTCATGCTGCTCTTTGTCACCAATCTTTGGATGCTCCCACTGAATGCCTATGCGGAGACTCAGCTTGAGACTAGCCAGAGTAAATGGTCATGCAGCCTTGAACCTAGACTCACCTCCACACAACAAAAGTCTTTTAATACTGATAACTTATGTTCCTCTTATCAATATTTAGAATTGGAGATAGTACCTAACATATTTTTGATAAGTCATTCTTAGTCTCAAATAAAAAGTTATCTTTTTTTCTTTTTCCTTTTTTATTTTTACACATTTTCATGACCCTATTTTATTCTGCTCATCATCATTCTTTTTCTCTACATGCAAAATGACTTTGTGGAAAATTGGGTCACCAATGGATGAAAGAATGGAGCTACATTTATCAGTTCTGTTCCTACTCACTGACACACACTTCAAAGCATTAAAAGACAATTCTACATGTAATATAACTTGGAAAGTTTTCAAATTTGATGTTGGGTTGAGGGCAAAGGACAATTTCCCCATAAATACAGATTTGCTTCTGATGTTTATCCCTGCAGATGGCTTGACTGAAGATCCAGAATTGGATTGCAGTTCTGTCTGCAAAAATTACCTAGAAACCATCTATTCCTTCTCAACACATTTATTCACACAGTTCCAAAGACATTCGGATGTGGAGGATATAGGCTTTCTGTGATGGAGAAGACTGTTAGGGATTTCAAACTTCATAATGCATCAAAGGGTGGGAAATGAGAGAGCCAGTGATAAATCAGAAGAATAAAGGGCAGGAAAGACAAGCAGGAAACAAAAAAACACATGAATGAAAACAGAAAGAGAAGACAGTAAGGCAGACCCTAGCTGGAGGGAAGAGTGATGTGTCCTGCATGGGAAAGAGTACAGTTTTTATTTCTGTTTTGTTCTTTTTTTTTTTTTTTTTGGAAATAACTAGAAATTTCCATAAAGATTACGATGCTCCACTTAGAGCTGTCTTTCTGCATCTTGCAACACAATGGGTCTCAGAGATGATGGATGGTCACTGCCAAGACCTGTCAAACCCTAGCCGAGACATCATCACTGCCCCACCAACCCAGTGGATGTGCTTATCATTTTCAGTAGGTTGGGGACAGACACTTTTTGGTGGCCTTCGTGGATGCTCACTTCTACTGCTGAGTAGTACTTCCATTGATCGTTCTAACCAAGAGGCCATGGGTTGAGGAAAACGTCACTGGACTCTGGTCATTCTTTCTCAGTTGCAGCTCCACCATGTCCTGCTGCCGTCTGTTCAGTTTCAATCCTCATTTGCTATAAATAGTACATTTCATTGGCCCATTTTTTATCAGAATGCAGTGGAATTCTGTACACACATTCCCTAGAACTAATAATATTTACTGTTAAAAAAAAATCTCACTGTGAGGACGAAGGACTGTAGGTCCCCGTGAGAGTACAAGCTCATTCCTATAATTGGGAAAAAAACACTTGTCACAGGACTGCTTAGCCCAGGGCTTTTACCTTCCACTGACAGGGCTGAGCTCAGAATACTTGGAAGCTAAGGTCAGACTCATGCGTTTTTAACACTACAGCACAAGGTTTGAGAATGAGGTGCATTCCTACACACAGAAATTAGAGGCTTCCCATTTATGTACAGAATATAAACAAGATAGGTTTCAGTCCACATTTTCATCTGTGAACATGAGACAGAGCATTGTAGAGACAGTGGGCACTTTGCTTTCTAGGACTGTTACCTAGGACTCAGCCTTGGTACCTTGATCTGGGTATATACATCCAAAGAAAGCCACCAGATGAACTAACCCATACCTTCTGGCAGAAGTTGCGTTTAGCCTAAAGTTTCCCTGAGCAATAGAGGGTGGTGCTCAGAGTCTTAAAGCCTATGTGAAATAAGACAAAAAATTCTAACAGAAAAAAATGGCTGCATCCTGTCTTGATATGCCTTCCACCCCAAAAAGTCTCATAACTTATTCTCTTACATCACCTGCCCTTTGATACAAAAAGTCTTTAGAAAGACCTTTTAGGATGGTCTCACCTAAACTACCAATCCAATCAAACATTTCTAATACCTACATCCTACTGTGTTCCTCTCCATAGCAGATTGGTATCGTATTAAGCCTGTGCGTTTTCTACCTGGCAATCTCTTCCAGGAGAACACAGGCTCCATGACACTTCCAAACACTGAGGGCTTCAGAGGAGTAGACAGATGCTCAGCATTGCTCAGTGGGTATTCGTAAAATGGCCAATTATGTTTTCTACATATAACCTCATACCTTTATTACAATCACCAACCAGCTGTGGTAGTGTGTCTGAAATTTCATCACTGTGGGTGGGGGGCTAAGGCAGAAAGATGTCGTTTTATACCAACCCAGTATATAACTGGTTATAGAGACTCTGTCACAAACCACCATCAGCATCAGCACCTTGCACAGCACCAGCAACAGCACCATCAGGACCAGCACCAGCAGCATCAGCAGCATCAACACCATCAGTACCAGCATCCTCAGCAACAGTATCATCAGCACAAACAAGCTAGAGAACTTCTAGCTTCAACCAATAGTTCTTCGCTTTCCACTGTATGTATCTTTTAATCTGACTTAATGCTTCTTGTATTCTACCACAAACTGAGTCACCTAGGGAGCTTGTTAAAAGTCAGAGCGCTAGGCTCCACCCCTAGAGTTTCTGATTCAGTGAGTGAGTGTCTAAGAATCTGCATCTCTAATGATCTTCCAGATGATGTTGGTGCTGTTGATTTACGGCCCACACTAAACATCACTTTTTCTCTCAAATCTTGCAGTCATGGTTGTTCAGCATGTTAAGCAGCGGATGGTTGTTAAGTATTTTTGAGAAATTAAAACACAGACATGTTTAGGAATGCAATGTAAACTTCCCATGCATTTTTTTTAAACAGAAAGAAATGCCTTGCTGGCTGGGGTTGATTCGTTATACACTAAGAGTTCCAATCTTAGTTAGAGGTCTTAAATGCAACTGGGTGAAGAGGCCTGACATAGGCCCAGTTAGAGTTGGAGTGGAGCCTCATGCATGCCCCCGCTTCTACAGTGCAGTGAATTTCTCCCTGGGACACTCAGAGGAAACTCTGAGGCCTGCCCTAGAGTGGGAAGGCCCTCCATTTGGCCAATGACAACTCTGAGATGGTCACAGGAAGCACGTTCAACTTGACAGTTAGTGGCCGGCATCCAGAGACTCTTGCTTGCCAGAACTCAACACAGAGTGTGATAGTAATGCCATGCCATCTGCTATCTGAGTCAGCCATTGGGGTGGACTATGACTTTTAAATTGTCCTCTTGGGAATAGAGTTTCATCTTTATCCTTTGACTCAAAAAGAAAGGAATTCAGCTATGAGTTCTGCCTTGAGGTATGTAGTTCTGGTTTACACTAGTAATGCTAGCATTTCCAAGATTATGACAGAGGGAAAGAAGGCTCATCTAATCTGTGTTACATCTCAAGTTCAAGGCCAGCCTGGTCCATAAAGTTAATAACAATTAAAAGCATTTTCAGTTCTGATCTCTATGAACTGATTATTATGACAAACTGATCCAGAACAAACTAGGAGCAAATCTGATACTGAGAGTCTTCTACTAGAAACTACAGAAAAAGCTAAATTTTTCATCAGCTTCCTCCCTGAAGATCTTTTAAACAACAACAACAAGAACAAAAATCTCAATTAATGTATTCCTAAGAGTCCATCCAGAAAATACTGTTCTAGCCTGCTTGGTGGTTAAAACAATGAGAGCCTTCTGTGATGAGCATCCATGGGCTAGTTTTCATAGCTGTCAGAACCAAGGAAGCGCCTCCATTTAGCTAACATTTTTGTTCTCTTCCCCCAGGTAAAATCAAGGCCTGTCTCTCAGAAAGACACCCACCGATTCCTTTTCTACATCCTACAAGTACTACTCAGGGAAATTTATTTAAGGTTTTGATAGATTGGAAGCTAGCCTCACACTCGTGCTATTTTCTACTCCAAACCCTCAGGGCAGCAACCCCTCCTCCAATGCTGAAACTTTATTTCTGTTATTCCAGATGTATGTGCCAATCAGTTTAGCTCCTGCCAATTCTTGTTTATTAATAATGCTAACGAAAGAACTGAAATTCTACCAGATTTCAATCTCTTTTTCACGCCTCAATAATGAGTCCTAAAAGGAATGAATTCTGATATTGTCTCAACAGCTCAGAAGACTGGGTGCAATGAGAAATCTGACTTGCTTTTACCTACCTTGCACAAACTCAGGACTATTCGTGGTGATAACTGCCACTGTACATAATTTGCATTTTCATTGTTTTTTATTTTATGTTATTAGTTATTCATGAGATGAATATCGCATTCAACAACTAATCTATAAAGCCTTTGCTTTAAATAACAACGTGCTGTTTTTGAAGGAGGTAGGATGGAAAATGGGTGTCCATTTAGGGAGCTTGTATAAAGAACTGAAAAATAAATGGCATGTGAGACATCTCTAGCTTTATGCAAAATCAGAAACTCAAAGACTTGCCATAGAGTTGGAGAAATAATAGACAGTGCTACAGAGGTCTATACATTTAAGGCCATACTTGCCAGCTGGACCTACTGAGAAAGGTCTCTCACTAGCCAGCCAAAAGGAAGAGAAGGTCAAGATTAACCACATGACACAGTGAACCCGTAAGTGACTAATTATTCTTCTCACCAAACAGCAAGATCTGCACATGAGGCAAGAAACTGACACAGAAAGCATCTGAGCTCGGTTTATTTTCAACTGGAAACAGTCCAAGTTTCAGACACATTAGTTTCTGCTCCTCCCAATAAAGGCTCATATCTGCATTAACACATATTAGAAAGAAGAAAAGATTCTCCTCTCATTCTTGGTTCTCATCGAAGAGCATGTGATTCAATAAAAGAAAAAAAAAACCTTCAAATTTGCCTGTGAGGCCTCAGCTTGGTGCAGTAGGATTTGTCAGAAAGTGAATGTCTCTATTGCTGCTGTACATTTAGCTCTGTGTCCTCTGGATGTGGATGCTGTACATAGACAAGCCCCAGATGCATTAGCCTAGAGGCAGAGCATGGCTATTTGTCTAGGGTGGAGCAAACAGGACCTGCACTCTATACTCAAAGAGTTTCTCTGGAATCCCCCAGTGGTTAGCTAGGGAGGGATCGCTTCACCTTGGAGACTGTAAACTGCCTGCTCTTCACTTGTATTGGATGGAGGTAATTATCCTTCTTCAGGGGAAAAAAAAAACTATGAGAAAACTCAATTAAAAATAATATAGTTATGAAACTCAGAAATTCTGATAGAAAGATACTGATGGCTATAACAATACAACCTAAAACAACTGGGCAAAATAGAAGAAAGGCAGCAGCTAAGACTTGAGATAATTCTCCTTTTCCATGGTCCTCCTGAGTGCTACCTACACCCTTGTCTGCAAACCTACCAAGTAAACAAAAGGGACCATGGGAAACACGCCCCAGGAGGTCTTTCCATTCTTCAAGCAACCTATAGCTTCTTCACCTCCATTTCTCAAGCTGTTGCCTCTCAGATATATGCCAGGCTACCACAAACCTAGATATCATTTTTCCTCTGCTAAGGCCATACCCCTGCTGAGAAAAAGGGTGGGAACCCTGAATTCTGATGACCTCTACCACATAAGCACAGCTAACATTCCAAGCATGGCATGACAATATTCCCCCTTTACTGTTCTCTTTTTGTATTCAAAAATCTTCCCACAGGACCCAAGTAGGCCTGGCCACTAGCAATACCAGAAGCAAATGCATTAGCAGGTAAATTCATTCTGTGTGTGGGGCCATACATAGCTGATGCTGCCTGGGTGATTCAAAAGTTTTAAAACACCATGTGTGGGGCACATACCTAGAATCCCAACACTGACACATCCAAGCTGTCTTCAACATCATGAACTAGAGGCAAATTTAAACCATAGCTTGCACAAGGCCTTGTCTCCTTGTCTCAACAAACAAAACAAAACAAATCAGAAGGTATCTTGAATGTAGGACAAAGTGCAAAATACAGTTAAAGAAAAATCTAAGTGATAATTCCTCGTGATATTTTCCATGAACATATGCTTACAGAGTAAGGTAATAGTGTTTGACAGAGTTTGATTTATAGACCTACCACGCAACATTCATCAAGTGTGAGGGGTGATAGGACTTTTGTTTCTGGCTCTGAGATGAACCTCAGCTCGATACAGCACTGCAGGGATTGCAGAATGAGCACAGTTCTAGGGTTGGAGAGCTTAGGTTCAGACATGGGCCCTAACCTGCCAAACCACGGAACCTGGATCCTCTGATTGATTTCCTTGTCCTCCCATGCCTTGTCTCACCATGTTTCCGGGGAGACTAATTGTAAGACTGTATCTCATCAGGCTGTTCTGAGACTACGGTGAGAAAAATGTGTGAAAAAATTATAAGCATTATGCTGGCTTCTTTTGATCAGCTCATAAAAGCTGGCTGATGATGCAAGAAGCATATGATTATTTCTTAAAAACACATTCCTAGAGAAAAAAATATTGAAGGGTCACAGAGGTCAGTCCAACTCCTATCATGATTTTCATCCATGTTCTGTCTAGCAGTTTCCTCTCCCACCATTAAGACTCCTTCCTTTGGAATGGGTCCTTTGTGAAAACAGTACCATAGGACATGAGAGCCTATGCTGATCTTAACTTTGCCATTTATCTGGCAACTCTGGGGTACCAAACTTGAAGTTCCCTGACTTTCAATGACTTAATTATGAAGGAAGGAGACTAGGAAAGCAGGTATTCACCATATGATGCCTAATGGCGTAGGAAGTCAAGTAAACATTCCTTGGAAAAGCTCTTTGCAGCTGCCCTCATTGCAGATGTGGCTCCCACATCTGGGAGCCAGGCCCCTGGGGCCTGATACTACCTGCTCCGGACTCTTATGATGGCAGACCTCAAATGCAATTCAATTCAACCTATAGGAGTATCTATTATGTGTTATAAATGAATTAAAAAAAAGTGGATTCTAGAAACAGAAGATGCAGTGAAGCAAGCAGGGACAGAAGTAGCTGGGAACAAGCCTTGGGGAGGGAGAGGTTAAATTAAACTTTTTGAATATTTTTTTTCTTATGTCTAAATTTCATTAAGAATATTTTTCACCATGTTTCCAAACTCTCACGCCATGATATTCTGCAGATAAGAAACTGAGAAGAGCAAAACAAGCATATCCATCACAAGAAGAGCAGGGAAAGGAAAGGAAAAATGAGAACAAAGAAACAGTAGAAAAGAAACAAGTGAGCCCCTGCCTCTGCCTGGGTCTCAGAGAGTCAGCCCTCAGTGCTTCCCGTCTGCCCCCCATGGCTAAGATGCCAGGGTCTGACTGAAGGCCCAGTGTGAGGAAGGCTATATCCTAGGCCTTACCCACACAACACTTCTCACCATGCAGAGGAGACCAGCCTCACCCCACCAACTTGCGCCTCATTCTTATTCTCAGTCCTCGCAGGCTCCTTTCTGTCATAATCAGCTCTGATCTGCTTTTAGCAGACAATAATGGGAATACAGAGCAGCATGCATTTTGGCATGTGTGTGGCTTTTTCCTTAATCTTCCATCCAAAAGCGAAGGGCAGTGAGGGGGGAAGAAACCCACCTCTTCTCTTGCATAGGGCTCTATTGTTTTAGAAAGGAAAGAAATTAAGGCAAGAAGACACATTTCCTTCATCTCAGGCTGCCTTTCCTTATCTGCAGGCCCATCTCAATGAACTGTGGACATGGCTGGCCCTGCAAAGCTTCTCTGTGAAACTTGTAATGAAAAACATAAATAGTCCCTTCGATGACTAACAGGAATTCTGCTGGTGCTGAGTAGCATATGCTGAGGAGATGGATGATCTATAAAGCACAACTTCACTAAGCACTGCTATGTAATTTGTTAAGCATTTAGTAATAAGTATGTCTAATAAAATATGAAAAAAAATATTTAGAAAATGAACCATAATTTTAATATAATTTTAATTAATGGGAGTGCAATTGCAGTGGTTTAAATTACATTCCCAGTGGTAAGAAGCCTTTCAAACCTAATTTGTAAGCCAAGATGGTGGCTCTAATGACTGGCAGCAAAGTTTCTTCAACAGATTTCATGGGGCATGATCCAAAGATAATAGGTTCTCAGCCCAATGACAATCCAATTACAATGCCAATCAAAGCCAACTTCATGCACCCTAATTATCAGATTTAGCTGTCAGCTCAAATACAAACATAACACTTTTATTTAAATAAAAATTTAATTTAGAAAAAAAGATGACTTCATGTGTGATTTATTGAGACTGCCAGAGCAATCTAACTTATTTCTCTGCTAATATAATAAAATCAGTCTTGTATTAAAAAAAAAGAAAAAAAACTTTTTCTCCCCCACCTCCTCCAATATCTGCTATGTTGTATTATTTAGACATTAATTTGAGCAAAAAAAGCATAACCTGGCATGGTAGTAGGTGGTCACCCACAAGGAATAGGTTAAATGGAACATTCAGTTTTCTGTGAGACACAATTCCGTGTGAGGAAATGAAAAAAGGTAATTAGTTTTTACCAGTCATCAGCAATTTTATTTGTATTTCAAGTAAAACCCATTACCCATCCTGAAACTGAGAGAGAAGACAGGGAAGACCCTCCCAGAGACACTTTGGGGACATCCACTATCCACAGTGAAAACAGGCCCAGCATTGTGATGAGCTGGCTCTTATCCCCATCAGAGAACATCAGCTCTTGCTAAGAGCTGGCCCTGACCAGGAGCGGTGTTCTGGGAGTCCCAGATAAGACTACTGAGGCAGTCTTAAAGTTCCCAGTAGCCATATTTCAGAACACTAAGCAGTAGTAAAATATCACTTAATATATTTTACTTAACATTAGTGTGCCCAAAATATCATTTCTTGTTTCTTAAAAATTATCACCAAGAAAGTGTACAGCCTTGTTCAAAGCTTCAGGATCAATTCATACTCTACACTTAAAAAGTAGGTGCCAAGGCCCAGAGTGTGCACGGTGGCTACTGCATGAGGGAAAGCCCTCTCGGGAGCTGGCTCCAGAAGAAGGCCCAGAAGTCTTAACTGTTGTTAAGACTTAGTTGTAGTGGCTCAAAGATCACTGTCCCAGAAGCATTCCCTTTGGGCATTTAGGAAGATTTTTCTTTTTCTAGTATATGTCTAGCAAACATATATTGTTTGTATGCAATAGCAGTCAATCTTTTTCTTTTTCAATTTTTTTTTACAATTTATTCATTATATATCCCAATTGAAGCCCCCTCCCTCAACTCCTCCCAGTCCCACCAACCCTTCCTCTTTTCCCCTTTTTCCTTTCTTTAGTCCACTGAAACGGGGAGTTCTCCTCCTCTGCCATCTGCCCATAGCTTATCAAGTCTCATCAGGACTGCCTGGATTCTCTTCCTTTGTGGCCTGGCAAAGCCAAATCGCCAGGGAAAAGTGATCAAAGAACAGGCAACTGAGTTCATGACAGAGGCAGCCCCTCCTCCGCTTACTCAGAGACCCACATGGAGCTGCCTATTGGCTGCATCTGAGTAGGGGGTCCAGGTTCTCTCCATGCATGGCCCTTGGTTGATGCATCATTCTCAGCAGGACACCCTGAGCTCAGGGGTTTTTTTTTTAGCTTTGTTGGTCTCCTGTTGGGCTCCTTTCCCCTCTGTGCCCTTCAATCCTCTCCTTCTTCCATTAGACTCCCTGTACTCTGGCCAAAGTTTCCCTGTGAGTCTCAGCATCTGCTTAGATCCCCTGTTGGGGGGAGCCTTTCAGAGGATCCTCTATTGTAGGCTCCCATTCTGTTCCCTCTCTTCCACCACTTCTGGTGTCTATCCTGTTTGTCATTCTGAATGAGATTTAGGCATCCTCCCTAGCATCTTCCTCCTTGCTTAGCTTCTTTAGGACTATAGATTTTAGTATATTTATCCTATATTATATGGCAAATATCCACTGATAAGTGAGATACCATGTGTGTCTTTCTGTTTCTGGGTTACCTCACTCAGGATGATCTTTTCTAGTTCCACCCATTTGCTTGCAAATTTCATTATTTCCTTGTTTTTAATTCCATTGTGAAATGTGCCACAATTTCTGTTTTCATTCCTCCCTCAAGGGACATCTAGGTTGTTTCCACATTCTGGCTATTTAAAATAAAGCTGCTATGAACATGGTTGAGTAAATGTCCTTATTGAATGGTGAGAAATGTTTTGCGTATATGCCCAGGAGTGGTATAGCTGGATACTAAAGAAGTGCTATTCCCAATTTCTGAGAAAGTGCCAGATAGATAATTTCCTGAACAGAACACCAAAAGCTCAGGCTCTAATTTCAACAATTAATAAATGGGATCTCCTGAGACTGAGAAGCTTCTGTAAAGCAAAGGACACTGTCAACAGAAGAAAACAACAGTCTACAGACTGGGAAAAGATCTTCACCAACCCTATATCTGACAAAGGGCTAATATCCAGAATATATGAAGAACTCAAGAAATTAGACAGCAACAAACCAAATAATCCAATTAAAAATAGAGTACAGAGATAAGCAGAGAAATCTCAACAGAGGAATATCTAATGGTGGAGAAACACTTAAAGAAATGTTCCACATCCTTAGTCATCAAGGAAATGCAAATAAAAATGACTCTGAGATTCCATCTCACACCCATCAGAATGGCTAAGATCAAAAACTCAACTGACAACACATGTTGGAGAGGATGTGGTGAAAGGGGAACCCTCCTCCATTGCTAGTGGGAATGTAAACTTGTAGCAGCCAATATTTTTACCAAGCAGAACATGGAAGACATGCACAGAAGATAGCAGTCTCTCCAAATACCCCTTAGTGACACCTCTTGTTCAACTTCAGGGTGTTCAAAACTCATGGTTAGGGACAGAGCTGCCTTATTTGACACTTTCCAGACTTTTGTCACTGTCTACAAGGCCAAGATGGTCCTCAAACTGCCCTTCTCCATATCTCTTGATATCTTTTTCAGGTTCAGATGCTGTTATCAATTCCAAGCGTAGTGCCTAATGTTAGATACGAATCACAGTGGATTAAAACAAAGAGATAATTTATTTCATCTTATATACTTGGAGTTGGGAGTCACTTGAATCGAACATGCAAATAGATGCAAACATATGCAAATTGGGGTTTCTCCAGATAAATTGAATGGGGGAGAAAAGCTTTATAGTGTTAGTAATATTCAGGGACTTTGTGGTATTGAAAGGGAAATTATTTCCTTCCTCCAATTCCAAATGTGAACAGCTTTCTCGGTCCTCTTCAAGGAACCTAAAAGTTGCCAGATTTAAAGAAGAAGATATTTTTTTGAAAAACCGAACCAGATATTAGTCACATTTGATATCTTACTATTTTTGAGCTTTTGCCATTACAACCTAGATACAACTCTCCTGGGAGACTAAAAAGCTCTTTATTAAGGAACAATGAGTTCCGCCAAATAAATCCTTGCTTTAGGTTTGACAATACCATAATCAACAGTGCTTCTAAGAACAGAGAAAGTAATAATACATGGCAGGAACATGAGAGCGAGAGTGGAATATAAAGAGCCATCAGTTCTTATTTTTAGGAATAGTACCATGTATTATGGTATCTTTGTGTTTATTACCCTGCTCCGAACATAAATGCCTTCTTCTAGAATCAATGAATAGCTTTGTGGAGGTTGATTTTGTTCCCATGGCAATGTCATGCAGCGATAGCTAGTCTACTCATTCTCTATTTGATAGCTATGGTGTCCTGAGTTCTGGCTCTAATCTGTCTTCCATCATATTAAACCAGTTCTTACTAACCCTGCCCCCATCCTTGAACAACTGCACCTGGATCCCAGATATCTCCTCCCCAGCATATGCAAAGTGAGGCTGTTCCCCACAAAATTGGCCCTCTGAGAATTTTATCTCAATCCCTGGCATAACCATTTCTCCAGCTGGGCAAAAAGAAATATGAAGCTGTACTTAAAGCTGCAGTTTTACGCTCAGATTGCAACACACATTAATTTCTACAGAGATACCCTTGGAAAGTTCAGTCCAGGGTCCCTCACAGTAATTTAAAGGAGAAAATCACAAGCAAGGGATGTCTGGAAGTCACAGCCTCCCACCCACCTTGAGATATCTCTCTCCCTTCAGAATGTGTGTTAAGAACGATGGCTTTGAAGAGTGCCTTCGGTTAACCCAAACATGGAAGCAACTTTTTTCTTAGGTTTCTCAAAGTCTAGCTCAGATGAAATAGAAAACAAGATTAAACTAAATAAGAATAATAGAAAGGGTAGAAATACAGAGAAAGAAAAGTAACCTGTAGCCTGCCCTCTCCAGTGGGGTGTCTTGGTTTTCAGCTTGTCAGGAAGGTGGCAGTGATCTTCCCTAAGCTTGGAGAACCTAGCACAAGGCCTCTAAACTGAGGCCGCCAACAAGGGGCTCTCTTGACAGGACACGATCAGAGTGGGGGTCAGCCTCTCTCCCGGGTAAGCTTTGTGCTAGGACACGAGACACTCGATTCCCCACATGTCTACTAGGGAGCCTACCTTCATTCCTAGCAATCACAAGAGGAAGAAGAGCACACTACAAAACCAACTGGCGAAGTCGAAAGAAATATTTTCTTTTCATTCATGTCCAGTGTTTTCAAAATGTTCTTCGACTCTGTTCTCTGTTTTCCTCTCTCCACAGCATTCCAGTGGCTGCTGCTGCATCCTTTCTACTACCCTTTAAAATATTGTTTATGGAATTTTTGCAATGTTAAATGTAATTTATATTCTTTTAAAGGTCTATTTTAAAAATAAGAAATATAAATAAAAAATCACCCACAATTCAATTTCAAACTGTATACCCACAGGCACCGGCTGTCTCAGATCTAGCCCCATTACAATACTGACCTTGTATTACATTCACTTTGTGTAGAGTCGGCTTGATTAATTTAGCAAGTAATTTGACTGACTGTAGCATCAAAGGCTGTGGGACATTGCTAACGAGTCAGACCCTATCTTCACAGAGATCAAAGTAATTTTACCTCCTTGTTTGGAAACCTGTAGACATTCAATAGATGCATATATCTATATCCCCCCTCCACACACACACACTGCCACAGCACAACTGTGGGGGAAATGCTGAGCATTGAAGACATTCATCTATCGATAGATGATCTAGGTAGGTAGATAGAGATAGGTAAATACATAGGTAGATAGTTAGATATAGATTAAATAAAATGAGTAAATCACAGTGCACCAAGTTTACCTAAAATCCAAAGCCTTAAATGTACTCCAAGAACTTAAAATGTAAAAGTACTCATTGATGGAAAGACTCTTAGCATCATTAGTAAATAAGAAGTATATATTTCAGTTTGCAGAGGACAAGGGATTTCCTGATCTCTAGATTAAAACCCAAGCTTTAAAAAGTTCTATAATTCTGCCAACACATTCAGTCTAGGAAAGACAAGTTTTCAGATTTTGTGTACAAAGAAGTGTTTTGGAAGATAGTATGAGGGGCAATTTCAAGCATAAATAGAAACCATTAAAAAAAAAAGACAAGAAAATGGAAGTACCATCTTTGGTAGAATAAAGAGAGTAGTCATTAAAAAAAGAGACAGAGTGATTGGGACATAAAGGTCCTGAGAGAACGTGTGAAAGAAACTTTGCTGTGGACTTTCTGCAATATGCAAGTTCATTTCAGAGACACACTCATAAGGGTGAGCTTTTCCTTTGCTAATGTACAGTTGTCTAAACTCATTTCAGCTATCCTGCCATGCCGATGTTGTTCATATCATTGCATTTGTTCTGGCAATTCAACCTCCCCTCTACAACTCGCTCCACACTCTAGCCGTGTTGCCCCATGGGTGGCCGGACCTGTACTTCAGAGTCACTCTGTCATCTCCCCCTCCATTGTGTGACTCTGCCAATGACATCTCCTTGGGATTCTGACCTGCATGGACTGATGTTATGGTCTGCTGCTTTACTCCACTCTATGGTATAGAGAAGAAGCTATTTGTTGGAGTTCTAAGGACAGTCTCACGCTGTCTGGGCAACCTCCCTCAAACAAGCTCCAGGCATTGAAAGAGTTAGTGGCAAAGTCCAGTGGCCTATGCTCTAAATGTGTAAGAGGATAAGCGTGCTATAGAAAAACATGATGATAGACAACGTCACTCTGGATTTCAACAGTGCTTTACAAAGAACTTCATTTTTTTTCTTAAGAAGAAGACCCGCTCACTTCCTCCTTACTGCCAATAGTTAGCACCCTCGTCTCCCTTCTTCAATACATCATACATCTAATCATCCCCAATCTGAATGTTCACTAATTTTACTGATTCCTCTTCTTCCATCTACAAACAAGTATAGGGTCAGTGCAGGCTTTGAAACAAGCAAAGGGACCAGCATGTCTGCCCTTTCACATAGCTGCTTCCTTTGCTTTCTCTCCATCAAAACATTAGTGGAAAGCAGTTCATGATGTTTTTCATATACATGAAATTTCATTCTTGTCATCTCAGAAATCCAGGAAATAAAGAATGTCTACCACTTTTCAGAGGGACTGAACCACATTCCTATTTGCTTGCCAGAAAGTTTTGATTGGCTGTCCTCCCAGAATCAATATGTTAAGTCAACAGCTGTAGCTTTGACCATCCCCTTTTGATTATAAATATGTTAGGAATATTCCTACCTTTCAGATGGTATCATCTGTTCCCAAAGCAGCTTAAATGTATCTTTATATTGACGCCATCTAGACCACAGGATCTCCTTCCAGTGTGTCTACTGTGATTCTTGGAAATTTAGGGTTGCCAGACTTTAGCCCTTCTCCAAATCATGCCCCCTAAATGTCTGTGAAATTTGCCCAAATGCTTTCTGAAAACCTGTTTCCAGTTTCTAGGAGGTGTGTTGGTCAATTGTACCTTTAAGTAAAGTTCTTACTAATGCTTCTTCCTACTTGGGAAATAAATTACGTATCATATGTGAACGACCACTGACCCTTCAAAATAGCATCACTTTAGGGACAGTAAGCAGTTCCACGAGCAGGCTTTGCACATACGTCTGTTTCTATCACTGGAGTGATTAGTTCCATAAGTGGCCTGTCCATGACAGTATCAGAACCAAATTAGTTTCACTATCTTTTTGTCCGTTAAAATCATGACTCCCTTCTTCTGACAGCCTTATTTTGAGGATGACATCAAAGTGTACTTTCAACAATATTCTCCATCTGAACTGTGGTATACGCAATCTCCTTTGTTATTGTTTTCATATCACAACAAATCTTTCTCATGTCTCTCTACAAGAGCAGACTCAACATGGTGTCCTCTCCCTGGTCTTCTTCAGTCACAACATAACCGGTCTGTTTTAAGTCTATAGACTTAGTCATCACATGCATATCTTCTTATCCTCCATTCATAATTTCCAAGCACAGTTCAGGTCCTTATTACCTTTTAAAGTATGGCTGGAGCCTGTACTGGAAATCTGTTCAAGTCTGTATGGGAACCATTGTCTAGAAGGGCTTGTGGGTTAAAGGATGGCTGGCGGCACTATTAACAGGTAGGACCAAATGGAGGAAGTAGATCTCTCTCCCTTTGTTACGATGGCCCCCACGAGGTGACCTCCTTCACACGCTCCTCAACAAGATGTTCAGCCATGCTTTGTGTAGACAGTGCTCAAGTTAAATCACCAGGAATACAAGCCATGAGCCAAAATAACGTTTCCTTTCTTTAATAAACTTTTTTTTTCTTTTCTCACAGCAACAGGAAGGTGACTAACAAAATCCCTACTCAGCTCCAAATTGTTTCATTTTCTTCTACCATCTTACATTCCAGCTTTTCCATATTCAATAACTGTCAATGGGAACCCGTCCCTAACAACCTAAACACAAACTGATCTGTTCAGAGTCCTTTTGTGACAGAAGTCCCTTTCCCTGTTATGACTCTTCCTCTTGCTCTAACTGTCCAGGGACATCAGTTGCTTCCCCGTCATGCCTCACTGCTCCCTTTCTATGCCATTATTTGTGCTGCTACCTCTGCATGGAGCATCAGTTCCTTACCCCTAGAAGCTACAGTACTGTCCACCCTTCAGTGACTTTTGTGTGTGATCTCTGTAGACTCCTTCAAAGTGCTTCTGCTATCTTTTGAGTTCCTTTACCATCTCCATGTCATGATCTATAGCTATTATAACTCGTCCTGAAATCCTCTATCTTTGTATATTTGTTTTGTCTTACTTAAAGAAATTTAAACTTTTTTTGTGAGGGTCATGATAGGTGAAATTACAAGATGGAGCCATGATTTCTGGCCTCTGGTATGCATATGCCTTCCCCAAATTGTTCAGGCATGAATCAAACTCCTGGTGTGAAAAATTTTACACATGGAATTAAGCTTGTGAACTTATAGGAAGATTAACTAGGCGGGCCTGACCCTATTACAATAAATTGTTAAAAGAAGAACATTTTGAGTTGTGTATGGTATGCACACCTCTAATCCTAGTACTCAGGAGATGGAAGCAGGGAGAAGAACTGCCCAGTGATCTATAGAATGAGGACTTGTCCCCCAAATCCTATGAGTAGCTTGTTTGTAAGACACTTGTCTACCCTATACAAGGCCCTGAGCTCAGTATCTAGCATCCCCCTAATAACAAACAAATATGAAACCTAAGTTTCTGTTCAGTAGAATTGCAAGCCAGAAAATTTATATGCAAGATAAGGGGATGCATGAAGAATTCTCTGTTTCGAGCTTGAAGTGAAGAGGCCATAGGAAAAGTGACCCATTAATTTTTGGAAGCTGTAGCAGCCGGGGACAAGAAAGCCGTCAAGAAAACAGGGACCTTAGTCATATATCAGCAAAGAATTGGATTTTTTCAGAGGAGAAACTCAAAGTAGGTGAATTCTCCAGACAGGAACATCATCCAGCCGATACCTTGATTGATTCTGATGACGCTCTCAGAAGAGAATCAAGTCACTCAAGCCAGTTTCTGAGCAATAGAACACGATCTAAGAAATGGATATTGTTTTAAGCTAAGAAACTTGTGATAATTTCTCTCATTTCCCCAATTTCCACATGTGTACATAGATTGTGCATGTGTCCACCTGTCTGAGGGTGTTCATGAGGGGCATGCACATACATATTTGTATATGTATGGGGAAGCCAGAGCTTGATGTTAGGTATCAATCTCGTTTGTTCTTCCCCCTTATTCATGAAGGCAGGTCTTCTAATCAAGGTCGGAGCTCACTGATAAGGCTGGTGTCTCCAGCCAGCTTGACCTTTTATCCCCACCTCCAACTCTGCCATTCAAGACTGGACTTATAGACAGACATCCACACCTACTTAGTGTTTAGGTGGGTTGCCGTGGCTCCAACCTCTGGTAAGCATGCCCAGGTGGCCACGGATTTTAGGTGATCCTCCCAGCCTCTGATTTGAAATAACTTCTGTAGACAATTAAAAACAGAAAGAAGCCATGTAGCAGGGATATTACATCATTCCCACCCAGCAACAGAGGGCTAGGGGCCATGAGCAAAGAGGTCCCCAGTACACAGTTAGTGTCTAAGCATTTGGGATGCAGTCTTGTCAGCGAAAACAAACAGGCACTATAAACCGCAATTAGTGTGCTGTTTTAGACATCTATCTGGAAAAAAAAAAAAAAAACTTTGGAAAATTTTAACCTTTTCGCTCGATAAAGTTACATTCTAGCACACCATAAAATGCTTGAGTGTTAATTCCCAGAGGAAACTTCACTTGGAAAACTTCTTGTGGTTGCTAAACTTATTTGAAGAAATATCCAATTGTGGAGGCTGATGAGAGGCCTCGAGGTGGTGCCCCGAAGCCTGGACCTGAGCGCAGCCCCAGAACCCACGTGGAGGAGGGAGCCACCTCTTACAAGTTACATGCATACCATGCCATGATCCCGCACACATACAAATGAATAAACAAATGAATAAACAAATGATGCAACAACAATAACAACAAAACAAAACAGAACACAGGGAATGGTGAGCATTTGCTGAAAGCCGCTAAGACACTACCCTGTCACCTAGCTTCGCATCTGTAGTTGCCAGGAAGATTTCTTCTACCCACATTCCCAAACCCAACCTCAAACCTCAGCTCCTTACCACCATCCTTCCTCTTCTAAGAACATTCCTCCACTCAGCTTCTCTAAATGCCTTGTCTTACCTATGCTCACAACATGAGCAACATGACCATGGCCAACACTGAACCAGCATCCACTCTTTTTCTCAAACTTACACCTTCTGGGTTTGTACTTTCTGCAGAAAGTCTTCCATAAGAAAGCTGCCTAGCAGTCAGGGGAATGACCTTCACAGCCACACAGCAGCGCGACCTGAACAGAAACCTAACACAATAGCGTCCTCGTCCTCACTGAGCAGGTGAGCTGCCATGTGCAACACTGAGAGCTATGCTCACTCTACTGAGAGGACGAACAGAAGGCCTCGGATATGGCAGCAGATATGGCCTCGGATATGGCAGCAGACGTGATATTGAAATTACCCAGAGGGAATTCCTCATACCCCACGAGCCCATACACTCTGACTATTGTTTTCATAAGACTACGGGAAGATTTTTAGGCCGCTAACATGTACACCAGACCATTCATCACTTTGGCCTCGGTAGAGCCAGACTATTATTTACCCAATAAACTATAACTGCAGTGGAAGCCCAATAATTCAACGTCTAAGATTACGGTCCATCAGATCCAAAATTCTCTTTAAAAACTGTCCAAATACAGATGCCCACAATGGGTTCAAACCATTATGCACAATTCTGCAAATAATATACATTTTCAAAATTACTGCAGCCCCTATCATGTGCTTCCTCCCATTGCACACAGAAGAGGCTAACGATGCTTTAAGAAAAGAAAGAAAATAATAGGGAAAAAAAAAGACAGCCACTACTTCAAAATATAATCATATGCTGCAAACATGCGAGACTCTAAACACTTTCCTTCTAATCCACATTCTGAGGGTTGCTTTTGTATTGTTATTATCTGCGCACCCAAGTCCTGTCAGATAAAAAGCTACCGTTGGCCTCCCTGCTAAATGTTCTGTATGATGTCTGCTTGTGTTATTTAAAGATCCAAACAAAGAAGGGTCCATGTCCAAGTTATTCAGAAAACCACCAAGTTTCCACAGATGCTGAATGTCCTTGCTTCTTTCTATCCTGCGTCATGGACAGCAATGGGCTGCCACTCTCTGGTGTCCCTTCTGTCCAGTTTTTGTCATCACAGTGTGCATGGTATGTATGGTTCATACAGGAGGATCATGGTTCAGGTTCAGGAGGAAAAAAAGGAAATAAATTCTCAAGGTGCAAAGGCCTGAGCGTGATATATGCCTCCGATTTCATGCACAGAGGTAGAAGGCTTAGACTTATCAAAAGTTTATTTGTATTTATTAATTCTTTCAAATTATAGGTCAGTAGTATACATTCAACACAGAATCACTAAATGTATGTGTGTGTGTGTGTGTGTGTGTGTGTGTGTGTGTGTGTGTGTGTGT
>NW_026596109.1:19511830-19572468 GCF_907164565.1 Psammomys obesus | reverse complement strand
TGTGTGTGTGTGTGTGTGTGTGTGTGTGTGTGTGTGTGTGTGTGTGTGCGCGCGCATGTTTGGGCATTTGAAGGTTTTGTAGGTGGATGGAAGTGTCTCTTTGACCCTTCCTTCCTTCCTTTCCCTCATCCTCTTCTCACTTTCCTCCTAACTTGCCCTCCTACTGCTTACCTGTCAGACACAGAGAAAACATTAGATTCACATTATAGTGCCCCTAACCTTAGTTTCATATGATTGAGGAGACGGAAGGGCAAAACCTAACTCTTTCTTCTACTCATCTATTGCAGTATTTGAAAAAGGAATTTCTTTAAATATTTGTGTACTCTTATGACATAGCTTAAAAATCAGAACCCTTTTTTTCACTTTATTTTTTTCCCTTTTATCAAGATCAAGTTTTTTCTCTTGTCTAAAAATGATCCCTTCAAAAGTCAGCAAAATATTTTGGCTTTCTTCAGCAGCACTTTGGGCTTCTCTGTTACAAATTGTATAAACATTTTCCAGACAGGGGAATTTACAGGGCTTAAATTATTTCTCAAGTGATGTCTGTACTGCAGCGGCTTTGCACTAGCAGAAGGAAGATGGAGGCAAGGAAGCGGCCACGGAGCATAATGTGTCTGGAATCAGGGGCTATTGAGCTCATGCAAATCTGGAAGGGAAAATATCTTCCTCCAGCATTATCCACACTGAGGATTCTGAGTTTCGCAGACTGAAGGGACACATGCTCTGGATGGATGTGGTCTGTCATTCATATTGAGCTCACATATTTTACTTCCTGAAACCAAACAAATACTGATAAACTACTTCTGTGAGCCTTTAATCAAAATTTCAGCAGAATGCAGTTGGCAACAGAAAGATCAGTCCGTGGAGCCGGAAACCCTTTCATCATCAAATATACAGAAATAATAATTATATTTATCTGTTTGGCTCAGGCTGCACACCAAGATTTACCCTTGCCCTAAGGACATAGAAATCATCAGCCATTGTCATCTCTACCGAAAAAAAAAAAATCCTTAATAACTTAGAGGTTAAATGGTTCTCAATAGTTATGGGGGCTGAGGAAGAGAAAATAAAAATGATACATTATGTTTTGCATTTTCCTCTGTGATGCCGCAATACATTGTTATGTTTTAGCCAATTAGCAGTTCTGATAATGACCCTGAAAGCACTAGTGAATATCTAGCTTGCTTCATAATAAAAATTTGATAAGAGAAGAAGGGTAAGGATGTATCTTTATCAATATATTTTAAGTCAACATACTCCAAAACATTTATAAAAAATAAGAAAATTGTTATAAAAAATAAGAAAAAATGTTTTTCAAAAACATTTTTGGGTATAAATGGTGCATATGCATTTGTACTGCCCCAAAGCAAAAATTGAATCACATGTGAAGTGGGGTTTTATGGAAGGGACCAAAAAAACCCGAGTGACAGAATAGGGAGAATGAACTATGGAAGAGATAAAAGCAGATTAGGGTGAGTTTTGAGCTGATCATCAGTGTAGTGGTGTGATACTCATTGTCTCACATTCATTAGGAACCAAGTAGAAATAAACCTCAAGATGGCAGTCTGGAAGGCAGAACTCTAACCCAGTTCACAAATGACAGGTAGCTTGACCTGGACAGCTTCAAGTTCCCCTCCTGCAAAAGTGCCATAACCCACCTTCCCAGACTTTATTAGTAGAAAAAGCTCTGAATAGAGAAGCTAAGAGGTAGGAAACCAAGAGTATCATCTGATCTGCCTGTTAGGCTTGAGGGGATCAAGTAGAGAGAAGTTTCTGGTCTAGAAGAGTTTATTTTCTTCATAAAAAGTAAATGGGGGCTAGAGAGATGTCCCAGTGAGGAAAGTGTCTGCCATGCAAGCATGAGGTCCTAAATTTGCACCTCCAGAATCTGGAGGTAAAGTCTGGCACTGAGGCAAGCAGCTGTAACCGCAGTGCCCCTATCCAGAGGTGGAAGGCAGGGACAAAAGAGCCCAAGAAGCTGGCGGGTCAGTGTACCTGACAAGGACAACAGGAAACAAAAGAGACTTTGTTTCAAGCAAGATGTAAAGTGAGGACCCACACCCCAAGGCTGCCTTCTGATCTCCAAATGCATGCTATGGCACACACACACACACACACACAATCACACACACACACACACACACACTCACACACACAAGAGAGAGAGAGGCGGAGTTAAGAATAGCAACAATGCTGCATTTATTGAAGTGGAATAACCTTTGCAAACACACGTATTCAGAAAGTCTGTAGCATGCCTCCCATTGACTGAAGACACTTAGTACTCCCTCTGTCCCCTGTTCTCTCTCTCCACATAATACCTCCCTATCTACCTTCTCACTTGGCAAGTTTCCTTTTCCTGTGTCAACTATCATTACCTTTATAACATTCTGGAGTTCTGGACCATGCCCGTTATTAAATTAAGACATAAAAGTTAACTCCAGACTTCCATCAAAACAATTTGGGGCATTTGATCTTTAGCATGTTAGCAATAAATCAACAAGATCTCTTACTTGTTACATTGACTTGACTACTGGACTAAAATTCTACTTTGATCTATAAAGTTAGGGAAAGAAAGACAGAAAGAGAGTGGAGGAAAGGAATTGAGGGAGGGAGAAAAGAAGGGAAGAAGTGAAGAAGGAAGGAGGAGGAAGGAAAAGAAAATGGTAAGGATGAAAGGAGGGAACAATCTTTGTAATTTTGGTTAAAATCTTTCCTGGTTCAGTTAGTAGTAGAATAACCATTCTGAAACACTTTCTAGGCAAATAGTCCCATAGGTTTCTTGATAATTACTAAATCTACAGGTCATTCGGGTCTCTTGCAAGAACTTACTAAGTCTACAGTAGCCACACTGTTAATTCAAGAGGACGCACATGTGCCTTAATTACACAGCCTTTGAGAGACAACAAAATTTAAGTAACAGGTGCAGAGGACAGCCAACTGCTGACACTCTTCCTGATAAAATGTGATTAGCTCCAGGCTAAAGCTCACTGGCTTTTTTTTTTTTTTCTCCAAGGCATCAAGGTTTTGATATGAAAACTGCTATTGGGAATGACCGAAATGCCTCTCCATTGAGAAGGCGAAGTAAACAAAGCTCGGGACCTGGCAGGAGAGTAGAGTCATATTGGGGTTGTTTTGTGTCATCAGCAGAGAGCTTGGGCCTGAGACATCTGCAGTGAAAAATCCTGTAGATATGGCTCAGCATTCCTATTTCCCCTCAGTAAGCAAATCTTTTGTGCCAATCCACCATCCTTGGGTTAGACCTCGGCATGTTTGCCTTCTTAGTCTTTGCAAATTTTTTGTACAGAATCTTGAGACAGCTGACAAAAAAAAAAAATGAATTTTATCGGTTATCAATTTTCAGCATTCTTGAGATATTTAAGAGTTTGAAAAGAACATCCCTTAAGAAAGAATAGCAGGACACAGAGGCAGGTGGATCTCTCTGAGTTCGAGGCCAGCCTGGTCCAGGATAGCCAAGACTACAAAGAGAAACCCTGTGCTGAAAAACTAACTAGCTAGCTAGTAAATAGATAAACAAACAAACAAATAAACGTGGACGTGAACATCCCCAACTCTAAAGTTGTTTCGTCTCCTACACCTAGGCTTTCCCGTCATCTACCAGCACTTATATCAGTCTCTAATAATGAGTAGAGAAGTTGGTTTAAGACAATTGATCGTCTTATGCTCAGAGCGCTAGAATTCTGAAAATGTCTCCAGAGCTCTCGAGTGACGCATACACCCAAGTTGTTTCCATCTGTATTTTCCTTCTCAACCACAGAACTCTGAGCTACAGCAGAGGAAAAAGACCTGGGAACTAACAAACTGAAGAGTGTGATCCACAAACAAAACCAGTGTGTTTGCCCTCACTGGACAAAATGATTACCCTGGTGCTGCTGGCTGGAAGGTCAGAAACAAATCATCCTTCAGCTATCGTGGAAGCAGCCGACTTCTTTGCTCTACTTCTCAACAATATTATTCTTCATATCTTTGACAAAAACACATTCCTGAAATACCATTTTTACTATGTTACTTCCTGAGAAAAATCTTAAGAATATTTTCCATGCTGGGTTTCTTTATGTCACCTAATTTTTGGTGATTTGCTTTTCAGTAGGCTCAGTCATCAAAAGGTCATTCTTCAAGATTTGTTTTAAATGGGTAATACCATGGTCAGGATTAAAAATCTAGATTTGGCAGAATGATAGATCTCTGTGGAGGAGATCATAAGTTCAGCCAGGGTGGCCTGTGTCTGCCATCTTCACCATTCATCCTCCACAATAATCACGTATTATAATATTAGAAAACCCTTTTTAAATTTAATTGATCTTCATAAATTCTCCTAGTTTTGCTTCTACTTCCTGAAACAAGCTGAAGCTCCTCTCCCCTAGCAATGGCCTCCTGCATCTTTTCCAACTTGCATTAATGTCCTCAGGTTCATGTGTAAGGAGAGACACAACAATGAAACCAAAGTTTGCTTTGTGTAAGGCATCCCACTAGTGTGACTCCCTCCTTATACCAATATTACCATAACACATTTAATACAGGCTTTATTTTAGTGACTTTACAGATGGAGAAGTGGAAGGTCAGAAACTAATATTCCAAACTCACTTCTCACCTTTACTCCAGGGCATTGGGAATCCTTATTTTCATGACAAACCAAATGCCTGCATCCCCTCAGTGAGGCCAACTACAGCTCCACTTCTCTCTCTTGCTCCCGTCCAAGTGGTCTCAGCATATTTTTTCCCTACATTTTCTTCTGGGCCAATTCATTCTCTTTCCTCTGGAATATCTTATTTTCTGATGACTCTGCACAAATTATTACTCCCCTTTCCCAACTGGGTTTTATCTGTCATCTCTATCAGAAACATTATCCACATATGATCCAAGTGTTTCTTCTAAACAAACCAGAAATTCTAATGAGGGGAAGTTGAATTGTCCTTTATCTTTTCTTGATGTTCACAAGCATTGTTCTGGTCACAATGGATATGCTTATTGATAATTTCTATTATTCTGTGAAAAAGGAGGAGCTTTCCTTATCACCTGTGCTTTCTGAAGAACCCAAGATATACCTCAGCTGCCTTTGCTCAACAAGCCTTGATGCCTTATAGCCAGCAGAGCTTAAGGCCAATATAAGATTAAATCAATCTTTAAATTGTTTTGGTATAAATCCAAAGACTATTAAGAAGAATTATACACTTATTTTATATAACTCAAAGCAATATCCCATAAATTCATAATAAATAGAGCAAGAATTATTAGGAGAATTTTTAACAATAACTAAAAATAGAATAAATAAGACTCAGCTACTGTCAATTTATTTTAGTACCCTGTTGCCCACAATATGGTCAAACATGTTAAATCTCTTTCAGGACTATTGTTCTTTTACTTCAGGTAGTAAATTCTATACAAATAACTATCTACTTTATTTTTTTGAGTCAAGGCCCTGGCACATAGCCTGGAACTCACTCTGTAGACCAGGCTTGCCCTGAACAAGCCAAAATCCTCCTGCTTCTGCTGTAGAATGCTGGGACAAAGGCATGCTCCCATCTATTTTTTGATATTGTGTCTACTTACAACACTTGTCATCCAGCCCTTGAACTATCCTCTCTTTTACTATCTAGTGGAATTATGTAAATGTTAAAATATCTGTTAACTGAACTGATTTCTTACATGTTCATGAGCTACACATTTTTTAAAGAATTACACCACCTCATATACTGAATATGCCTGAAGTAAGAAGACATGTTGGAACAATGAGATAAAGAAAAAAAGCTACATTCTTCCAAGTTGCCAGTAGATTTTGTGAGTGATCAGGAAGATACATAACATTCAAAGGAAAAAAAAAATAAAGGATAGCTCTAAGTTTCCATGCTATCCAGAGTGGGGAAGCTGGCAAGTGGAGGAGATAAACATGCGGGGGACATTGCTAACGGGCTGAGGGAGATGAGCATTTAGATAGGAAGCAGCAGCTTCCACCTGAGGTTAGTGAACAGGGTGATATACCAGCTTGTGTCCACTGACCCAAAAGAGATGGAGGCGGTAAGACAAAACAGCTCTGTGGTAAGACAGGTACAGCAAAGTTTAAGCTATACGTGTTTTCAAACTATTTGGAACATTTATGCTAATTATCCTCGCAAAGAGTCTCTGCTTATTTTGGTTCCCTCAGTAAGACTATTAAAAGATCTGGGATGACATGAAGGGATCTATAAAAGCAAAGTTTTATTACAGACATCAAATTTATTAAAAAGGTGATTATGGTAGATTATTTTATTAAAGTCAATAAGTTTAATTATAGCTCTTTCAAATCTTCTCTTTTAACTCAATAAAAAGGGTATAGTTTATTTTCAAAGGAAAGAAAACCATATTTTCATGAAGAAGATGGCAAAATGTAGTTCAATCTCTGCTAGTTTTTTAAAATAACTTTTTAAGGAAAAAAAATGGTCAGTGAAATATTCCTGCAATTGTTGGTGTACAATCACAGCAAACACTTGATTTATGCTCTTTGGTGAAAGAATATATGTCATGTGAATGATAGTGAAACATTATAGAACAGAAGAGATGGGGAGATAAGGGAGCAGACATTCACGGAGTAAGGTGCTGGATCAGAGAACCAAGCGGAAGGAGGAAGCTAAACACCATGAACTACAATGATCACATCTGAGCCTTTAAAGTGTGCTCCTCACTTCCCACTCCATACATCTAATTATTCGCTTTTAAAAACCAAAACACTTCTGTATCCAAATGTTCTTGCAAATATACTAATACATGAGAGTTAAATTTGAAAGAAATATATTTCATAAAGGGAATCCCATGTCATTTGAGACCCTCAGAATAAGTACCTGGAGTGCAAATGGCACCGAGGGAGGGAATAGTCTGCTGTAGTGTACTTAGATGACATTAACTCATTCCCAGTTGAATATAGTAGTTTTTCACTTGTGTTTCATGAGGAGGTAGTTAGAACAGAGATAGTCAAAATTCAACAGTGTCCATTGTAACAGAAGCCACACTATTCTCACTTTCTAATTTCCAAAGCCAGGAGAACTGCTTTCCCATCTTCTGGAGATCCTGTGGTTTTATTTCTCACACTGAACAGCAGTAGTCAGCTCTTCTTTCATTTCTGAATCAGTGTTTTCCTTATCTGAGGTTCCCTAGGTCTCCACATACAATACCTGACTGGAAATACGTAAGCAGTTGTTGAACTGAGTTGCAACCCTTTTCTCATACTGCTTGTAGCAAAGACAAATGTTGGTAATCATTTTTTTAAAAATACATGTTGGCTTTCTCTGTGTGGGTAAATAGGAAACACAAGAAAAGGCCTTCTTAGAGTCATTGTGTACAAAACGTCAAGCCCAACAGAAGCAATGACTAAACAAGATTTCATTATGGATGTCAACTTACTTGTCAGTCATAATGAAGGATGATTTGTAGAGTACAGGAAAATGAGTGCAAAAAACAATTTGAGAATAGGTAACAGAATGTTGGGTGGATTCACAAGACAAAGCTTCAAGGAGCAGATGGAGTTAAAGCCAGGTTTTGAACCATGGCAAATGTGCAGATGGGTAGAAACACAAAGGTGAACAGTGCCATCGTTTATTGAGAAGCTGACATAAGACGAGGTGTGCTGAGTCCGTGTGATTACCCTTAGTTCACAGTTGTAAGCTATGGGGCCGGGAGAGGCTCAGTTTGCCGAATCTGTGTTGACTGGTATAGATGGGATGCAAGTCTGTCTGTCTAACCCAAGTGTCTACAGTCTTCAAGATACGGGAACCAGAGAGGTGGGAGAGTGAGAAAGACAGGTGGCGGGGACAGTTGAAAAATTCCGCCTACACCAAAGTGATGTCTTTGAGACATGTGGGCACCAGTTTTTCATATTTGTCAAGTGATATGATCTGAAAAGAAGAGAAGTCGAGGCCACATCAGCAAGTCGCTTCTGAAGGCTGCTAGGATTCCTAGTCTTTGGTGTTTTTCTTGGTCTGGGGTGTAGACTACACACAATCTTCTCTCCCAGGGAGTTCTCAATATTTAGTATGTCTAGGCTCAAAGCACCACTAAAATTTTGGATCATGGAAGACAGGATAAGTAAAAGACAGAGAACTGTTACCCAAATTTGATTACAGCTGCTTAGAACCAAAAACTTTACTAACCCAGACACAAGAGAGAGAAATACTAAGAACTGTGCAGTAAGAAATAAAATAAGGTTCTTCTTGAAGTTCTGGATAAATTTCCAGCACCATGTTTCTAAATTTACATGTCTACAATTATAAGCTTTGTTTAAGCAACTGGCTTATGTACCATAAAACAGAGGTAAGCACCAGGCTCGGAGAGCAGCTTCCTAAGCAGCCTCCAGGTCTTAGATAGTACCAGGAACATGATAGGCTTCTAATAAACGCCAGGAGCTAAGGAAGAGGGACAGGAGAGTGTCAGAGTCACTGATAGGGTTTGCCCTATTGCTCTATCTTTATTTCTTCTTGGATCATGTGCATGATCATAGCAAACACGTGCAGGTGTAAAAATAAATTCCTGTTCATCATTATTTTGCCTCAATAGCATTACAATAATACTGTACAGAAACATGTTCAATATGAAAATCAGAGTGACCTAAAATTCTGGTTCCTTTAAGGAATTAGGCTACAGTGAATCGCTGCATCATTAAGCTAATATATACTGTAGTAACAAGTCAGTCCCAACATGCACCCACTTATCCCATATCAACACAAACGTCTTTCTCTCCCTCTCCCCTTCTCCCTCATCTCTCCTCCATCTCTCTTGTCTCTCTCTCTCTCTCTCTCTCTCTCTCTCTCTGTGTGTGTGTGTGTGTGTGTATGTCTCCTTTTATGGTTTGAACAACTCTCTCCCAAGTGACTCAGGAATTAAAGGTTCCTTTACCTTGTAATTGTTCCATTTTCTGATACACAAATGAAAAAAAAAACAAAAACAAAAAACAGAAGAGAAGAAAAGAGGCATACACAAAAGGCAAGGATGGAAAAGGCTAACAATTTTTAAATGCCTTGGACTGAAAGTCACATTTCATTTCCCACTAGTATGTCCCACTAGTGAGAGTTAGTCTCATAAAAGTCATCAAGGAAATTCTGAGCCATGTGATAAAACAACTAAAATTCTTTTCTGTGTCACATCACACCAAAATTCTAGGTCTGTGTTAAGGATCTCTAAAACAGAGTACAATGAGGAGCTGTGGACACAGGGATCCGGAGTTGGGCCCCATTTTACAATGAATGGATATACCTGAAACCACAAGAGCAGAGTACAAATGTTGTCATAAAAAGAGCCTGGGATATAGGAAACACTTTCAATAAAGATCTTTGTTAAAGACCCTTGGTCACTTCCTAACATATGTTATAAAAAGAAAAAATACAGAATTTTATGAAGAACCTGATCAAAAAGTTAGAATCATTAAATGTTAATATAGTAGAACATACCGTGAGAAACAGTGTAAGACCTGGATCCCTGCCTACCCTAATCTCTGGAGGGGCTGTAGCAATAGCTCGTCTCAGGGGGTAAGACCACACACTTGTGTAAATGATCCGAGTTTTAGCGCCCACTTCCAGTGGCTAGGAAATATCTGTCATCTACCTCCTGGGGCTCCTACTCTCTTCTCTAGCCTATAAGGCACCCTCTCACACACAACATTCTCACAGAGAGACGCACAAATAAAACACTAAAACACAAATAAGTTTTTGTTGAAAAGATAGCGTGTCCAGAGAACTAGAATATTGAGTGATATAGCAGAGTCTGTCTTCATTCAGTCACTGAGGTCATAAAGGATGGTCAATACTTCCCTAAGAAAATATTTTTCATAAACTTGGAATCTAGAATTTAAAAGGTCATTAAAAAGAACATTTTTTTCCAAACATCTTATTGACTGTGTTTTTCCCCCAAAGGCCTCCTTATTTGAATAAGTTGCATATATTAAGTAATAATTCACGCTAAATATTTTATCAATCAAATATATTATATGAGTATGTATACAAGCTCTCTTAAGGAACCATAAACCAATGGGGCATAAGCTAAAAGGAAAGATTTACTGTATCTCTGAAAATATACTCAAAGCTTAGGAAAAGATAAGTGAAGATGAGTTATCCCCCATACAACCACCAGATATTACATATACACTCGGACCTGTGTGCCAACAGGCACAAACATACACAAAAGCAGATTTTTTTTCCAGTTTTTCAAAAAGCTACCATAGATTGAGGATTAAAAAAAAAACTATTAATGGGTTCTCCTTTCTGATTTATTTAATGATATTTGTAATTTTCACTTCACTTTAAAGAAATTGAAACTAAAAATCACAAATACTAGATCGTTTGCATACTGCATAAAGGAATACCAGATAAACTCAATCATTGGACCCATCATTAAGTTTTAATTAATTTGATGTCTCTAGATTTTATTAACTTTTCCAGTTATGTGAACAACTCCCATTGCCTACTGAGTCAGTTAAGGAGACACTGATATGTGTCGAGATCCTCTGTAGCCTGTGCACAGCACTGTGATCAAGAACACTATGCCAAGTTCATTTCCAAAGACATCCACAAGCAAGAAGCTTGTTGTTGAAGTCAGCACGTGCAGCCCCAGCACAGGGCAGCCTTAGCTCCAGCTGTGCTCCTGGGCGTAGTCCTAACAGCAGATGCACCTCCGTCGCTGTTTTTGAGTCACTACAGAATGTCCTTCAAGGTAGTAAACTATAAATAATAGCGTTTCATCAAGAAAACAAAACAGCCAGGCAGTGGTGTCACACACCTTTAACCCTGGTACTTGGTGGGCAGAAGTAAGAGGATCTCTCAATTAGAGAATAGCCTGGTCTACCAGAGCAAGTTCTGGGACAGCCAGGGCTACACAGAAAAACACTGTCTCAAACCAACCAAACAAACAAACAAACAAAGAATTTCAGTTTGCCAGGTGGTAGTGGTACACGCCTTTGACCCCATGCGCTACAGAATGAGTTTCAGGACATCTACGGGATACACATAAATGTTTCACACACACACACACACACACACACGCACACGCACACGCACACGCACACGCACACGCATGCACCTTTCCTATAGTTCTACTGACTGAAAGTTAGGACATCTCAGGGCTCTCTTCTTAGGGCAGAGACAGCCATCTTCTTATCTTTCTGGACTCCTCTTACAAGGGCACCAATCACATTTCTCAGGGCTCACATTACCAATTCGCCTTCCAAAGACCTCACATCCCAATACTTCATATTGGGATTAAAGTTTTAACATTTGAATCGATGGTAACATAAATATTCTATCAGTTGCGTATATGTACACATAAAATAGATTTACAAAATATAGGCACGTGCAAATATGTGAGTATTTGTTCAAGAGTGTGTGTTGCATACATGTATTTTCATCCTTCTTGTTTGTTTCTCAATTAGTCTCTCTCTGTGTTTCTGTCTCTGTCTCTCTAGGAACACTTTGCATTATGTATAAAGAGTCAAAACATGCAGAATGAGTCCTACTTCTCCACAGGTTTCCCTATCCATCTAGATTTCTTAGTGAGAAGGTAGACCTGAATATTTACAGATAATCAGCCTAAATTAAGATTGCATTCTTAGGACAAATATCTATGTTCTTCCTTTTTGTTTATTCATGTTATAAATACAAACTTGTAGATCTTACCTAGTTGAGATAAGTTGATTTTCTGATAATGGCATCTAGTCTCATGTTGTTCAGAGAGCGCCAAACATTTTTTTTTTTTTTTTTTGGCAGGCAGTCTCTATAAAAAGGGATTCATGTGCTGGACTTGGTAGTAAATTCCAGCACTCAGAGAGGTAGAGGCAGGTGGAGCTCTGTGAGTTCGTGTTTAGCCTGGTCTACAAACCGAATACAAGACAGACAAACCCTGTCTTGAAAAACCAAAGCAAGCCAAATCAAACCAAAAACCAAAAAAGGAGGGACTCACTTTTCCAAGAACACTACCTCTGTTGAGTATCTTCCTTGTCCATTTATTTATTTATTTATTTATTTATTTATTTATTTATTTATTTATTTGTTTATTCATTTATTTGTTTGAGTTTTTATTTTTTTGCTTTTGTTCCAGGCTAGAACCCATACAAAACAGAACAGGGCACCGACTCTATAGTGGCACAGAGCCGCGATAACGAGTGAAGTGGTAGCGGCGCCTACGCAGTGACAGCATGGGAGTGCTTTGGGGGCAGAAGAATCTTCACACAAGCCTTGAATTTTGTTCTGTTCCTGAAATTGAAATAAAAAGTAATTTCCTTATACAAGAAGGCAATGAAACAATTAATATGAAAGAACAGAATTTGCTGTGATGACCAGATTGGCCTAAAACGCACAGAGATCAACCTGCCTTTGCTTCCTTCCAGAGTGCTGGGATTATAGGATTATTACATCAGGCCTGGCAGCAGGTAAATTCTAAAAAGGAGAAGACCATGAGAAGACAGCTTGGGCTGTAATCCAACCTGTCCCTCCTCAGCCCTTAGCCCTCAGCCCAGTTTCTAAGCTGATCTTAGTCTCAGGCTTTACCTCACCCCTCCAGCCACAGAGCACCCCTTCTACTTAGAGAGCTCTGAGATGGCTCATTTCTCCTGTCCCAGAAAATTTATGAAAATACTCACTTTCAGGACAAAAAAAGTAGTAGAAAAACAAAAACAGGTCAACAAAATAGTACCAAAAAACCCCCCAAAAACAAAAACAAAGATTCTATTCTTCCAATTCTTTGCACTGTTCTCCTTCTTTAAAAAAGAAAAAAAAAAAAAAAAGAAAGAAAGAAAGCTTACCATTATGGTAAAGATGCAAAGCAAGAAGGAAAGCCAGTTCTATTTAATGAAAAAAAAAAAAAAAAGTTGTGCATTGAATCAAAAGTGTTTAAGTCTTAACAATAATGAAATTTCAAGAAAATTGTAAAAATGGTTATTGTGATATTTTCATTCTGAATACATTTTAAAACTAGAGTATCTGAGGGTACAGTATTACAGCATGGGCACTTTGAAAGACAGTAGGTGTCTACCCTCCTCTGATCACCCAGACTCTGCTTGTGCATCTCAAGGGATCATTCACACCATGATATGCAACTTGCTTCGTGGGTGGAAAGCATTCATCTTCACTGTTGAAAAGCTGTTGTTGTGCATATTGTTGGTTTTAACAGTACTAGTAACTGTATTATTAATTCATAGTACCACTAATATTACAAACCGAGTCATCCTCTCCTTTGTTCTTATTTTGACAAATTTGACCTAATATTAAAAATAGGTTCTGATCTTAAGGGTATAAACAAGATTTAGGCATCAGGGAAAGTAGGCACTTTTTCAAACTTATAGGTAGAAAGCCAGAGATTGTTTCTCTTTACATTATGATATAAAACCAGAGTTAACTTTTAAAAGGAGCCATCCTGTGGTGTTCAGTAGGAGTGTGACAAGGCAAAATGGCAACCACTCTTTCCTGACAGTTCAGGACTTGTTTTCCCTAATCTGAGAGTGGGTGGTCACTCTCTAGTTGTAAAGCTTGATATCTCAGAAATGGAGAGACATCCTCAGATCCCATTTCCTGAGAAGAAATCATGGCTTCACATATAGACAAACATCTGACTCTTCCAATAAATACAGTAGCATTATTAGAACTGACCACAAAAGCTGATAATTTCCTGGATGCTCAAATTCAGTGATAGTCATGAAGCTAGCTCAAACAACCTGCCACATGTGACCTGCATTCACTAACCACCCTTGGTCAAGCAGACAGAATGCACACAGGCTGAGCACTTCAGTGGAAAGAAATGACCATCACTGTGTAGGCTTCACCAGCCTTTGTTCCTGGGCCACCCTTGTTTTCCTCCTTCAGTAATAAAACCATGCTCTAGGATTTCATGATTTTCCTGTGCATATCTTTTTTTACTATCAAATTAACAGTGTAATCTTTTGTTCTATATATACTGTATAATAGTAGATTCTATTATACCCCTAGAAAACATATTAAGCTTAATAAATATATTTATGAGAATTACTTTGTATAGTCCTTATGCAATCAGCCATGCTGGGCATGATGGCCCAAGACGATGAAATCCCATTGACTTTTTGTAGCAAATTAGTCTACCACCTAATCGGTGAACCCTGCTAAGCTTTTGAATTATGACAAGAACCAGCAGCTCAGTTAGAACACTCAAATGAATTATATCAATTCATAAACTTGTTCATGTCCAGATTTCATTAGCCACACATTAACAGCATTTTATGTTTATTGCTGTTCTGACATAATCTATAAATAACTGAAATGCTAATCATAGTGTTCTGCCGGGCATCGTCATTTAATCAGAAAGAGATACATTATTATAAACTATAATAGATAATAACAAGCCTGGGTCAATGGCCGCATATTAAAAGATCACAATTATATCCTATAAGGGTGTTACCTCGTACATTTGATGACATACAGGTCCATATCTAATCACTTGCAAATGTTTCCCCTCTGACACACTTACAGTACAAGGTGACACAATTAAGAAAATATGCTTGTAAAACAGTACAATCCTTAAACATCAAAGTAAACAGAGAACAATTAATAGTGGGGAAAATATCTTCTTGCCAAAGCCAATTCAGTTAACTCTGTATTGTTAGGCATGTTTTTCTGTAGAAAGGGAACATATGTGCCTAAAACCTGGCAGGACAATTTTTTTTTTTAAGAAAATGTGTAAGTTAATCAACATAGATCTAGAAAATCTATTAAATAAAATTTAAAAAACAGTTACATTATAGTTAAAACTGTAAAACAAGGCCTAACCTCTGAGCAAATCTCCAAGATTTATTAATGAGTTGTGGGAAACTGTAAGATAGCAATCTTACATCATTTTATAAACTAATTTCATGAACAAAGATTTAGGCTTCCTTGAGAGAGAGAATAACTTCCGAATTCAGCAAAGCTCCTAGTTTTGGGTGTCCTGTCTCCGTGTCCTTGAGGTGGTGTCAGCACTGCTCAGTTTTAACTGGTCAAGTTCGGATATTGATTTAACAAGGTGATGGGGTCATTATCTGGGTCAGGTACACGTATCCCATGCTTTTCCTTCAGGAAAATATCATGATGAAATAACAGACTCGACGCAAATAATTTCTAAGATAGGTTATCAGTTGAAAGACTTGGATGAGAAGTGAGGCTGACCCAGAGTCCAAGAATTAATGACATATTATTAAACTAACGGATTGCATACCAAGAATTAGGCACCAATTTAAAGCCCTACTTGAGCAGGATGTGAAAATGGAGTCTGTCCCTGCCAGCACTTGCACCTCAGAGCTCAGGGTGAATCGAGGGAGATAAAGAAAGGAATGTAAAACACTATGGAAACCAACCTCTGGAGACTTAATATTCTGATCAGCTCACCTCCGAACATCTGGCTCTTAAATGTTCACGCACAAAAACAAGAGAGCTAATGAAAGCAGCACATATTATCTCTCCCATCAATGTACCTCACAAACACCTGCTAAAATTAAAACAAATTGAATCTTGATTGCTGATTAAGTACCCCTTCTTTAGCTAGATATTCTGTCATTATTTGCCCTGGCGCACAATGCATAAACTGATGAATGGCGAGTGGTGGGCTGCAGCAGCAAAGGTGGATAAAAGGGGACTGAAAGTAGATGAATATAAATGGAGCAGATTAACTTTGTGTACTCTAACCCTGCAAAAAAAAGTGAGGTTTCACCCCTCCCCAACCCAAGAATTAAAGTGAAAATGCTGCATTTAAAATAGAAAGGTGAGTGAGCAAGCCAGCCATTCAGTGAAGTACACCAGCCTTGCCACCCCAGCAAATGCTTCCTGTTCCTGTTCAGCCTGGCTACATTGCTATGCTTAATTTGCTCATACTATATTGGTGACTAAGCTTTAAAAGAGACCTTTGGCCATTATTTGTGATTGCTAATGTAAATGCTTTGTTATTTTCTTGTTTGTTTGTTTGTTTGTTTGTTATTGGAGCCATTGACCTTCCCAGACATAAGCTGGTAATGTCAAAACCAGAACCTTCCAAGCCACATTTGGTTTGTCCATATCTGAAACAAACACTAGTACTGTGTGAGCTTTTCGTTTTTTCAGACTTACACGATTTACTGCCAATAAACTAAGAGACTATTCAGCATGCACACTTCAGTTGGAATAAAAATACCCATTTGAGTTTTCATCACACATATATAAATACCTTCCTATGTGAACATTGATGACAGATGTGTGGCTAATCTACCATGTTAACTTCATTTGAGAAATTGTGGTTTTATTCAAACTTTATTAGCTAAACTAAAATTGATCCTGATAAGTTTTAACTCAATATTTTACCTGGCTCAAGTATATTTCCAGAATTCATACAGCTCAACAGTCCCTCTGTATTAGAAACACATTCACATAAATTTCACATAAATTTCCTGTGAAAATAATCAACTTATATTTGCTTCAGTGTCTTTTGATTAAAAAAAGTAAGGTGAGGAAGAAACAGCAGTACATAAATCCTTGTTAACACTGCAACCTACACAACCTGGTTTTATTTATTTATTTATTTATTTATTTATTTTTGACTGACACGATAAGGTCAGAACAGCACATATGTTTGGCATATGTGTTTTATCAGTGATGTTTATGTTCTATGCAAAAAGTAGCTTCAAGTGACAGGTTCCTGTAAGATTTCATAAAGGGCATTAAACAAAAGGAATGAAATGTACTGAATCACTTATTGTTCCTTGACTTTCTTTTTCTTATTGCATTCTAAATTATTTAAATATACTATTAGGCATCATATTGGAAAAAACAGATGTTTTCTAATTATGAACTGATTTTACAGTGTGATGGTGTCACATATTTAAATTACAAATACACATTTTTAGCATTCCAGCTGTGCTTTACAAGAGTTTAATTTGCTTCTTCTGATATGTCACATTGCACCTGCCTTTTTAAAACTCCTATAAATGTAAAACATTACTCAAACACAATTATTAAGACATGTTGAAGAATTCTAAAGATTCTGAACAAATTATAGAAGATGAATTTTATATAAAGATTCAATAATGAATCTACCAAATGTGTATTTGGAATAACATTTACAAATATTTTTAGAGGGATATGAATTTTGACTGATGATTTGTATACATGTGTATGGGTGTGCAGTAGTATAGAGCATTTAATTTTATTTTCATAGTACCTTCCAGTTAACTATATCTTAAAGCCAATCGTAAAAATCAGTTTAGAATATCCCATGGTTGGTAAGAACGTGAAAATTAAAATCCAGCATCTATAAAGAACTTAGAAAATTTCCATTGCAATAGAATAGAAGGGTACGTTTCGCCCAGAAATTGAATATTAAGAACTCTCTCTCATCTCTCCAAGACCAAAATTTGGTATCAGCAAATTCTGCAAAACAAAATACTCAAAATTTTGAAAATTAATTAATTTGCAGTATCCTACAAAGTCAGTGATTAGACGGTCCGCGGTGATGGGGACAGTTCTGACAGACTGCTGTTGTCTCTCGTGGGATACTGCTCCCCAGACTCACCCGGGCCCTGAGGAAACGACCAACACACCAACGTGCACTGTCACACAGGCTTCACCTCATCACACCCTGAGCACTAAAACAAACGAATTCACAGGTAGACTGGAATGCAGGTATACACAAAAGCCAGAACACCAACAACTCAATGGGCCTTAATATAACATGCTGGGAAAAAATGGGAAAGTATGCTTTATTTCTGGAATTTTCAGAAGTTATCTTTAACTTTTAAAACAAATACGTGAATGCAGACAAGCCTATATATAAGATGTATCTAAAAAGAGCATTTACTAGGTACGCATATATATGTCTTAAATTCTATTTTGGGAAATGTATATTCAGATTAAAAGTGACTATGAGAGAGTAGAGCAGGAGGAAATATCAGAGATATAACTTTTACATCCAGTCTTGTTTCAAAAACAGAAAGGCAACAGCTTTCTCTTAACAGCACTTTGAAGAATTGACATGTTTAAATGAAAGTGAGGGGTGTTTCTCCCCCTTTTCCTATTTTCACAATAATGGTTGAAAAGGAACCATTTATAACCCTTTCAAATCTTAATATAACTAAATGATTTATTTCTGTAAAAACTGCCTTCGCTATCCTCAGAATAAAATATCCAAGACAAAGCCAATAAGAAGGTATAAACTGTGAAACTGCCCCCAACCTCAGTGTGAGTAGCTAAACATAATGGTGAATTGACTTTTTTTAAAGAGAAGTCTGAAGATTAAATGAGGATGGTAAAAGTATTATGGTAATAAATTTTACTAGCAAACAAATAAAATCACATTGTAAAACCTTTCCCAAAAAGAGGCTTTAACTGCAATGCATAATCATATATAAAAACCTAAAATGGAAATTTTTATCCATTAAAGTGAGAACAAGCTAATTCAGAATAAACGGGATGGCATTTGGAGATACGAACTGTTCAACTGCACTCTTGGTGAACAAAGACCTTATTTTAGCCATAAGATTATTGACTGAAAAGCAATGTGTTCTCTCAAATATGGAACTTTCAAACTGACTCATTTGTTAATTTAATGTCCACAAGCTTAAGAGGGTTGTCACTGACATTCCTATCTGGGTCAGACTTCTGTGAACCTCCTGACCACCTATCCTGTATGGTCCCAGCTCTCTGAGTGAATTTGGAGCAGTTCTTTCAATATTCTTTCAACTTCCTGTCTTCCCACTCTCTCATCCTAAGTCATTTCATTCCTTACTCTTTGGTTCTGGCTAACAAACTTTGTCTTTTTATCACTCTTCCTGATTCTTTCTCCTGGTTTCATGGGATGATATGTTTCCTCCCAAGATGTGGAAAAAAACAAAAAACCTCCTCACCCAAAATGAAATAGTTATGTCCCAGTCTAGTCTGGTGAACCAATGAATTTATGGGGATAACTTATGGGGATAAGCAGGGGTAGTTCCGAGTCAGCTACCCACTAACCAGCCTCTTCCCATAGCATGAACACCTCAGGAGAGGCTGCACTAGTGTAGATGCCCAGGTAGCTGAAGGGCAGGCACTCTAATGAAGCCTGCCAGCGGGCACTTGGTGCCTGTGCCCCCTGATGCTCTAGGGAAGACGAGGACCCCGTCAGTGGCTTTCTGAGGGCTCCTGTGTTTTAGGAACTCCATGGGACCCATGAACCATGGACACCTCCGCTCTCCTTCCAGAGGGAATGGCACTACACAAGTCTTATCTCATCAGGGTCTCATTCCAGATGGTAAGATTTCCAAGTCAGAGGAAATAGCTTTGCCACATTACAGATTTTGCCCTGGGTTTCTCGTCATTTAAGGAAAGCTTATCTTAAGACAAGAAGATAGTAAGATCCTGTTGGATTGTACCATGTAGACAGCTCAAGGAATAAAATACAGGGGCCCCAACTGTATTTTGCAAAGGAGCCCTAGATTAAAGATGCACAATAGCAAACGATATTTAATTATTTCGGAAACTAACAACTACCATCTGATTCAGTCTGCCATAAAATGACAGTGACAGACCTCACTCTAAGTGGGGAAGTCTCCTGCAGCTACAGAAGCAGCTGTGCGACTCTGAAGAGACAAGAGTGGGAATTCAAAAGCTGCATGCATGAATGGGAGATGTCTTCAAAGATTGCTCCCTCAGGATGCTCAAAACTTGAGAATAGATAGATAGTTTTCCTGAAATATTATTCTCAATACACAGCTGAGACTTCAATGAATAGATTATTTGATTTAAGTAATAAGCAGGTTAATAAATGGAATTGCAAAGATCTTGGAAATATTACCAGCTGATCCAAAGCCCCAGATCCAAATCCCTGGCTTCTTAGCATCCTAGACAAATCTCTCATACATCCCTTTTACTCATTGTGCATCATAAGGCCAATAAATGCTTAAATATGAACACATTTATGGGGTATTTTGACGTGAATAGTAGTGAGAGCCACATCTCTGTACCATACAGAAGCCATGAGGTTTGTGCCTCTTTGAACAGTCTCTCCTGAAGGCTGCTCGCTGCTCATTGTCCTATATTCAGCCTCTGGAATTCGCCTCCTTTGGAATTGTATCATACTTCTTTGTCATTACAATTCCTACAGTGAGCATCTTCTTTGTACTTCTGGTGAAAACAACACCTTTATTTTTAGTAGCCACACAAATCATAAAAGCAGAGATACTTTCCGCCCTGGCCTGGCTACCTAAGTTTGACCCATGAAGCTTGTGTAGAGATTGAAGGAAAAAATGGGTTCCAAAAATTTGTCCTCTGATATGTGACAGAGATAGATAACTCTTTGTATAATGATACACACACACACACACACACACACACACACACACACACACTCTAAATGAGGTGCTTTTGTAAAGCAAGGGATAAATGAGAAGACTATCAGGAGACAGACCAGTTTGTGAAAAAATGTTTGTGCAGGTGACACAGAAGTTGAAAGACTTAAGGAAAAACTGGGAAGAAATCAGGAATTCTATCATAAAATTATCTAGATTAACGAAATGATGCACAGATGTGCTAAAGAAATTCGTTCACTTACACAGAAGCTACAGAAGGTAGAAGAAAAAACATAGAAAAGCAGTCAATCAAGGAGTAAAGGCATGAGCCGACCTAGGGCAGAGAGACAGCCTAAGGCGACTGAAAAGGAGAGTCGTGGGTGTGGAGAGGTGACAGCATCTCATTTGGAACTAGAAGGAGAGATAGGCTACTCACAGAGAGGCCGGAAAGTCAAGCTTGTCTAACATTTCTGTTGGAGTTAACTAAATCTTAACTAGGTGACAACATAGCGGCACATTTTCATAGGAGAAAATGTTGTGACCGGAGAATTCTATACACAACTGTGCAATGGAGCTGAGGGACGTGCTTCTGTTGCCACAGTGCTTCGCAGGCTGAGGCAGGAGCATGACGAGTGTGAAGCCATCCAGCCCAGTCCGAAAAACACTATCTCAGAAAAAGAATGAACAAATGAATGGATGGACAACTGTGATTGAGCTACACTAGAAATACAGTAGGATGCAAGTTGCGCTGGCTCAGGCCTGTAATTCCAGCAGCTGGGATAGTGGAGGCCAGAGGGTAAAGTGATCAAATTGCCTTCAGCTAACAGGGAGTTTGAGGCCAGCCTGGATTATATGAGACATGTCTTAAAAATAAACAAACAACAAAACAATAACAAATAATGTAAAAATATTCTCATTTTTATGTGTTCAAAAAATCACATAATCTACATATTCTTTACTCAAAGATCTATTTAAGTTAACACTGAATATTCAAAATTGTTAAATTTAAAACACCAGAGTCAAAAATAAATGATGGCAGACCTAATGATTCTTTGAATTTCATCGATGTCTGTCATTATGTCTCCCTTTCCTTTCTGTTTTTGTTAATTTGGATATTGTCTCTGAGTCTTTTAGTTAGATTGGATAAAGGTTTGTCTATCTTGTTGATTTTCTCAGAAAACAAACTCTGTTTTTTTTCACTGATTATTTGTATTGTTCTCTTTGTTTCTATTTTATTTATTTCAGTTCTAAGTTTCTATTTTATTTATTTCAGTTCTAAGTTCTAAGGTTATTTCCTGCTCTCTATTCCTCTGGGTGTGTTTGCTTCTTTTCGTTCTAGAGCTTTCTGGTGTGCAGCTAAGTTGCTAGTTGAATTTCTCTAATTTCTCTATGAAGGCACTTGCTGCTATTAACTTTCCCCTGAGCATTGTTTCCCATAAGTTTGGGTATGCTCTGCATTCCTTTTCATTTAATTCTAGAAAGTCTTTAATTTCTTTTTTTTTCTTCCTTGACCTAGTACTCATTCAGTAATGTATTTTCACAAGAGACAACTTCCTGAACAGAACGTCAATATTATAGGCACTAAGATCAACAACTAATAAATAGGACCCCATGAAATTGAAAAGCTTTTGTAAGGCAAAGGGCACTGTCAATAGGACAAAATAGCAGCCTACAGAATGGGGAAAGATCTTCACCAACACCACATTTGACAGAGGACTGATTTCTAAAATATATGAAGTACTCAAGAAACTAGACTTCACCAAACTAAATAATCCAATTAGAAATGAGGTGCAGATCTAAACAGAGAATTCTCAACAAAGGAATCTCAAATGGCTCAGAAACAGTTAAAGAAATGTTCAACACCCTTAGCCACGAGGAAAAGGCAAATCAAAATGACTTTGAGATTCCATTTTATGCATGTCAAAATGGAAGATCATAAACACAAGTGACAACTCATGCTGGAGAGGATGTGAAGCAAGGGGACCACTTTTCCATTGCTGGTGGGAGGGCAAACTTGTACAGCAACTTTGGAAATCAATATGGTGGTTTCATAGAAAATTGAGAATTGATATACCTCAAGACTCAGCTATTACATTCTGGGCATATACGGAAAGGATGCTCCATTCTACCACAAGGACATTTAGTCAACTATGTTTATAGAAGTTTTATTCATATAGCCAGAAATTGGTAACAACTTAGATGTCCTCAAACAAAGATGGATAAAAAAAGCAATAAATTTACATAATGAAGTGTTACATAGCTGTTTTAAAAAATGACTATGAAATTTGCAGGCAAATAACTGGAACTAGAAAAAAACATCTCAAGTGAAGTAACCCAGACCCAGAAAAACAAACATAGTATGTGTACACTTATCCATGAATATTAGCTGTAAAGTAAACGATAACCATGCCACAGTCCACAGCCTGCTAATTAACAAGGAGGGCTCAGGGGGAGGGGAACACCCACATTTCCTTGGGAAGAGTAAAGAGAACAGATATTGCAGGTGGAGTGGGGATCAAGCTGGGGCACAGGGAGAGATATCTGGAACCAGGAAGTATCTCAGAGATGAGCTAGGAACCTAGTACAATGGAAACTACAACAAATCTACAAGGGTGACCCTAGCTAAGACTCCTGTAATGGGAGATACAGACTCCGAACGGGCCATCTCCTGTAACTAGACATCATTTCCAGGAAAGTGATTGGGACACCGAGCCAGTCACAAAACCTTCAGCCTACAATCTGTCCTGCCTACAAAATGTGCTGGGGTAGAAATGGAGCAGAAATCGGGGGAGTGATCAAGCTTGAGACCCATGCCATGAGAGGGATCCCACCCTGACACTGCCTGGGGGGTCAGAACCCAGAGGCTGGATAGCCCAGAGATCTCAGATAAAACCAAACAAGACTGGAAAGAGAGAGAGAGAGAGAGAGAGAGAGAGAGAGAGAGAGAGAGAATGTGTTGATTCCTAATGATCTTCTGTTTTACTCATAAATTGATACCTAGTCCAACTGTCATCAGAGAGACTTCATCCAAAAAAAAAAAAAAAAAACTGATGAAAACAGAAACAGAGACCCACAGCCAAACACCAGGTTGAGCTCAAAGAATCCTGCATAAGAGGAGGAGGAAGGATTGTAGGAGCCAGAGGGGTCAAGGACAGCACAAGAAGACCCACAGACTCAAGTAACCTAGGCTCAAATGGCTTCACAGACTTAACCAACAACTAGGCTTTGACCTAAGTCCTCTACATACATGTTACAGTTGTGTAGCTTGGTGTTCATGTGAGACTCCTAACAGTGGGAGTAGAGCCTCTCTCTAATTCTTTTACCTGATTTAGGGACCCCTTTCCTCCAACTCAGGTGCCTCGCCTTACTGCAACTTCTTGATATGCCGCGCGTTTGGTTGATATCCACAGTCCTGTCCTTTTTTGAAGAGACATGCAGGAGGAGTGGAGGAGGGGAGTAGGCTGGGAGGGGTGACGGAGGGGAAACAGAATTGGGATGTAATTTATGAGAGAAGACTATATAAACAAATTTTTAAAGTTCTATTTTAGTACAAAAGTACTCAATTATGTCTAAAGTAAGTATATAGTATTTACCTTATTAAAACCTTTTGGTGGGGGAGAAAGAGAATTTTTTGAAAGGAAAGAAGAAAAGAAAAAGAAACAACCTATACAGCTAGAAGAGCTCAAGAGGAATAGAAACTTCTCATACAGTAAGAAATAACATGAAACATATCAATTATGACACAAAATATGAAGATAAAATACTATTTAGAAGAGCAAATCAAATATATAGAGAAGAGTACTTCGTAGTAAATGCACCTAATAAAAACATGGCTAAGATAAGATGAGGTTAATGTCCTATAATATTGTAAAGATCACGGTGGCAACAAAGTAGGGGCTTCAACTGTAACATCAGACACAGAAAATTTTGAATTTAAAGAGAGTGGAACAACAGACTCATAGTATAGGTGAAAACTACTACAAAGTAATCTCAGTAAGATTTGCTATCTAAATAATAGGTTATCTACATTTTTTCCTTTTTTTTTTACAAGTGAAACATGATATATATTATTTAACACAACATATCCAAATATAATTTGATAGATAATGAGTACTAATATTGCTAATGAGGTATTTATACTTTTTTTTCTTTATTAATTACACTTTACTTACTTTGTATCCGCCCCCCGTGGTTCCCTCCCCCCTCCCATCCCAATCCCTCCCTTCCTCCACCCTCTGTCTGCATGCCCCTCCCCAAGTCCACTGATAGGGGAGGTCTTCTTTCCTTCCTTCTGATCCTAGTCAATTAGGTCTCAGCAGGAGTGGCTGCAGTGTCTTCTTCTGTGGCCTGGTAATGCTGCTTCCCCCTCGGGGGGGGGGGGTATCTACATTTAAAGGCAAGTTTAACTGTGGTAGCAAACATAATGTTAAATGCATATAAAGTAATAAATGATTAGAAGAATTAACGAAATGGCAATATGAACCTGCCATGTATAGGTGTCAAAAGTGCCATTTTTTAAATTGATGCTCGTTACGTCTCACTAATGGTTTCGGTGGCTGTGTTCTTCTCTTCAAACCCTGCTAGGAAACCAGTACTTGTGTGCCACGCTCACCTTCACAGAATGGGTAGTTGGGAAAGTAAACTGCAGTACCTGCTTCCAAGTGCAACTAAAAACGAGAGTTTAGAAAATGGTCTAATATAACTTGACATAAAGAATGGGTAGGTTTGTCTCCTATTTTTGTCATCCTTAAGAATAATTTTCTTTTTTTATTATTGATTACATTTTATTCACTTTGTATCCCAGCTGTAGCTCCCTCTCTTATTCCCTCCCAATCTCGCCCTCCCTCCCTCATCTCCTCCCAAGTCCCTATCCAAGTACACTGATAGGGGAGGTCCTCCTCCCCTTCCCTCTGACCCTAGCCTATCAGGTCTCATCAGGACTGGCTGAATTGTCTTCCTCTGTTGCCTGTTAAGACTGCTCCCCCTTCAGGGGATGGTGATTAAAGAGCCAGAAACTGAGTTCATATCAGAGACAGCCCCTGTTCCCCCTACAAGGGGACCTGCCTGGACACTGAGCTGCCATGGGCTACTTCTGTGCAGGGGTTCTAGGTTATCTCCATGCATGGTCCTTGTTTGGAGTATCAGTCTCATAAAAGACCCCTGTGTCCAGATTTTTTGGTTCTGTTACTCTCCTTGTGGAGCTCCTGTCCCCTCCAGGTCTTTCTATCTCCCCCTTCTTTCATAAGATTCCCTGCACTCTGCCCATTGGGTATGAGTCTCAGCATCTGCTTTGATACCCTGCTGGGTAGAGTCTTTTAGAGGCCTTCTGTGGTAGATTCCTGTCGTGTTCCCTGTTTTATCCCCCTTCTGATATCCGTCCCATTTGCCTTTCTGAGTAGGGGTTGATCATCTTACCCAGGGTCCTCCTTCTTGCTTAGCCTCTTAAGGTGTACAGATTTTAGTATGATTATCCTACATTATATGTCTAATATCCACTTATGAGTGAGTATAAACCATGTGTGTCTTTCTGCTTCTGGGATACCTCACTCAGGATGATCTTTTCTAGTTTCCACCATTTGCCTGCAAATTTCATGATTTCTTTGTTTTTAATTTCTGAGTAGTATTCCATCCTGTAAATGTGCCATGATTTCTATATCCATTCCTCAACTGAGGGACATTTGAGTTGTTTCCAGATTCTGTCTATTACAAATAAAGGTGCTATGAACATGGTTAAGCAAATGTCCTTGTTGTGTGCTTGAGGCTCTTTTGGATATATGCCTAGGAGTGATGTAGCTGGATCTTGAGGAAGCACTGTTCCTAACTGTCTGAGAAAATACCAGATTGATTTCCAAAGTGTTTGTATAAGTTTACATTCCCACCAGCAATGGAGGAGGGTTCCCCTTTCTCCACATCCTCTCTAGCATGTGTTGTCACTTGAGTTTTTGATCTTAGCCATTCTAATGGGTGTAAGGTCAGGGTCATTTTGATTTGCATTTCCACGATGACTAAGGGCATTGAGCATTGAGTTTTTCTCTGCCATTCGATATTCCTCTAATGATAATTCTCTGTTTAGCTCTGCACTCCATTTTTCAATTGGATTACTTGATTTGTTGCTTTTTAACTTCTAGAGTTCTTTATATATTCTGGATATTAGTCCTCTGTCAGATATAGGGTTGGTGAAGATCCTTTCCCAATCTGTAGGTTGTCTGTTTGTTCTGATGACAGTGCCTTTTGCTTTATAGAAGCTTTTCATTTTCATGAGGTCCCATTTACTGATTGTTGCTCTTAGAGTCTGTGCTGTTGGTGTTCTGTTCAGGAAGTTGTCTCCTGTGCCAATGAGTTCAAGGCTCTTCCCTACTTTTTCTTCTGACAGATTTAGTGTGTCTGGTTTTATGTTGAGGTCTTGGATGAACTTGGTGTAGAAAAATGTAAATAGAACCATATTTCTCATCCTGCACAAAACTAAAGTCCAAGTAGATTTGTCTTCTCAATTCAATAAAAAGGTGGGGAAAAGAGATATCACTCAATATGAAAAGGAAGGAGCACCAGGAAGAAGTGTAGGTAAGAAGGGACACAGCGGGCTGGAGAGATGGCTCAGGGGTCACTGGCTGCTCTCCCAGAGGACCTGGGCTTCATATCCAGCACCATGTGGCATGGCAGCTCACAGCCACCTGTAACTGTAGTTCCAGGGGATCGGATGCCCTCTTCTGGCCTCTGCAGAAAACAGGCGCACAGTAGTTCACAGATACACTTGCCAACAAAATACCCATACACAAAAGAAAAGAAAAGAAAAGAAAAGAAAAGAAAAGAAAAGAAAAGAAAAGAAAAGAAAAAAAGATAAAAATATACAGGGAAGAGTGAAAAATACTGCAGACATTCCAGAAAAATCATGGGAATACAGAAATAGGTCTTCCATGTCTCTGATATAGAAGATTAGATTATAGAAGATTCTGTGAGAATATCAGCTCTCTATTTTATGGGTTTAAGGATATTAAAATTAAAAGCTCTTCAAAATTTCTAACAAAATTATTTTAGAGTTGAGTCTAAGAAGAAGTATAAGACTCTACCCAGAATTATGCTATGTGTCTGTTGAAGACAGAATATATCTATCTTGCCCAGCATCCCTTGCCTGGAGGAGGAACTCCATAAATATTTATTGAATAAAAAATAGCTAAGAAAAATTGTGAAAAATATTGTAATTAGTGTTTCTAAGAGAAACTGTTTCTAGCACTATCAATGAAGACTTGCCTTGATAAAGGTTAATATCTTTGAGATAGAAAAGGATCAAAACTGATAGAAAAGGCAGAAAGTGATGGTTCCAGAGAAACAATTAGAAATAAAAAAAATAACAATTTGTAGATGGGAATGTTCATTTCGGGGCTATTAATGCTTTAAAAATTGTCTTTACCTAATGATAATAAAGCAGATAATTAATTATATTGTCTCCACATAAGGAATAACACAGCCTTTTAATGTACTAGTGAATATTTAATGTCTTCTATTCAGATTATTCATTCAACAAATGCTCTTAATGTAATGATAAAAGGAAAGAAATGCATAAATACAAACTCTTTGGGGCCTGGCTCTTAAAAGCAGAAGCTAGATCGAAGAAGCCTGGAAAAATACTAAGAAACAAGTATATTAAAATATCAAAAGTAGTTATATCTGGATAGAATCCTCAATATATTATTTTTTATTTATACATTTTTGGATGTTCTATATTTTCTATAAATTTCCATAGTATTTAACTTGTACTATAATAAAAAATCACTCCATAAAGCCTAGTGTATTCAAGGTAATAGAACCAGATTACTGAATTTGAAAATAAATCTGGCCTCACTTTCTATTTTGGTGCCTCCAAATTTCAGAGTATGTCAATTTCCATATGCTGCAAAATCCCAGAAAAATCTGATTTTCAATCTGTGGATATAAAATAGGAGCTTACCCCCAAAGTGACGTTTTCTACAGTCTCTCTTACACTCTTCACCTGAAACTCAAAACACCAACTTGAAAATATTTGTGTATGAAGAAAAATGTGAGCAATTTAAGATAAGTTTTAAATCCTATTTCTCTCCTTCAGAATGCTTATGGAGTACATATAATGGAATGTTTCCCTTGGGGAAAATGAAAGAAAAATCTCCCTAAAGCATATGCTAAGATATTTAAAATAAGTAGTAACCAGAGCAAATGACTTCTTCACATGGCAACTACTAAAATGATAACAACTAGTTAACACATGATGTTTCAAAAGGATCATACACTTTAATGCCTTTGAAGACCTTTAATTTTAAATGCAAAGGTATCCAAAATGAGAGCTCAGCCTTCTCATGATGACTTTGCTAGCATAACATATCTGGCCATTGAGAATTAAGCAAAAGATTATTTCACCAGATTAAACTGAGTAACACTTGCAGAATATTGGTGTGTTTGAAAATAACAAAGTAAGTGTCTACTTGTGCCTGGAGTTTGGGGCAAGAGAATGAATTACTTTGATTATGTATTCTAAATCTGGAGAAGAAATGAGAAACATACAAATAGCTTCACTGAGGGACTGGTAACCTTTTACTAAGATTTTGTTAATCTGTGTATAACCAGATCTTCATTTTAACGCTTGTAGACAAGTTTTGATGCCAATGACTTCCTGTTAGGGATATATCACTTAACAAGTTGCCAGGTTTAAAACAGGAACATGTATCTTACTTGTGGGTCTTTTGTCTTTTATTCGCAATGGATAAAGAGATGTAGGGGCTTTTGAAGCTTCCAGATAGGGAATGTTAGACCATGCTTTTAGGAACTGACTTGGTGTGTACTCAAGTGCACAGGGATCACCCTGGCACCCGCCCCCGTGGGATGGCCCATGATGACAATTCTAATTTCTCTGGAGCTAGGAGAGCGTGGTGCAGGATTTTTAAATAACTTAAAGCCGATATTAGCAACACTTACCATATTAAGTGACATGGAGTGCTTACTTAATATGTTAGGTCACGTGGCGCGCTTGCAGCTCATTGTTCTTCAGCAGGATGTGGTTCTCACAGCCCTCCTGAGGAAACAGGAAAGGCCCTGTTCTCAAGTCACAGCTGAGGTCAGCAAGCCAGTGAGAACCCACGATTCACCAGATGGAGTGCTGGAGCCACCAGTGAGACTAGAACCTGGGACTTGGAAAGACCTTTCTAGTATTCTTACCACCAAATCATGCTGATTTTCAAGGAAAGGAGCTTCCAAATGAGGCCCTTCCTCCTCTCCCTTGGGTGACTTTAATAAACTCAGTGTAAAACAAACAACAAACTGGCTGTTCCCAAGCAGATGGCGCTGCTCATCTGTGGTTAAGCAGGACTCCAACATGCCAAACTCTCACAAAACTCCTTCCTGGGGACTCCATCGGCTGGCGAGACAGGCGATTCTTATTCTACTTCCTCTTCAGAACAAGAGTCACAGTCTGCTTTGGTGGAGCAGGCCAGCCCTTGTGTGGGAGAGGAGGGTGTCAGTAGGAATGAAGATGACATGCTGCCAGCGAGCTCTGCCCCAAAGGCAAACTCAACTGCAAACAGCATGAAACACCAAGGAGTCAGCCCCCAGCTGGTTTGTAGCCAATAGGTTACAGCTGGGACCTAAGACAAGATGCCTGCAAAATTTTTACAAAATTTTGTTTGTGAAACATTATAGAAATTCAGTATGTAATATGTTACCTATTGTTTTTATTTTCTTTGTCTAATTATAATTAAATTGTATACAATTGTATATGTATAATGTATATATACACACATTCATATATAATCTATTTTTAAGTAAGTACAATATAGATGTCTACAAATCCCCACCAGTATTTCATGATACCATGCAAATGTTTTATTTTCTATGCTCTACAGTGAGAAAACTTGGTCAATACAGGAATAGAAATTGATCATAGGTTCTAATGAGGGTAGAATATTTCAGAAAAAAAAACAGGGATACTTGACATTCATTTATTCACTAATTTATTAAATATAAGCACTAAAGACTACCACACATCAGGCATAAAGAAGTGTTAAGACACAACAGAGAGCAAATATTTAATCTTATGGGTTTACATTGTGACTGGAGAGAATGGACCATAAAACCAGACAAATCACTTAAGATGGCTGTAACCAGGGCAGAATTAAAAAAAGGGCAACCAGTTCACAGGAGTGCCCTGTGCAGAAGCTGGGAGTTGGGACTCTTGCAAAGAGAGCACAGCATTCTGAAAATCAGATTTGCTTCAAGGTTCTAAAACTGCTAAGTATGCCAGCACTGCCAAAGTTGGGAGAAAAAGGAGAAATAATTCTGTAGGGAATAAAATCCAATTATGGGAGATTCAAGCTGTCAGCCTCAGAAAGCTACAACCTAAGGAGCAAGCTGAAACATGCTTCTGCTAAAGACCAAGGAATCCTGGCCAGACCAGTTTGTTCCAACATCACTATTGTAGACAGGCCTATGCATTGATCTGGCTCTGTGACACTGCTCCTCAGCCCTCCATGTCTGATGGCTCCTCATGATGTTCTCAGAGGAAAGATGTCCCCATACCAACAAGCCTGCCATGACACCTGATCACACATAGTCAGGCCTTCTGTACAGCCCCCTTTCTATTTTGTGCACGGCAAACTCTAGGGATGCTAACCAACTTGCCGTTCCCAAGGGGGCTGGGCCCCATGCAGCCTTTGTACACACATCGTCTCTGTTTATGCCTGGACTCACACAAGTGGAACTCTTTTGAGACACCATTCTTTATGGTTTCTTTAAATAGAAGCCACAAAAGGAAATTTAATTTTTTTTTTCTTGGAAGAACAGAATTCGTGCACATTCCCTGCAGAGCACACAGTCAGTGAAGTGGAAGAGAATGACGTTAAGGTGTTGTGAGCAAGATGAATCAGAGAACGGCTCTGATGATGGCCCTTCTTACAACTCAGTGTGAAGTTACATATGTACACATTTGCCTATATACAGTTATACACTTATACACACACCTATGTATTGGTACATGTGAAGTTAAGGTAAATCTATGTAGTAGGTGTTCCGGGGACTACTTACACTGAGAGTGATACAGTCACGTTTTTCATTTGATATTTCTCTAAAAGCCAGGCTTATCCTCAGTATTTCTGAAAGCATTTGCCTTCATCTCACAGGTTCTTCCTCTCTCCAATTTCCTTCAAATAAGCACCATCTAATCTTAAGTTACTAGATGAAAATAGATTCTCCTTAACAAGCATAGATAAAGCAATAAGCCTCTGGAAAAAAAAGCCCCAGTAAGACAGAGGTTTGATAGAAACTTCTTGTCAGAGTCTACTGGAACACTCAAACCATCGCTGGCTTGACCCCCATTTCTGGATGGCCCCTCAGAACATGGTTGGCTTGCTCCACACCATCAGACGGGGCTCTGTTAACTCAGAGCTCTGCTCTTCGGAGACATTGAGTTATGGCTGTGCAGAAAGTAGAAGGTCATAAGGACAGACTATATTAAGGAAATTAATTCTTAATAAGTGGCCAAAGAGATTGAGCACCCCAGCCAAATAATTCAACAAAAATTTGCTACAAAAAAAAATGATTTTTTATTTTTTTAGGTTAAATGGAGCAAAGGAAACTAGAGAGGAAGGACAAAGATGTTCAGATTCAGTCACTGGGTAGGTGAAAGCAAAACAGAGTGCACTGGAAGTAATTTAGTGACTACATACAGAATCACAATAAAGGTGACAAAAATCTCAGAATTTGTAAGGCAAATGTAAATATAAATATAAATCAATTACTGGCTTATTATTTCATTAAATTGAAGATGGAAAGGACCAATTCTTGAGTCACAGTGTTTGCCTCCTGGGGTCCTAGATAGCTTTCGTTGTCAAATTAAAATAAAAAAGATAAATAAACATGAGAAATTAAGAATGTCAAAGTGTATGAAGGGAAAAAGGAAGAAAGGGAAATGATGTTTCACAGCTATTATCCAGGCTAAGAGAAACAAAATTACTTGATCATAAATTCAAGATAATCTGGTTTTCTTTATGAGTTCCCATTTTATTAATGAAAGGAAGGCAACACCTTATTGTACCCGGGTGAATTAAAATGCCTATTTGAAGAAGCAATCCTCCATAGGGGTCTTTAATAGAATCTGTGAATGGTTCTAGAGCCAGATAATTTAGCTGTAAAAAGGCAATATTAATATTAACCTCTCCATGTGCACAGACCCACCTTAAGGGGCATGGGGACAGGGGAATATTAACAGAACAAGCCAGGCACATCATTTCTCTTTTTAAAACAAACAGAAAAATGTACTATTTCAGGGCCAAAAATTGCTTAGGATACATACTGGCATCCCTTCATGCCTCTTGCTCCTGATAACACTGACCAGCAATTCAGCACTTTCAGCAAGGCTCGAGTTATTTTTCTGAGGGCATTTTTTGTATTCAGAGGGCATGTCTTGTAAGGAGCCTAATAGCCAAGGATTTAAATGAAATAAACAGAATAGAAAATGAACTTCCAAATGCAGAACAGGAGCCATGACAACACATTTCTCAATTAGATGCAGGTGCTCAGAAGGGACCCTGGAGAGTATGACCTAATAAAGTTAGGAGGAAAAAAAACCGTTATTTGAGAATAGAAGAAAATGTACTTTAATTGAGCAACTGGTCAGTTGGTGGGAAGCTTAGATATAATAACAAATGGTTTGTCTCTTTGCTCCAGACTTGCAGCCAGTTTTTTATAGAAATGTCAACACATTTCACTCTTTCTCTCTTTATAGCTCCTGTCACAATCCGATCTTTGCCATCATCACCGTCTTCCAGATCACTGCAAGCCTCCTGGCATATTGCTATCCAGCCCCCTCCTTCTCATCGTGGAGAGCCCAGCTGTGATGTTCTTCCCATTGCCACATCTGTCCACACCACACCCCTACTACTAATTCAACTTCAACTGATCCAACAAGTATTTTGTGACAAGGTATGATAGCTAGCTTTAATTGTCAGCTTGACACAACCCAGAAATCACCTGTGAAGAATGTCTTATTAAGGAATTATCTCAATCATGATGACTTGTGGACATATCTGTGCAAGATTGACTTGGTTGCTAACTGACATAGAAAGGTCCAGCCCACTACAGGCAGCATCATTCCCTAGGTTGGCCCCTGAAATGTATAAAGGTGAAGAAATCAAGCTGAACAGCAAGCAAAACAGCAAGATGCATTCATTCCCTCTTTGATCTTGACTGTGGGAGAGATTGAGCTCTCTGCTCAAGTTTCTGCCTTAACTGCCATTCAATGGACTGTAATCTGCAATTACATGCTGAATAAACCCTTTCTGCTCTATGTTGCTTTGGGTAGTGATATTTTGTGTAGAGAAAAGGAAATGTGTAGGTCATGAGGATTGAACTAGTATTTTCTACTTTCTAAGCATTAGTCTTCCATGTGGAGTGTTCTACTAGGTGGGATACATTATGCCCCAAAGGTTCCCTTGATCTTCCCTCTCTCAATATTCCACAACCTCTGGATTGTTTTCTTTATCTTCACCTCTAAATATTAAAACTCCAGGAGTTATTCAAGTCCCAGGTCAAAGGTTCATTATACACTAGAATTATTCATAAAAGTTTTCCCTATTAAAACTATTTTTGTTTTTTCTTGTTGATTTTTGTTTGTTTGTTGTTCAGGGTTTGGTATTTTGTGATAATACATAATCATGGCTGGACTGGAATTCACTATGTAGACCAGGCTGGACTTGAATTCCTAGAGATCCACTTGCTTCTGCTTCTTGAGTGTTAGGGTAAAGGCATGCACCACACTCAGACTTAGGAATAATTCGTAAAAGAAGCACTGTAGTCTTTCAGTTATAACATAGTTTTTCAGTCTAAATATTTTCAGCAAAATATGATGCCAGGGTGTTTTACCAAGTATCTGTATACATAGTGCTGCCATTTTCTAGGGCTGTTATTCAACCACAGGGTTTTGTGCATTCTTCTTACATTGTTAGTTCTGTCCGTGAGACAGGCTTTCTTGTGTAGCCCTGGCCTTCCTAGAACTCACTCTGTCGACAGGTGCTCCTCTAACTCAGAGATCCACCTGTCTGTGTTTCCCCTCTACAGAGATTAAAGCATACACCACCACACCTGGCTCAGTCTACTACTTACTAGTTTTCATTAGACAGATCAAATAAAAACAGCCTTTTACATAGTAGGAACGAGACAAGTATGTGTTGAATAACAGCAGAATGAACCAAAGAATGTTTCTGGACTGATTAAATTGCCTCAAGACTTGCCACATAGCGGGCACTTTTCAGTGTGCAAAACATGGAATGTGGCCACTACATTGTTCCTTGTTTCTGCTACCACCATCATCTTTGATTGTAGGGAGCTAGAAGAGCAATCAGCTTATCACAGTAAACCAGAGGGCATGAATACTCCATATAAGCAATCTATACAAAGTCTCTTAAATCTAATTTTCATTAATCAGCATTGGTATTTTTACTTCATTGGAGACTATTACTTTAGAATTCACAAGTTTTTGTTTGTTTGATCAAATTGTTACAAATGGCTCTCTGCTAGGAACTATTTTTTCTTCCCTCTTTGATGAGTAGAAGTAAGGTACTTACTGAAGATAGGTTTGTTTGTTTGTTTTGAGATTGTAGCCCTGGGTGACCTGGGACTTTCTGTATAGACCAGGCTGGCCTCAAACCCACAGATATTCACCTGCCCCTGCCTCATAACGGCATATGGCATGACTGCCCAGCTAGAGGTTTTGAATATTTAGTAATATATCCACATTTTACGAGATCTCAATATTGTAAGGATGATAATTATAGTAAATCTCATTTTCTAGAAATAACTACAGAGATATTTGATGCCCTGCATGCTCTTCTCAGTAAAGTCTATGTCCCCTTCCTTGGAACTTGTGAAGGCTTATAATAGTTCAGAAAATTCAACTAAGTGTCTTGAGTGACATTATATTGACTAAGTCAAAAGATATAGCTCCTGCCCTGTGCTCTTGTGCCCACCTCCTCCCCTGCCAGAATACACAGAGAAGGCACAAGTAGGTGTTTGGATCAATAGCCCCAGTAAGGTTTCAGCTTATAGCTAGCATTAACTTCCATAAATGTTGGAGAAGCATCTTCAAATGACTCAAGCTCCCAGCTCTTAAGTCTTCCAGCTGAGGCCTCAGACAATGCATTGGAGACAAGCTGTTCCTCCCATGTCATGTGTAACTTCCCACCCCACAGAATCGATGCACCTAATAAATGTTTTATGCCAATGAATTAGGGATAATTTGTTACGCAGCCTCAGTAACTGGAACAGTAATTAGATAGCTTGTTGTTTTCTAGGTGTCCAGCTGAGTTGCCGGGAGAAAAATGGAGGGAAACAACGGATGAGTTGAAGTTACTCTAAATCCCTAATCTAGGTGATTAGTATATCAAACATGTGGCAAAACCATCTTAGGTAGGCAGAAGTTAGCTGTACTAAGTGCCAAAATGAATGAGGTTCCATTCTGCAGACTACCTACCAAGAAAGAAAGAGCAAGCTGGAAACAATCATCCACACAGAACTGTCACTATAAACAGTAATATTGGGCCAATATCCATTTAGCAATTGTCAAAAGGTCCATTCTTCTCTTTGTCTTTGTGACTGTTTTCACATGCTTTTGAAACAAACCTATTAGGATTTTTGTCATATTTTTGTAAGAGTTTTTTTTTTCCTTTCTGTTTTTGGTATGAACCTTCTTTTTATATTGTACATAGGAAATCTTGATTCTTCAAAACAATAATCTGAGAGTTTTATAGAGAACTGTCCTTCGTGAAAACTGTATATATTCATGTAAGATGCATTGATTCTAATATTTTCCCAGTTTCTGTGGATTAGAAACTTCATAAAATGTTAGCCCCAAACTAGACTGAAGGTAATGCAGCTACCAAGAGCAGTGGTCTAGATCTAAGGTCATTTCCTTGAATTGCAAAATTTTCTGCTACTGACACTCTCTCTCCCTAGAAGAATGCATGATGATACTATGTAAAATAATATGTAAACATTCTTGTTTTTTCTAATAAAGAGTCAAAAGAAAATTGGTCAAGAACTTTTCCTCCTCTTAGAGTTAATACAATGTAACTTCTAATGCACATATTTGCAATAAGGACTGAAGAGGGAGGCTTGTGTTCCTTTATAAATAAAAACAAAACAAAACAAAACAAAACAAAAAACAACAGCAATGACTAGAAGTTGACTTTCAGCTTCCGTCTACCATAGAGAACCAATGGAAAACAGCCTAACTACAACTGGCTTGTAAGGTAGAAGATGGTGGTGGAGGTGCTGGTGGTGGTGGCAGTGGTGCTAGGGGTTGTTGATCGATGTCATTCTCGCTTGTTTTTTTTTTTTTTTTTAGGGTCTGTGAGGGGTTGGTCAGAAAGAGAGTTACTGATGTGCTCTTGTTTTCCAAGGCTTCATGGAATTCATTAATCCCTTGCTGACATTTCATTTCCCTTTAGACAATATTTCTTCATGCCTGGGTAGGGGAATACTTGCAAGCTGACTACAGGTTGAAAATAAACAGAAAACATGTAAATCACAAAGGATCTAAATAGTGCTACAGTTTTTCAGTGCTTTAGACTTGAATAGAGAGAAAGCTTTAATGGAAAGAAGAAAAAGAAGCCACCATTTCAAGTAAATGAGAATCAACCTCCAGGCAAAAGGACTATACCTGAAAAATCACTTTCCTCCCCACATGAAATTTAGAGCTGTGAACAGAAGGGGCCCGTTTCCAAAAGCAACGGCTTCCACTCCGTTCATTTACTGCTCACTAAAACTCAAAAGTCAGTTCATTGTCGAATCTAGTCATTACACACATAATATCAGGCTTGAACAAATTGAGATTTCTTTTATGAATTTGTTCCAATGTGCAGGATAAAAATAGAGCTGGGGGAAAAAGCCACTTAGAAACTTAAGAGATGACAGAATTGCCCAGGAATGGAGGCTGGGATTCTGATGATGCAAATGTATTCAGGAAACTTCATCTCCACACAAAACCTACTTACCAATTCCTTAACAATTTAGCAATTACTGACACCCCAATATTCTTTGAATATGCACTGAGCGAATAAACATTGATTAAGCTGAATTTTGCAGTCACTCTCCTAGTGTGAAGAGAGAAGGGCACAATGCCCTTGTTAATTAGATGACTCCCGGTACAGTGCCAAAATGTGTTCCAAGTTCACAACTTTATCCTGGACCCTATGTACCCCATGAGTCCAAATAATTCTCAGAGAAGTCCAGAAGAAGCTCCCTGCTATTCGTGGTAAAGCTTGCCATCTAGCCTGCAGGTCCAGTTTGAAACCGCAAAACCCTCCACAGCTCTGGAGGAGTGGGTGGGAATTGGGCAGGGCTGGAACTTATCAGTTGCCAGATAGTTGTGGTCTCTAAGTGGCTCACCATGGCAACAGCCTCTTTGTTACTTTAATGGGGATGTTTTCAAAGTTCGCCAACTTGTACATGAATTTGCTAACTAAAAAAGTCAGAGACATTCTCCCAGCTTCTCCATCAAATGTTACAACACCCTAAAACTGCTCAGATGATGATTAGGAATGTGGTGGAAAGTTTTTGCTTACTGCTCAGGTAACCCGTCAGCCATGACCCATGTTTTCATGTGTAAGTGGTGAGTGACTTGCTTCTGGAAAGGGAGTGACCAAAGTTTTGTTTCCTCTTGACTAGATAAATGAACGAAGCATGAGTACAGCTGGCCAAAAAGTAACAAGAGTTCTTCTTCCTTATGGCTAAAGGACTCCACCCCCTAATTGTAGTGACAGTGCTTTTCTTCTTGGAACACAAGAAGGGTCTAAGACACCTTCAAAGATACAAGTCAAGTAAGAATTCCCAAATAAACCTTCATGTGAGAGAGGGGGTCAGTGTGGAGGCACTGCATTTGCACAGACTGCAGCCAACAGGGTGGCAGGGTTGGACACAATGCCCTACAGGAGAGGACTCCACACAGTGGTGAGAGGGGAAGGAGACAGAAACGCTGCTTCTCCTGGGAGGAGTTAAATGAGGATCTACATGAGGTAAGCAAGGCTGCTCTATGATAAAAAGACCTTCTCCATCAAAGAGGCTCAGGGAATTAAGATAATGTTAGCTTGAAATATCAGCAGAGATAGCCACTTCCCCCGGTAACTAGCTATGAGAGCAATGTTATCATCCAAATGGAGAGGTGAGGCCTGGGGACTCCAGAAAACCACAGCACTATAGCTCCGCAGCACAGGGCTGGAAGAGAATCCTGGGACCTCTTGATTTCTGACTTACACTTCTGTATTTCAAACTTCTATTTCAAACTTCGTTTTTTTTTTTTGTTTGTTTGTTTTGTTTTGTTTCTAACAACTTCTCTAGCAACCATTAAAAAGACTGAAATGTTCATGAAACATCAAAACTTGGTAGGAGAAAAGGTGGATGAAGCCATTAAAGCATGAATACTGAGTTCTGCCTGGTTTTTATTGGGAGCCATGTGTAGCACAGACAGGCTATTCTTCTACATCGATTTAATTTACTTTGAGTAATAAACATGGTGAGTCTCAAGGGACTTCTAGCTCAATAAAAATAGGACTGTATAATCTGTCATATCCTATTCTAGAATAATGATTTTTGATAAACAATTCAGATATATAAAATAAAGTGGCAAGTCTCCCACTGGAAATATAAAAAGAAACATTGTACACACAAAAGTTACAAGAGATACAAATGCAAAACAAAGAGCTCATCTTTGTGTGCTTTAGCATCTTCAATACCCTGAACAGGAACACACAGGTGGGCAACCTACATGATATAGGACAAAGAGTTCAGCCTCCACCTCTACCTCCCACTGGTGAAATTCTCAGGTTCTGTACCAAGGGCTCCAGTCACAGGAGACTGTCTTCTTAATGTTCAATCCTCACTCGGGCATATCAGTTAACACTCACAGAGCATTGGTTTTCCTGACCCGTGCCATTTACATGTGAGTGTGGATCTTTTCATGACCTCTAGGAAAAAAGTAATGTGCACCTCCGTTTAAGGTGCTCCAAATCCAGGGACAGCCTGCATTTGTGTATGCCCTTCCGTTGAACACTGAGACTACATCTCACACGCTATCAGATTTATACACGTGTGAACAGAGCACAGGTGATTGCAGTGCTGAGCAAGGACACTAACACACAGGAGGCTGGCAGTGAGCACTGCATTCCTCCTCAAGAGTATAAATTCCCAGGGTGGTATATCACTTCCCACACTGGTAGCACAGCCTGAAAAAAGACAATCACTTTTTATTTGTGGGATGAAAATTTTGAATAATAGTGGGAGAGATGGGAAAACGTATACAGCCAAAATTGCATGAGAAATGGGAAAAAGTTGATATTCGGACATATGACATTCTTGTTTACTTCAGGAAAAAGTGAGTGGATTATTCCTGGTGACTGCTAGAGAAGAGGGCACTGAGTTTCCTGTCAACAGAGGATTGCAAGGCAAGCTTTTATCATGGAGGCTGGGTGATTTGGGAGGAAGAAAGAGAGAAAATGTCAGAACTACAGAGCCTGAAGAAAGGCAAAGTGAGTGATCAATGAGGACTCCTGTTTGAACGTGATGAAAAGTTAAGAAAACTGTACCTCTGTCTTTGAATAAGGCATTCTGATTTACTGTGAAAAAATGTATGACAGTAAGAGGTTAAAAAAAAATAGCCATAAGATAATTAGCCATTTCCCACCTTTGTGATCTAATGGCGCCTTTAAATGAATGAATGAATGAATGAATGAATGAATGAATGAATGAATGGATAGATAGATAAATAAATAAATAAATAAATAAATAAGCAAGCTTCATGCAACAGAAAAATTTGCCTATGGCAGGTCTTTAGCTTTTAAGAATTATAAACAGACATATCTATATACACACATATACATGCATATGTATTTTATATACATCATATTGTAGTTTTCCTGTCAGATAATGGTACTGAGTTAAAAATTTTTCCAGGTCAATGGGTGAACAAGCACATGACTTGAAAGACATGTGTTCTTGTAATCCTTTGCAAATTTGAAAACATTAAGAAAAGCCAAAGACCTTGGAGAGACTTAAACTCATCCAGTGACATAATCCAATAAAGATGACAATTTCATATATGATGCTTCTAAAAATGTGCATTTTGAACACTACAGTATTTTACTGGCCTCTTCAATAATGACAGCCTCTATATATAGTGTCTTATCCCCACCTCCTCCCCTTAAAACACAAACAAAAATCTCACTAATACCTTTTCAACTCTCTCTGAAACATACACATGTTAATTTGTCAACAACACAAATTTCAGTAGTCCCAACATTATTTTCCTGTGGTGCGAACCCTTCCATATAAGCAAGATGGGGATTTGTTGTCATGACAACAGAGTGTGACTTTAATCAGCTCCAATGATCATTGGCAGTCACAATTTGATAGATACCAAATTGTGAGTAAGGTTTGATTATCCAATTTTTCAATCTCTTTCTGTAAGAAGCTACAAGAGGCTATTCCTTTCCAGAGGGGAATGGGATAAAAAGAACAGAAACAACAGAAACACCGGCGGGTGGCTGCGGCTTTGAGACAGAAGGAAGTGCTGGGTGAATGGAGATGCGTGAGGTGGTGAGACCCTTGTGAATGACTTTGGTCCACCTTCTGGATAGTTTGTTGCACGTGCCCTTGCACAGCACTGGGAAGGAGATGCTGTCTCCTTCTTCCTTCCTGTCACATGTAGGTGATATTTAAGGTTGTGTGTGCAGGTGTTGAGGTTGATCTGTGTGGGAAGAGGAGAGGCAGTAGCCTGTAGCTTGACAGAAGAAGGAGAAATCTGAACAATGTGTTGAAAAGACTACAGTCTGAGCTGCACAGGACCAGCTGTTTTTGCTAATTAGAATAACAAAAATAGCACATGCTAAAATGTTTTTCTTTTTTTTTTTCTCTCAAAAGCAATGAATGCTCTAGGAACTATAAGGAATGAGCTTTAAAATCCATTTAAATAGAGGCACATTTCAGGAAACATATGGGGAAGAAACTGCAAGGGAGAAGGAGAGGAAAGAAATACTGTTGGATTTGGGGTGAAATTTTTTGACAGATGATGCACTGGGCTATTTTCCTTGTTCCTAATATTAATAGGAAATGCTGTCAGCACATCTAAGTTTCACAGAAATGCCATTGTTTCTGTGGGCTACAGCAAAGCAGTGTAAGTGCACTATCCCCACTCCAAACTAAGGGGCAGAGCCTGACAAAAGCTGCTATGTGCTCTTGTGCTTGCTCTGTGTCTCATCTCCTCTGCCACGTTTCCACAGAAGTAGTAATGAGTGATTCAAAAACTTTGAGTCTAGGAATAACATTTGTGACAATGACAACATTCTGGACATCTGCACTGTTAGAGTACTTATAATAAAGTCACATGGCCATGGGGAAATTTCACAGAATTACAATCACAGTAATTTGCCAAGGTGTATAACTAGTTTGTTTTCAGCTGTTCTTCTCATGAATAATTATCAAGCAGGAATATCCTAAAGCAACCACAAGCTGTCACTTAACCAAAATATTCAATATTTAACATTGGATTTAGAATTTCATAAATGAAAATAATTACCGTAAAAGCAAAATAATATACAGTGTGTATATTTGCATGTGTAAATGCACACAGCTTACATGTTAAAATTCAGCTCCCAAAGTAGCCTTACCACAGGAGAGCATGTCTTGAGCTCTGATAAGAAATGTAACACAAGGAACTCTCAGCCATTTTCAAGCTGAGCGAGGTTGCCAGTCCTTTAAGAACTGCCTCTCAGCACGAAGAGATGGCAAAGCAGCCCTGCATAGTGATTGTAGCTGATTACAATCATGCTGGAGTCTTTATTAGAGTTTTTTAAATGTTTGAAAACAAATACTATATAACAGTTAACAAGTTATGTTTTTAAATTAATACAAGAGCATTACTAAACATTTCAGCATTAATATCTAGACTGGATATCTCAGATTGCTCTTAAGTGTCTTAAATTTGTTTTCACTTCCACAGTGAGAATATGAGAAGAATATCGTTTCTTCTGATAATACTACCAAGTTATTATATATGGGCGTTCATATAGTGTTTGTATTTCTAGTACCTCTTTACAAATTATTTGGCTGAAGCAGAGATATCAGTCTCAGATCCTGAAGCCAATTAGTGTATCATGAGTGTACATGTGGGTACTTTAGCTTATTCCAGCAATTCTAGTATGCGGTACGGATTTTTGCTATTTTATTGCTTATTCTCCCATTAGTAAAAAGCTTCTCTGTAATAAGCTTGAAAAATATATATTCTTCAGTTGAGTAAAAGATAAATGATTTGAGGGAAGAAATTCAAATATGAGCAGCAAATCTATCTAACTGAATTGTGGGTAATAGGTAGAAATTCCTTTGGGGGATAAATAATTTTTTTCACTTGGATAACACCATTTGGCTCTCTGAATAGATTATTAGTTTCTTAGAAACTTTAGGGAAATAATCCTACTTTGTCTCTCTTATGATATATTTTAATCATACCCAAATGAAATATATAAAAGAAATATATTCATTGGAAATAGGACTTATTACAAGCATAAAAAGTTACAAAATCATCATGAGTTTTCAGAGAGTTACATGACTTTTATTGAGCAATTGTAGAGAAAGAATGTTTGATTGGAAAGCACAAAAGCAGGATTTATTTCCCAAGTAGATCCAACATGGATTCTTCAAGATCTATATCAATTTAAGCTTCACTTTTCTATTCACAAAAAAATGTGTCTATTTGTTAAAATAAAAAGATAAAATGATGAATACAAAGAGTATAAAAATGGATTCATATAATAATATCACTATAAAGAGAACTCATGTGATTACCACCCAAACAATTAAATATTAAGCATTAAAGCCAACGGCTGATATATAGGAACTGAAAACAGGAAGAGCTAAGAGTTTTCAGATGGATTGCTCTGAACTTTGTATCCTACACAGAGTAGATTTGAGTAGCAGGTCAGAACAACACAAACTTCAAACCACATTCTTCCTCCCTCATCCTTCATTTTTCCACCTTAAATTACAAACCCATAATTGTACATCCATTGCTCCTGCTGTTGTTTGATTTCTTGCCTTCATTTCACTTGCCCAAGTTATAACTATTCAGGAACCTGACCTTCTGGCCAACTATCATTTCCTACCGTATTCCATCAAACACAGAGATGAAGGCTGTCACATCCTTCAGTCCTACTGCCCGCACACTGTCACTGTGTTCTGACCTAATGCGTCCCTGGCTTTTCTCCCTGCGATTTCCCTCTGCCAAGAATGGAGGAAATCCAGACTTCTCAGTTTACCGTTGGGATAGCTATTGATATTCCTCAATTCATTCACTTTATATTCTCTGTAGAGCTGTTCCATTTTCCAAAGGAGGAACATAACCTGACAATGGTACGTAATAGACCCTCCAACAGAACTCTATTACAGTCTTAACCAAAATTTTCTGGGGCAAAGAGGGCATTTCTTTTTCCATTAAGTGTTGGGCATATATTTAATTGTCTGGCACATAGTAGGGACAGAATTTAAATAAATTCATAAGAAAATTTTTGTGATATATTAGGGTAAATAAAAGCACTCCAAGAAAATTTATTCCTTATTCATAATGTAAAGATGCAAAGACTTTTCACATGTAATGATACAACTCACTAACTCTAGATTCCAACTTTTCTAATATTCTATAATATACACAAGAAGAAAAATTAAAACTTTAATATTGAAAACTAAACTGGGCAGGAATTCTATAGGCAGAAATCATTAGAAAAAAGATAGACTAATGATAACACAAGAGTTCAGAATGAGAAAAAATGTAGAAAGCCCATCAAAGCATCACCTTATAGAACACTCCCTAGTGAGAAATATTTTCCCCACTATCTGCTGTATAGCTCACCTCAGAGATGTGGGCATTCTGCATAGGAAACTGAGAGGCAATTCTGTCCAAACTGGGTGCTGATTTTCATACACACAATACTATATACTTCTTTCTCTTCCAACTATGTTTCTATGGAGTTCAGACAAAGAAACTCATAGAGCGGAATATTTGAGGGGCAGAAAAAGTGGAAGAGTAATTAATTCACTTTGCATCCTGGGACACGAATGAGGAGTGAAAGGAAAGGGATCAACAGATCCCAAATATTCCAGTAATTCCACCACCGGAGTGATCCATGAGGAAGGCAGAAGCATTGATCTCTGTATAGGAAGATCACACTACTGCCAAAGAGGAACAGGAAACTGGGAAATAACATGGACATAGTATCTTCCAAATAGCACAAATAGTATATAGATAACGATTCAAGAAGGAAACATGGAAAATAATGACTTTAGAATGAGCTTCTCTTTGTGAGAAAGTAAACAAAACCAGATATCTATAGGAAAAAAAATGGCAAAACCAGCAAAGAGAGTTATCATTACCGTAGAAACAGGGGAACATAGCCGAAAATACTATTCCATATTTGAAGTAAAATGAAAATAGGCTGAGGAAAAAAACTGCCAAAAACTTGCAAGAAACTAAAAAATCAATTAGAGAAATAGATAAGGTGGACTACAAAACCCAAGGACCTACACAGCCTCAAGTATATCTTCAAATCAAACTGAAAACATCAAAACAACTTCTGTAACAAATAAATCTGACTCTGAGAAGCTACTTGTGGAGTTCTGTTATTGACATGAGCCTGATTCTAAAGCAGCAGCCTTCCTTCCTGCTAGGAGTCAGTGGTGTTAGCGGGAAAACTGCAAGCACATTCTTTGTTGATAAACAAAAGGTCTTTTGTTCTGGTCTTTAACATCAGAAAATGAAAGCTAAATGCCTGGGAAAATATTCAGAAATATTAAAAAATATCCTATTTTCTAGGTTGTAAGATAGCTCACTGGGTAAAATTGTTGTCACAAAACCCTGACAACCTGAGTTCAGATCCCCAGAAACCACATAAAGGACATGTACCATATTGCATGAAGCTGTGATCCCAGCATCCCTTCTATGTTGAGGATTGGTCTGATGCTTGTATTTTGATGATAATTACTGGCCCTCAAGATCTTGTTGCTGCCCTATGCTTGTTGTGGAAACCTGCCTAAGACATTATTCCTGATAGGTTGATTAAAGGCCTAAAACTTGGGCAAAGCAGAATGGGGTAGGTATGGCTAAGGTTCCTGGGCTTTGGGGACAAGAGAATCACAGGAAGGAGACAGGACAGAAAGGAAGAGAAGAGGAAGGAGGATACCACAATGGGTTTAGCATGGAGAAGGAACCATCTTCCTTCCTGGGGAGGAAGGACTCTGAGGATTGTGTAGATGGAGAAAACACCAAGATGAAAAACATAAGCAATTGTTTATATGATTATGTCTGGAAAATAGCCCAGTTAGGAAGGGTTAAGGAAGATGGCACTGAATGGGGTATTGGAGGTGGGATGGTGAGGTTATTAAGACAGCATAGCTCCACAAGGAGAGCAACATACCAAAAAATCTGGGCACAAGGCTTTTTTTCTGAGACTGATACTCCAACCAAGAACCATGCATGGAGATAACCTAGAACCCCTTCACAGATGTAGCCCATGGCAACCCAGTCTCCAAGTAGGTTCCCTAGTAAGGGGAACAGGGGCTATATCTGACATGAACTCGGTGGCTGGCTCTTTGAACACCTGCCCCTGAGAGGGGAGCAGCTTTACCAGGCCACAGAGGAAGACAATGCAGACAATCTTGATGAGACCTGGGGTCAAATGGAAGGGGAGGAGGACCTCCCCTATCAGGAGACTAGGGAAGAGTTATGGGAGGAAGAGGCAGGGTAGGATTGGGAGGGGACAGGTAGGGGGCTACAGCTGGGATACAAAGTGAATAAATTATAATTAATAAAAACAATAAATAAATTGTACAAAAGACAGCAAGGTGAAATACCTGACCACCCCAAGGTAAATAAGGCAATTATAAAATCTAACAGGTATCTGTGCTTTATTGATTGTGAGAGCAGGTTAGATAATGCTGCTGTGATAATTATAGGGCTAATAATAAATGATATTTAGCCCAACACCATTTTATTTACAACACTACTAGGAGACAGCAGGAAGAAAGAAGCTCCAGAGCTTACAGGTCAGCTAGTGTGGCCTACAGAGCAATGAGGAGCTTGCCCCTACCTCAGGAGAAACAAGGCAGTACTCACAACTATCTACTGCCCTCCACTTGTGTGCTATAACACGGACATGGCATGTGTATTGACATATGTGCCCCAAGGTGAACATGAAAAAGCACACACACCCACACACACACATATCGACACAAAAACACTAAACAAAGAAATTTACTTCCCAAATCACTAAAGAATATGAAAGGACCATCAAATAAATAACAGCCAGAATAAAGATAGCAAAAGTTTTAAAGGAGATTTAAAATTTACAGAAATTTAAAAACTGAAGGAGAGCCAGAGACATGGCTTAAGAGGGAATCAACTTGTCAAATTGTTTTCTGACCTCCACACATTCACACGCACAAACACACACATAAAAATCTTAGAACTTGAAAGAAATAAAAGAAATAATGAAATGGGGGCATAACTAAGAAAAATAATTGAATTAATCTAACTTAATCAGTTTTGAAAAATTTGCAAAGAGTCAAATTGTAGATTGAGTGAAAGACACTCGGAGGCTGATGTGTCAGCTTTAAGTTGGAAGCTAGCATCGCAGTAGCAAAGACAAATAAAATCTAATTAGAGTAGCAGTGTTAACTTTGGACAATGTAAGATTTCAGATAAAAAGGCTGTCATAAAATAGAGCCGTTGTGTATTGATAAAAGTCATGGCAGTATGAGTCTACAGGGGAAGACAACAGGTTTATGAACCAAATAACACATTTTTCTATATGGATTGAGCTATCTACTATAGGTAGATGTTCTTCCATTTGACAAATCATGTGTGGTACATCTTAAAATTGATAAGACCACCAGCTCATTAAGGAAAATGCAATACATTATCAGAAGCAGAAATAATGCAGGTCAAAAAATCTAACTACATGACTTGTAACTGTAAATGTCAAATCAAACTGAAAAGATTGCATGATCACTTGAAAATGTGTGTGCGTGTATGCAATTATACATTTATACATACACACTTACACGTATAAACAAAATACATGTATAAATCCACATATATAACATATATACAAACACAAAGATACATAATAAAAACTTAAGGAATGATAAAATATGTATTCTAATAATAAAAATGTTACTGTATTCATAATACCTAGGGTTTGCAATAAAATATTAGAAAAAATAAATGGAGCTACACGGAAAAAAAGGCTGTCAAAAAGTTGATAGTTTGTGAAATTTGGTGATGGGTCCCTGAGGGTTGATAAAACTATTTTCTTTTTATTTCCAATGTGTGAAATTTTCCTTAATATAAATATTTCTATAAGAACCACACATTAAAATTTATAGGTTGCTTAAAAACCTGTTACCTGAAGGCAAATTCATTATCCTAAATGCTATCCATAAAAGAAAGTCGGGAAAATTAAAAATAAGAAAGCAAAGACAAATAAAAATGCACAAGATAATGAAGCTTTGGCATGGCAAAGAAGACAATCATTAGAGTGTTGGGACAGTCTTCAGAATGGAGGAAAGTCTTTGTCAACTGTATGTCACACAATGGATTAATATATAGAATCTATAAAGAACTCTAAAGCTTAACCTCAAAAACCAAATCATCCAATCAATAAGTGAGCTAAATGATTTGAATACACAGTTCTCAAAAGAAGAAATAAAAATGGCTATGATATATTTTTAAAAGAATATAACAAATTCATACATAAGGAAAATGCAATTAGTGCTTCAAGATGCCACCCATCTGGGCAGAGTGACTGTCACCATGAAAACGAAGGACAGGGCTTGGGGGATGCTCAACCATTAAGAACACTTGAAGCTCTTATAGAGTTTCTGGATTCTGTTGCCAGCCCTTAAACAGCGCCCGTAGCTCCTACTGGGGGGATCCAATGTCCTTTCCTGGCATTGTGACCTCCTATACCCATGTGGGGCACAGGAACTCATGTAGGCACACACAGCCACATAAAAATGATAAATAGGTATGTTTCAAAGAAACTAAGGGACAACAAGTGCTAGAAAGGAGCGGTATGTACTGGGGTGGCTCCTTCATATGAACTGGCATAGCCATTATGAAAATCACTGGAGTGGTTCCTCAATAGCCTAAAAATAGAGTTATCATAGGAGCCAGCTACAGCACTCCTGAGAGTCCAAGTCAGCAAATTACTGATACTTACACAGCCACAATTTCTGCTGCTATGTACAACGGCCATGACAATGAGCCAGCCAAGATGGCCATCAGCTGATGAATGGATAAAGAAAATGTAGTGTAAATGACATGCGTGCACCATGAAATTTAACTCAGCTGGAAAAAAAAAAAGGGGGTGACATTATGTCATTTGCAGAGAAATGGACAGAACTGAGGTTAAGCAACGTAAGCATGACCTGGATAAATCATCACATTTTTCTCTCATATGCAGAATTTAGATGTGTGTGCATGTACACAAATAAATATCCATGTAGAACCTGAAAGAAGAGGAAGAGGAAGAACAGGAGAAGAGAACAGAATATATATCTCATGGAAGTAGAACAGTCTACTTGGTAGATGAAGGAAGGCTGGGGAGAGCAGAAAGTGGTCTGTTTTGGAGCAGGAAGGAACAATGGGAAAGGAATTGAGGAATGAACACACAGGCAAATAAAATTTAGGCGAAAGCATATGTCCTATGAAATGGTTTAGCAGGTATATACACTTGCTGCCAAGCCTAAATATCTGAGTTCAATCCCCAGAAACAACAGGATGAGAGAAGAGGACTGACTCTCACAAGTTTTCCTTACCTCCACACATGTATTTAAGCATGCACGCGCCCTACATAGAAGGGATAAAATAAAATGCAATAAAGGCTTCTAAAGAAAGCAGTAAAGGCAAAACTGTCACAAGTGGAACAAATGCTAAATTAACCATTGCAAGAGCTAGGTTTTATTAAAAATTAAATAATCAATTAATTTAATCAAGAAAGATAACACAGACATTTAAAACTTGAATGATTAATGGTATTGAATGGTAACTTAATATTAAATAAAACAAAACTGTGAATTCAGCAATAAGTAGTAAGAAGAAAACATAATAATCTGGATGATAATTCATATGGAATTAACATATTTCTCAGCAGATTAACAATAAATTGAAGTGATGGAGCAAATTAACAAATATTAATCTTTGTGGATATATTTAATGATAAACTTTATAACTAAAGATGAAAATGATCAAAGCAAAATTCATAGTCAGATCATAAACAAGTAGGTTTGAACAAGTACCGTGATAAAGATGGAGAGGAAGAAGACCCGAGAAATGCTTCCAAATAGCTAAAGTGGGCAGTGTGTCCCTAATATGGTAGGACAGTCAGAATAACGTAACAGGTAAGCCTCAAGGAATAAAAGTGCAAAGAGGAGTTCATATTCAGACTTGTTGACTTAAGATTCAGCAACATTTCCTGTTGTTAGGCAACAGCATTTGCAACTCTCAAGACGAGAGAAGCGTTCTGAGTTAGCAAGATAGTATACGTGGGTTAGCAGCAGGGGTGATAATTGTTAACGTGAAAGTCAAAAAAGCATTCAGGAAGAGAGAGTGGAGCAAGAAGAGAAGCAGGCGAAGTTTTAACTCTAGAGAGAATCACCCTTTATCTTAGAGCCATGGAAGAGAAATCTGTGAAGGAAAATGAGAAACAGAAACTAAAAGACCAGAAGAAAAGAGGGTACAACAATGGGGAAGCCAAGAGAACTGAAGGACAGAAAGCTGGCTGGAAAGAGTGACATCTGGTAGCCCCAGATATTAGGACCTTGCTTAGTCTCAGATCCAAAACAAACTGGAACTAGTCCCTCACATATTTTGCTCCAGCTCCAGTTAGAGATCATTGGCAGCTGTGAACTAGTCATTGTAATCAGAACACAAAACAATGAGAAATCCTGGTATTTGGAATAGCAGAAGTGTATGTCAGAAATCCGGGACTTTTCTCGGTACAGGCTTGCTACTCACCTTCTGTTCTGATTCAGTTATTTCAACTCTTGTCAGAAAATGAGCCAATCGGACTGCAAAGGGTAAACATGGCCAGCAAATCACAATGCCACCCCAACACAATGGGGAGGTGACTGCCACTGACTCCCAAAGGATGCGTTCTGCCTAATTTTTCTATCCAAGAAACTTTCCAAAATAAGATATCTATGGGCAAAGGTAGCCAACTGAGTAAGAAGGTAGAGAGCCAGTTCTGTTACCCAGAACTATCTTTTTAGAGTAGACAGACCCCAATAAGGTATGTTCAACGGTTAGGACTACGAGCACACCTCTCGCTGGATATAATGCCTGCTCAACAGTATGCCTGGTACTAGAAAACTAACCAACTAACTAGAAATAGTGAAGTCATAACTCTTGAAAGAGAACCTACTAAACCAGCAAAATACCTAACTACATTTAATATTTATCCTTATGCCCACAGATAAGTATAGTACTCACCCCTCATCAGGGAATGTTCTCTTTGCAACATATGGGGACCGTTACAGAAAACAACTGATTAAAATGCAGACTTGTGAGACAGGACCCAGCTGATACTTTCACAGCACAAATCTTGCTCCTAAGCGAGGCTCAGGGATCATTGAGGAAGGAGGTGTGTGTGTGGAAAGATTATAAGAGCCTGAGGAACAGGTAGTTTGCTGTGAGATTCTATCTCCCGGAACGACAGAAGCTAACCCTGAAAGTCTCACCAAATATGGCTGTCGAGACAAGAGCTGCACAAGGACACCACCAGCGGACATGCTAACATGCATGAGGGAATGCTCGTGAAGCCGCCCGTAGACAAAGAACTACAGGAGTTGTTCTCTTAGGGTGGGCTTTGAGAAGGCACTTTCCCTAAGCAAATTTCTCATCAGTGGGAACCAGAAATAAACATGGTCCATATCACATGCCCTAGAACAGGTCCGCTTTCCCGGAGACACCTAATTTCCACCATTTTTATGATTCTTCAAGAGCACATGGAGATGAGTGAGAAAGGGTGAGATTGGGAGAGAATGAGGGAGGGGGCTACAGCTGGGATACAAAGTAAATAACCTGTAATTGACATAAAAAATAAAAATTATGAAAAAGAGCACATTTAAATGCAATGCTTTTTTATGTTTCCTGATATGTCTGCCTTCAATGTTCATTTGCATTTATACAAATCCAATAAGAACTGCCAGGACTTTCTCTTGTCACTCCTCATGGACATATATTTATGACATGATCTCTACTTTTTTATATACGTACATATGTGTATTCAAAATTCCTAAGTGAAGGAGGATAGGATTGGGAGGGAGTGAAGGATGAGGCTACAGCTAGGATATAAAACGAATAATTACTATAAAAAATAAAAATCTAATTAAAAAAGCAAAAACAAAATTCCTAAGTGATTGGCTGATTAATATGTTTGTTTGGATGTACAATATCCCATAATATTGTTTTCATAAAGTTTCTAAACCAGATCTGATAGTCAAGTGTTTTTTCCTAATACATACTCTGACTGTGTATTTCTAAAAAGTATTATGCAATTTCATAGACCTAAATGAACATTTAAAATGGGATAAATTACAGTAAAATAGTGCAGTACTTTCCTGCCACTAGATCGCCGGGATAGTATTATACTAATAAATAAGAGTGGATATGATAAACTGTTTTCAATTATGTAGTATTTGGAGCTATATTAAGTATTCTAATAAGAGGAGAAAATGGCAATATAAAAATGCTTATGGAGAAATGCAACAGAATAAACATTTAATGAAAGGTTCAGAGGGGAGAAACGTATTCTCTTCCATTCTTTTCCTGAAAAATAAAGCTTCTCACTTCAGGAGACCAAGTCAAGTCCGGCGCGTGGAAATACACAGCGTGAACTCTGCACCTGCCGCAGCAATGGCGCTTTGCTCATCTCGTTCAGGACACCCATGAGAAAATGCATGTGTCATTTACCATCTCCATGCCTCCATTTCCACTCCTGAAAATATGGTATTTTCATAATGAACTTGTTTCAGAAATTTAAGAACAAATTGACATAAGCAACACACTCATCTAGGTCAATGTTAAAGTTCCTAAATCAAGCAATCTTCATCCTGTAAGCAAAACATCATTCCAATATTCATAGGTTTTATTTGAGTAAAGGATTAACCTTAAGGTCTACAAAAATAAAGCATAACTAAATTTTAATTTTTATCTAAAAGAAAGTGTAACAATTGTTTTTTAGGTAACACATGGTGATTTTATGTATAACTTTGAGTTTATAAATTTTTAGTAAGCATCATTGAAATGACTCTGCATTTGTAATACTACAAATTCTGCATAAATATTCCCAAATGTTCTCTATTTGTGGTAGAGTTACTGAATGAAACCCTCAGACCTGAGTATGAACATTCTAGCAGTTTTTCCTTTTTATTCAAGGAGGCCTGTCAACTACGTGCCATTTACAAGGTTTGTCAATGACATCTTACACCCACTCCAACAAATCCTGTGTGTGCACCACACGGTAGTATCTTCTTATTTTAGTGCAAAGTTCTGAACATTTCCATAATTTCAATAGTTATCACCTGAAATATTTTTTTAAAAAATTGAAGGTAACCATTTAACAGCTATTATTTGTAAGATATTGCAATTCTGTTGGTCAACTTAAGTACTGCTTGTGGGTATTTATGTTCCAGACTATTCAGAATATTGAATCTGTAACAGAAGGATGGGTTGCTCACACTAAAACCTCAGCAAAGAAGTGTCCTTCCAATGTTCCATTTGTAGACATTGGCAACACACAACACACACTGTATCATACACACATCTGAACTGGCACTTCCTAGGAAAAACACAAATGTGGAACAGGTTGCACACACCAGTGTCCTAACCTTCTTCATTGCACAGATAAGACAAGCGATACAATGTAAGTAAGCTTTTACGAGGATAGCCAATCACCTTGGTAAGATCTAGAATGCTGTGGGTGGGAGTCCACAGGACACTTTTGGCCAAAACCCCAACAAGATGTAATTCATTCCTGCAACTGGTGGCGTTAGATGTCTCCTTGGGGCATCGTCTCTCCCAGTATATGGTGACTCCATTTAAATTCCTTTCATATAAATTTTAGGAAGCTTTTATAGTAGTAGGTTTCCACTACGGCTATCTTCAAGGCCTACCAAATCCATCTTGAAGACACACAACTTCACCTAACTTTTAAAGAAGATTTATGAGAAAATATCAGCAAATATATGTAGTCTAAATTTAAATACAGCATTCCTGAACCAGACAGAATGGCTCAGATGATAAAGACATTTGCCTCCAAGTCTGATGACCTGCATTCAATTCTGTGGACATGCATGGTGAAGGAGAGAACCAATTACTGCCCAGTTGACTTCTGGTCTCCAGACAAGTACTATCGATACACATAATAAACTGTACTATTAGAAAAAAGTCTAGAGTTTTTCAAATTCAATGGTCATGTATATTTTGGGGGGGTAAGGCTTGCTAAAATATAGAATGGTGATTTCCATGTCCCAGTAACCACACATATAAAACAGGACAATACACAATGAAAATAACCCTTATAAATTAAATGAAGATTTATGCTATATTTAAAAAAGTCAACTTTAGAACTTTGCCAGGATCTAGCCAGATGAGCATATCTGGCCCACAATCCAAGGACCCTTGCCAATTCCCAAGAATTCACACAGATCCCATACCCATGATCTCTGGCTAAATTGGGATACTCCTGCCTAGACATCAACCCTTCACCTAGCCATATCCAGCACATCCTTTGCTACTCTCTAGCTATATGAATCCACATGAGCCTCCCTCCAAATATCCTTGCCAAACTCTCAGATTGTCCACCAAACTACAGGCTTGGACCAGGACACACATCCTGCACATGAGCCCAGTACCCCTGTGCCAACCTGACTTCATTCCACCTAAGCCATAGCCAACATTTAGACCAACCTATCACACTTCTTTTTCCTGCCCTAAATTGCTCTACTTACATCGCACAGAACTAATGCAGAAATCCATATGTCCAGATAGCGTTTCAAAACCATAGGAAAGTTCAAGGCAGTATCTTCCAGTACAAGGCAGTACTCCAGTACTGGTGAAAATTTCCACCAGTCTTGGGGAAATGTTTCCCAATGACAATTATCAAGATGAACAACAGGTCACAAAATTTAAAAGAATGTAAAGTCACAACCTTTGTTAAAGAACTCAGAGATATTATAGAAGATACAACCAAATTGAATAATGGATTTTAAGATAATATATACCTAAGTGATGCCAAGAAAACTCAAAGATAAAAATGATGAAGACAATCCAGAATTTGAAGCAAATTCAGTAAATACTAAAGTTAAATCAAGTTGAAATGAAGAAAATATTGAAAAGTCTAACCACACAACTAGGAAATCTAAAAGTAAGCTTTAAGAGTAGAATAAATCATGCAGAAGACAGAATGTCAGCATTCAAGGATAAATTAGAGGATGTAGACAAAGTAAGCCAAGACTATGAAAAAATTACACACAGGAAAGGAACACAGAGAATATGTAGGAATTATAGCAATAGATGAGGGAGAATAATTCCAGGTCAATGGCATAGGACAGATCTTCAGCAAAATCATAAAAGAAACGTCCCCAAATTAAAAAACAAAAAACAAAATACTGTTACACCAATAGACAAGACCAGAAAAGAAACTCCCACAGCATATCATAGTTAAAATACTAAATATAGAGGAAAAAAGTGTTGAAAGATTCAAATGAAAAAGCAAAAACAAACAAAACACAAGTCACATATGTAGGACACCCATCAGAATAACAGTTGCTTTCTCAATGGCTACCTTGAAAGCCTTAGGAGCCTGGAGCCCTGAATTCCAAGTCCTAAAAGAAAATTACAGCCTATGTTACTAATGTAACCAGCAAACTGTGTATCATAGTTGAAGAGGAAAGAAAACTTTCCATAATATAAGTAATCTTAATTTTTTTTATATGTAGCAGACCCAACCTTAAGGAAAATAAACAAAGTAATACTTCAGGCTAGTAATAGCTTTACTTGTAATAGCCAGAATCTGGAAACAACCCAGATGTCCCTCAAAGGAGGAATGGATACAGAAAGTGTGGCACATTTACACCATGGAATACTACTCAGCAATTAAAAAACAAGGAAATCATGAAATTTGCAGGCAAATGGTGGGAACGAGAAAAGATCATCCTGAATGAGGTAACCTAGAAGCAGAAAGACATATGCTATGATACTCACTTATAGGTGGATATTAGCCCTATAATTAGGACAAACATACTAAAATCTATAGTCATAAAGAAGTGAAACAACAAGGAGGACCCTAGGGAAAAGGCTGAAACCCCACTCAGAAGGATAAACAGGAGAGATATCGGAAGGGGGAGAAGACAGGGAACAGGACAGGAGCCTTCCAAAGGGGACCTCTGAAAGACTCTATCCACCAGGGTATCCAAAGAGATTCTGAGCCTCATTGCCAGACTTTGGGCAGAGTGCAAGAAATCTTATGGAAGAAGAAGGAGATAGACCTGCAGGGGACAGCGACTCCACAAAGAGACTAATAGAGCCAAAAACCTGGGCCCAGAAATACCTGCAGAGACCAATGCTCCAACCAAGGACAGTGCATGGAGAGGACCTAGACCCCCTGCTCAGAGGAAGCCCACCAGCTGCTCAGTTTCCAAGTGGTTTCCCTAGTAAGGGGAAAAGGAACTGTCTCTGACATGAGCTCAGTGGCTGGCTCTTTGACCACCTCCCCCCGGAGGGTGCAGCTTTGCCAGGTCACAGAGGAAGATGATGCAGCCAGCTTTGATGAGACCTGATTGGCTAGTGTCAGATAGAAGGGGTGGAGGACCTCCCTTATCAGTGGACTAGGGAAAGGGTAGAGGAGGAGAAGAGGGAGGAAGGGTGTGACTGGGAGGAGATGAGGGAGGGAGCCACAGCTGGGATACAAAGTGAATACATTGTAATTAATTAATTAAAAAAGAAATGAATGTGAAATAGACCAAAAGAACAAAAACACAAACAACAAAAACTGTACAAAGAAAAACAAAGCTATAACTATTCAAACATGAATTACCACTGAGAACACAAATATCATCCTAAATCAATAGCACAATGACTACAGTCAATACACACCTTTTGACTAATAACTTTAAATATTAAAGGTCGCATTCTTCAATTCTCTAATCAAAAGGTTAGAGAAGGTTACAGGTTGCCCAAATGGATCAAGAAATAAAACCCATCTATCTATGGTCTTCAAGACATACATTTTAGCTTTAAAGATAAAATCACATTAAAATAAAAGGATGGACCTAATAGACTAGGATCAGAAGGAAGGAAAAGAAGACCTCCCCTATCAGTGGACTTGGGGAGGGCATGGGTGGAGAAGGGGAAAAAGGGAGGGACTTGAAGGGAGGGAACTACAGGGGGAATACAAAGTGAATAAAGTGTAATTAATAAAAATTTTAAAATAAGAAATAAAAAAGGAAAAAATAAAAAATAAAAGGATGAAAAAAAAGTATTTCAAGCAAATGGAACCAGGAAGCATGCAGATCTCTAGTAAAAACACAAACTCATGAAGATTAAATAGCTCATTACTAAATTATGACCAGGTCAAAGAAAAAAAATTTAAGAAAGAAAAAAATCCTAGAATGGAATGAAATGAAAATGAAAACACAAAACAACAAAACCTCTGGGACACATTAAAAGCAGTCTTGTGAGGAAATTTATAGATTAGGTGCCTATATTAAATAATTAAAAAGAGCATAAGTAAATCATTTAATGATGCAACTCAAAGATTTGGAAAACCAAGTACAAATTAAATCCAAACACATTATGTGGTAATAAATAATAAACATCCCAACCTAAATAAATGAAACAAAAACAAAGAAAACAATACAAAGAACCAATGACTCTAAGAGCTGGTTCTTTCAGAAGATAAACAGGATAAACATAACCCAGTTAATAAAAAGAGACAAAGAGAGGACCTAAACATACACCATCAGAAATTAACAAGGAAACATTGCAACAGACCCAAAAGCAAATCCAAATAGTATAAGAGAATACTTTAAAAACCTGTACTCCATTAAGCTGGAAAATCTCAAAGACAAGGATGAAACTCTCGATTCAACCAAACCTCCAAAATCAAATCAAGAAGAGATCACTGCACTAAAAAGAGCCATACAAAATGCATAGATTGAAACAACAACAACAAAAAAGTCCACGCTCAGATGGAGTCACTGAAGAATTCTACCAAACTCACAAAAATAAATAAATAAAAATTTAAAAAGTAAAGCAATAATTTTTACCTTATTAAACAGACACAGAAGGAACACTCCCAAATTCCTTCCATGAAGACCACTCTTTTACCAAAAGTGGGTAAAAACACAACAACAACAAACAGAAAACGACAGGCCAGTCTCCCTGATGAATATGCATTCAAAATTCTTGATAACTTACGTGCAAACCAAACACATACATATACATATACATATACATATACATATACATATACATATACATATACATATACATATACATATACATATACATATACATATACATATACATATACATATACATATCAAAAAGATTATCCACCCTGACCAAGTCGGATTTTGGCCCTGTGTATCACTTTGCACAAAAACTAATTCCAAATGGATCAACATTATCACTGTAAAACTGAAACATTGAAACTGCCAGAGAAAAACATATGCAGTATCCTACCTGAGACAGGTAAAAGTTAGAAAAAAAGTTTTTGAATGGGTGTGCATTTGTTCTGGAATTGAGGCCAGCAATTGACTCATACTTGTACATAATGAATAAACAATCAATTAAGTAAAGTGAAAGTCCACAGAATGGAAAAGAATGATACCAGTTATGCATCTGACACAGGAATATATATTATATACATTATAAATACATATATACACCCCTATATATTATATATAACAGATATAAAGACATATAGCATTCCAAGGGACAAAAAGTCAAAACAAAAACAAAAAAGACCCATTTGTAAAATGGGGCTGGCAAATGAATAGAGGTCTCAATAGAAGAAATAAAAACAGTTAAGGAATATCTCAAAAAAATGAATGTTCATCATTCCTAGTAATTAGGAAAATGCAAATCAAAACAACCTTGAGATTTCATCTTGGTACAGTTAGAATGGAAAAGATCAACAAAGACAAGTGAGAGCAAATGCTGGAAAAAATGTGGGGAAGAAGAAACCTGTATTCGCTCTTGATGGGATTGCAAACTGGTACAGCCACTCAGGAAATTAGTGTGGAAGACCCTCAAAATGCAGAAAATAAATTAAACATGTGACCCAAGTATACCTCACCGTGGTATATGCCTGAAAAACTCAACATCTTAACTCCACAAATCTTCTGTTCAACCACAGTTATTGCTGCTTTATTCACCATAGCTAGGCAGCTGAAACATCCTAAATGCCCCTCAACTGACAGATGGATGATGAAATTTGGTACCTGTCACTATGGGATACTATTCACTTATTTTAACAGCTAAATAATGAAATTTTCAGGCCAATGGTTCAGACAAGAAAAGCTTATACTGAATGAGGTAACCATGTCCAGAAAGACAAAAACCACGTGCTCTTCCTCATCACACAGTATATAGTCAGATATGGAGGTCATTACAGAAAAACACATCTGGTCAAAATACAGACAACAGGAGAGCTTGTGGTGCTGGGCCCTAAGTCACAAACAACACAATTCCTTCACCTCAGGGGGTCATTGGGAAAGGCAGGAGGGAAAGTTGCAAGAGTCAGAGGAAAGTAAGTCTGCAGGGTCAGACTGCATCTGCTGACACATCACAGAACCAGCACCCATGAAGGGTCATCAACATGGCTGCCTAACAAGACCCCAACAGAGACAGCAATAGACATGCTGACACGTCTAAGGCCTCAACTGTAGACTACAGGCAAGTAAGGAAATCTGAGAGCAGTGAAATAGTCTTTCCCCTCATTTGGTTATACAATAATAATTGGTCAGCCAAGAAGTTATATGCACACAGGTAACATTATATGTAGTAAGCAGTTTGCATTTATACATGTAACGAAAAATAAAGAAAAAAAGACTTGACTTTAGAGAACGAACATGGGAGGGTTTGGAAGAAGAAAAGGGAGGGAGGAAACATAATTGTATCATAATTTCAAATATATTATTCAAAATCAACTTTAGGATATTCCTGAAGAGTAATCTTAAAAAAGAAAACAAACCTAAAATAAACTGGTAAAATTTTGATATATTTTGACAAATCATGAATATATTTACTTTTCACAATTGCAAAATCATAACTTTTATGACCCACTTGAAACTTCATTTCACAGTTTCTTGTCACACATCCAGTTAAGAAGGTTGATTATAAGACAGGCAAGAGTTTTTAAGATAGGGTAAAATAAACATAAAGTAAGACTTACCTCATTCACTGTGCTTTCTTATACAAATCTTATCTAATGCCTTATCATTTCATAAATAAGAGAAGATATTCCCTATGAAGGCACAAATTATATAGTAGCAATTACATTAGGATCATAGATGATGGTAGGGAGTGGTATTTTTCTGACTCCATATGATTACTCACAGCAAGATTTGGCCATATTAGACTATGCCCATAGTCTCTTGAGAAGCATTTACACACACACACACACACACACACACACACACACACACAGAGAGAGAGAGAGAGAGAGAGAGAGAGAGAGAGAGAGAGATGCATACCTGCATTTAAAGACCTCAGTCTAGTACTGCTTTATTTGATGAGACCATGAATTAAAGATGCAGACATAGTCAACACCGAAGCCTATGAAAATATCACAGCTAATCAGGTGGTAAAGAATGTTAGAAATGGTTTCCAGAGTCCTAATTCCATCCTTCAGGCATTCTCGCTTATACAGAATGTAAATCCATGGAAACAGACACATTCACTCACACAGGCAAGTGAGCCAACTGTAATAGTTAAACCTGCTTCTTGGACAGAATGAGCTGGTAGAACCACCATGATCTTTTCTTGATTCAGTCTATAAAATACATAAGTTTTTCCTTCTAGTATTTTTATTCTTTGAATGGCACAGCCTTCAGATAGAAAAGTTAATAGAAAATTGCATTTCTTTTTCTTTCTTTCTTTCTTTCTTTCTTTCTTTCTTTCTTTCTTTCTTCTTCCTTCCCTTTCTTCCTTCCTTCCCTTCCTTCCTTCTTCCTTCCTTCCTTTCTTCCTTCCTTCCTTTCTTTCTTTCTTTCTTTCTTTCTTTCTTTCTTTCTTTCTTTCTTTCTTTCTTTCTTTCTT
>NW_026596109.1:19467965-19511820 GCF_907164565.1 Psammomys obesus | reverse complement strand
CTTTCTTTCTTTCTTTCTTTCTTTCTTTCTTTCTTTCTTTCTTTCTTCCTAAGACAGGGTTTCTCTTTGTAGTCTCAGCTGTTCAGAAACTCACTCTGTAGACCAGGCTGGCCTTGAACTCAGAGATCTCCCTTCCTCTTCCTCTTGAGTGCTGAGATTAAAATTGTGTACTACCAACTCTCAGCTGAAAATGGCATTTCCAATAAAAACCTGACTGTAAAATAAACTCAACCTCATACCACACGTGATATTTAATATAGAAGAATAAAGAAAACATGATGATTAGTTTTTTCACTTGTTAGGTTGGATGAAGAAACAATCTGAAATGAATGTAGCACACTTCTGGATCTACCTATGAGGATTTAACTGCGAACAGAAGACTGAGGCCATCTGCCTCCTATAGGCTGGGGTCACAAACTGGATTTAAAAAACGAAAACAAGAACAAGTTGATTACCAATATCCATTTATTTCTGTTTTCTGGCTGGGAGCCCGCCTTGCCTCCACCACTCCATAGTGACTGTATCCAATAGCTGCAAACCAACACCAACCTCATTTCCCTTTAGTTACTCTGGCCAGATATGTGGTTACAACAATGAGAAAAGTAACTAAGAAAGAGGGAGCAGAAAAGAAGGAAAAATAGTAAGGACTCTAGAAAGTGCAGGCTGCTGGAATAGAAAATTCTCCAACATGTAAACCAGCTGCATAATAGATGGAGAAGATGGATATGGACTGGCATATTCAAAATTAAGAATAAAACTTCATTATTTAATAAAATAAACAAAATTAAAGCTCAGAAACAAAAATAGAGAGATATCTGTGAGCGAATAAACTCTACATGTCTGATCATACATGTACACACAGGTGTATATGCACATACATACACACGGAAAGGTTTTTATTTAACTTTTATTAATTACACTTTATTCACTTTGTATCCCCCCTATAAACCCCTCTCTCCTCCCCTCCTAATCCCACCCTCCCATCCCCTTCTTCACACATGCCCTCCCCAAGTCCACTGGTAGGGGAGGTTCTCCTCTCCTTTCTGATCTTAGTCTATCAGATCTCATCAAAAGTGGCTGCATTGTCTGGTAAGGCTCTTCCCCCCTCAGGAGGAGGTGATCAAAAAGCAGGCCAATCAGATTATGTCAGAGGCAGTCCTTCTTCCCATTACTATGGAACCCACTTGGACACTGAACTGCCATGGGCTACATCTGTGCAGGGGTTCTAGGTTATCTCCATGACTAGTCCTTGGTTGGAGTATGAATCTCTGGGAAGTTCCCTGTGTTCAAATGTTCTTGTTCTGTTGCTCTCCTTGTGGAGTTCCTGTCTTCTACAGCTCTTACTATTCTCAACTTCATATGGAATAACAAGAAACCCAGAATTGCTAAAACAATCCTCTACAATAAAAGATCTTCTGGAGGTATCTCCATCCCTGATCTTAAGGAAAGTTCTTAGAATAGGAATAGAATAAGCTAACAAGCATCAGATTGGAAACTGGGCAAAGTGAGAGATTTAAACAAAACCCCAGACCTCTACTGCCTCAAGAAACCTAAAAAACCCTAGAAATCAAAAACTTCAAATTAAAATATTAAGATGCCATTTTCAACTTTCAGATTGGAATGTTTTTTTATTCTTACACTGAATACTACAGAGGAAGAAGAAAAGAGTCCTCTCTGGCACTGTTTTTGAGCACGGAAACTGCCACATTTCTAGAAGGCAGTTTAACATCCTGTGCAAAAGGTTTGGGGATATGCATATTTAACTAGCAAATCTATGTGCAGTAATATATTCAAAAGACAGCTATGCAGAGATACAATGTCCTTAAGAAACAAAAATAAATAAATAAATCCCCAATGATTCAAATATTAAAGCTATTAAATACGACTTGCAAAGGAAATAATATTAATGAAGTGAGAAGGTGTACACACATACATGAATAAAGAATTATAAAACAGAGGAAACAGTTTACTGTGAGAAAAGAAAAGATGGAAGAAAAAGACTGCAGGGATACACCTTAAACCCCAGCAGGGGCAACCGAGGCTCTTTCATGAGTAAATTTCCAGCACTTACTTGTACCTTACTTCTGATTTCTGTGAATGTCCTGGCCAGCTTTACATGTCAGCTATTTGGCTACGCATCAATATAATCATTACTATGAAAGTATTTTTCAGCTCTGATTAACATTTACTATCTTCAGACTTCAAAGAAGGTTTCCCATGTGTGAGCCTCATCCAATTCATCCAAAGCTGAAAGGTTAAAGAAGTTCCCCCAGCAGAAAGAATTCTGGGTCAAATGGACACATAGAACATGGGAAAGGCACTGGAACGTCCACTCTTCCTGAGGACCGAAACTCAAGGCTATACATTCCTGTCTAAGTTGCTAGGACATCTGCTACCCATCCCTGAATCCTGAGAGGAAGAGGGAGGGGAGAGAGAGAAAAGCCTAAAGAGTTCCTACAGTTTTAACATAAGAAAAAAATTGGAAAATATTCCAAAAGTGAACAATAATGTGGGAATTAAAAAACAAAAAATTAAAAACAAATTCTGCTAGAGACACACTAACATGACTGAGAAAAAAATTATCCTGCCTTCCTGCTTATATTTAAGGGTCACTGACTATCAAGCAAGAGGTGGACAAAAAATGTGAAGAAAAGTGTCCTTCCAGCTAATCATATTGCTGCCATCTCTATTATGTGAGATGACAAAAATTTTTCACTTGTATGCTATTTACAGGTGAAATTTTAATAATTTATAACATGTAACCATTTGCTGATAAGATAAACTGCAGTCCTGAAGGTACAGCACTTGAAAAATAAGAAACACTTTCCATTTTGCTGCCTTTTCATGTTAATATCTGCTAGTCTATCATGCTAATTAATAAATGTAGCAAGCAGAGTAAGTCTCAGGGTTTTTTTCTAATTTTGTTTAATTTATCAAATGGAAAATAATCTAGCAAAGAGTCATTAATTTAATTTCTTCTGAGAGGGAATCATTATGAGATATGTTAAATTTTCAACAATGCGGCTTCAAAACAGCTGTAGCCATGGAAAATTTTTATAGTTTTAATTGAACATCTGTGCATTTTAATTGATTAATTTGAAGAAAATACAGGAGAAAAGAAAGAACAGTAGGTAATATGAATTTAACAAACCATTTTTTGTCCTCTCTGCTTCTTAGTTAATGATTTTTCAGTATAAACAAAACAAGAAAATATCAAACAACATTAAATAATTCCCATGGCTATAAACACAGTCAAATTGATTTAGTAGAGTAGACAAGTTTTTTTTTTATGATAGGATTATTTTCAGTCAAAAATATATAGAGGGATACATATGTGAATACATAGAGCATTATTCACGATTCTGTGAAAAATGCTGGGCAGCTTATCTGAACAACATTTCAAATACTGAAGAAATACTCAGTGCCCCAGAAAACACAGCTGCCACCACCAGGCACAAAGAGAGCATGCAGCCAGACATACTTCTCCGACCTCTGTGATAGCCAAAAGACTTCCCCACATTTCCTTCATTACAGCTATCATTTTCTTATCAATACATCTCTTACCTCACCAATTTTATTATGAAAACTATTGTCACAGGTATGGCAACGATCCCAACTTTTCTCTGTCTCCCTCTTTCTCTCTCTGTCTGTTCATCTCTCTGTCTCTAACAGTCTCTCTGTCTCTCTGTCTCAGTCTCTCTTTGTCTCTCTGTCTCTGTCTCTCTCTTCTTGAAGACAATGTGGCTCCAGAGTTGAAAACAAACAGACCTCTGAAAACCTGATGAGGACAAATAGTAAAATAGCCGCATAATTATTCCTGTAGACACTGAGTCATCTGAAAAGCCCAGAGTCGTCTCTGCTATCGTTGCTGGTAGCTGGTAAACACATTCTATTTTAAACGAGGATCTAAAGATATTTTTGTCAGCACCGTTCACCAGTGATGGAAAGGATGGATGAAAAGTGCCAATGCACAAACACACTGAAGTGTTGTCTGGGTTGCATATTTAGTGCAGTGGTAGTAGAGAGAGCAAGACCCTGGGTCCAGTAACCAGGGCTAGAAATCAAAAACAGCATCATGAAAAGATGAGGCCAAAGCATAAGTCTTTTTTAGTTAAAGAGACAAGCGCTGGTCATTGGCTGCAAACATAGATAAGAATAAGCAGCACAGTAGAGACATTTCAAGATGTATTATTCATAGTAGCTCAGAAAGCAGTCAAATTTAAACGTTCAATAACAAGTTTGTTTCTGTAATTTCTGTATGAGAAAGACTCTACAGAGGGAAATGCTTTCCTCAGAAGCAACTCTTTCCCCTACATTATTTTAAAACCACAAGAGCAGGTAAGTGGGGTGCTCTGATTACCAAATACGCCCACTCAGTGTGAGGCGAATGCAGTGCTACAGCTTGTCCTGTATACACACTTGCTAACTAGTGAGGAATGGGCAGCTCGCAACACGATCTTAGCAAGTGAGGCTGGAATACAAGCAAATGGAGGGTTCCCCAAACTGTAATCAGATGATTTTGCCCTGTCAAAGAGACCTCTCTGCCACAGTCGTAAGTGTGTAGTGTCCCATTGTCCGGAAAGATGCTTCTCATTTCCAGCACTTACGAGTGAAACACTACACATCTTTAAGTCATTCAGATTAGTAAACTGTTTATGCCAAAGGGTACTGTTGGGCAGTATACTAGGTAGGTACTTACTGTCTTTTAGAGTTTTTGTATCAAGTCTGAGAGAAGTGTCTATTCACTTGAACTTCCTCTAGAGAGAGCAAAATCTGGGTTAAAAGTAAACACTTGATAATGATAGCACAGGACTTGAAACAAATTTTAAATGAATGAAAGCTCCGCTTGAAGACTCAACATGAACCTCTACCCCAAGCGAATGAGATGAACATCAATTAGAAGAAATGAGTCAAGGCCTGTAGGATGATGAAATTCCCTCCCTTGTTTCTGAGGGAAACTCGTGTGTGTGTGTGTGTGTCTGTTGTGTGAGCATACAATAACTATGTGTAAATGCCCAGGCAGAGCCTGATTAGGTTATTGAAACTGAAGGATTTGTAGGTGTATAATAACCAGTGAAGCTCTGGCCTTTAAGGCTCAACTCCTTTATTCTATTTGGAACAGATAGTTTAGATTTAAAAGCATGAACATTCGCAGAAAGCAATAATAATAAAGCTGCCAGAGATGGAAGACATTCCCTGATTCAAGAGATTTCCAAAAGGAAATGAGCTCATGTCACTGGGTCCCAGAGCTACAGGTCATCATCAGATTCCATATTTGAAGAACACTGGGAAGGAATGGCATAGAGAAAATCTGAAGTTTAAAAATAGGATTATGAATGAAACTGAAAGGAATCCATAGCAAAGTGGCAAAACAGCCTCCCAAGATGAGGCTGCGCGTCTTACCTTAGCAAAGCCCAGCTTTCCTCATTATTCCTGATGCTGCCATTTATTTATATATTTTATGTTTTTAACAAAAATGCAGGATAGAGTACCAACAGGGTAATAAGATAATAAGGTAATTACAAATTACTGGACAGAAACATAAAAACTATAAGCACTAAGAAAATATTAAGATAGGAATTGTGTTGAATCCAAACACTAAAAATACTGTGAGTGTGAAATTCTGTCATCAGAGTTGGTTAAAAAAGAGGTCCTACAGTTCCTTTTCAATATCACTTAAGCATTATTAATACATTGAGTAATATATATATATATATATATATATATATATATATATATATGTGTGTGTGTGTGTGTGTGTGTGAAATCATTCAGCTCAGATATACTGAAGTACGGAATATAGCTTATGAACTACAACTCTTACCTTTACATTTTAAAAACCTCAAACATCAACACTTGAATAATAACTATGGTTCTTACTGTTTTATTTCTTTATTTACTTTTAATTTCTGTTGTTATTTTGATAATGCTGGGAACACATCCAGGGCTTTATGTATGCTCAGTAAATGCTCCACTACTCTGCCACATCCCTATCCTTGCGTTTAATATTTATGGATGAAAACTTGAAGCTCTAGCATTAAAAAGAAACAAAGGTGCATTGAGTCTTCCAGTTCCCTCCTTACAGAAGAAAATATGACTTGCGTTCTCCCTCTGCTGAAAACAAATTACACAAAGTACAACCAGCTTAGTCGAGTTCACAGAGCTGAGGACCTTGAAAACCAGGGCAAAGAGTTTATGCCCAGTCTAGGAAAGAGTTGTGTTCTGCTTCTCTTAAAATTCTCTCCCCAAAGTCAGGAGCTTGGCTTTGAGAGTATATGGAAATAGAAGGGAAAAAGCTTAGCTTCAGAAGAAAGTCTAGAACACAGACCACCGCTGGCCTTTCACCAGCAGGAAGAGCAGGGTCTTCATCGCTAGCACACTAAAATGTCTAAGAAGTAACAGTAGACAATAGTAAAAAACGTCTCTGTAAGATCAGATGCAGTAGGAAAAATTCCAGGGTGATATGGAATGAGTGACTGTTGCTCAGTTTTGGTCCAGTCCTTAGGAATTCATAAACCATGAAGTTAACAAAACTGGCCACAGATCAGAATCCCCTTGAGATACCTAAAAAAAAAGGTAATAATTAATGCAAAAGTGGTTTGTAGATGTGTATCTTTAATCCAACCAGCACCGGTGTCCCCAGACAGATGTGCACGGGAGGTCACAAGTTATAAGCGAGACATGCGACACAGCTGGACATCAACAGAAAACACTTAAACATCAGGCTAGCACGCTTGTTTAATGGGTAAAGGAGCCTTTCCCCAAGCTGGCAATCACAAGTTTGATCGCTAGGACCCATATGGTAGGATAGGCCTCTAAATGCACTTACACACATAGACACATACACCTACAGAGAAATAAGTAAATGAAATGTTATAGAAAGGAATACAGTTTGGAAATGTCTAGATTTAAATAGGTGAAAGAAATGAAATATGTTTTCTTACATGATGAAAAAATTAGAAGCCCTTCAAAATTAAACATAAATGATAAATTTTATCATTTTGGGTGAATAGTATAATTTTCTTAAATTTATGGATTGACAAATCAGGTTTTGATATGGCAGCTTAGAAATCAACATGGTAATAAAGAAATAAGGTTGTATATTAGTCTTTTCAGATCCAAAATGTTAAGAAATAAGTTAATGCAAGAAAACGTTATAATCAAGGAAATCTATGTGTATGTATAGAAACAGCAAAATAAACTCACTGTTTCCTTGTAGTGTTTTGAGTGAGAATCATCCATAGGCTCATATATTTGAATAGTTGATCCTCAGGTGCTAGAACCATTTGGGAAGGATTAGTAGGTGTGGCCTTGATGGAGAAGATGTGTCACTTGAGGCAAGATTTGAGGTTTCAGAAGCCCACGCCATTCCCAATTAGCTTTTTCTCTCTCTGCTTTGTAAGCTCGTAGCTCCTGCTCCGATGCCATGCCTGCCTGCTATGTTAACCCCATGGCAGTCATGGAGTCTAAGCCTCTGAAACTGTAAGACCCGATTACTGGAATACACCTTATTCTATAAGTTGCTTTGGTCATGGTATCTTACCACAACAATGACAAAGTAACTAAGACATTTATAGAGTTAATATTTGCTAATGATTATTAAAAGAAAAGTAAATTACTGACCTAATAGGGCAAATAGAATAATAGCAAAAAAACTCATTTTATCAGAAAGATGTGCCAAATATAAATATATATCTACCTAAGAACAGAACCTCAAATACTAAAAACATAATAAAGCAAAAACAATAGCTAAGACTATAGACACAAAATATATAACAAAAAATAGCAAGCTGAATATAATATTTAAAGAGAATAAATTGTGTTCAAAAATTTATGATAATTATAATAAAAATACTAATGCTTTTTGTATTTGAAAACAAATTAGCAAAATGCATTGAGTGAAGAGAATAAAACAGAAAAGCAATAGATTCAAAGGGTAAAAAAATGACAATATGTAGCATTGAACCATTATTTTAAAAATATAACTAGAAATAGAAGGCAACTATCTCAACTTGATATCTTATCAAGTAAAATTCACAACTTGCATGACATTTAACAGTATATACTGAACATTTTCCATGTAAGATTGGGACCAAGGTCAGGGGTTCCACAAATATTAACTCATTTTATAAAGATGTCCTCTCCATTTCAGTAAGATGAGAAGGAAATAAAAGTGATCCAGTTTTTAAGAGTGTATGTAAAATGGTCTTTATCAGTAGTCAGCATCATTGTATATATGCATAAAATTCTAAAAACTGGACAAAATCTTTCTAAGTTTACCAAGACATTAGGATTCCATTTAAAAAATTAACTGTGCTTCAAAATACACCCAGCTGACTTCTTTCTCAGATCTCTCATTTTTCACAAGCCTTTCTTTCAGGCTAACACAAGAAGATAGTGCCAATCAAAATACACACCATAATATACAAAACAGCATGGAAACACAGGTAAAAATACTGGGGATTACAACTAAGTCTTCATTTGATTCTTCCCTACTGGTTCCATCGTTAAATACGAGGAAGATAATCGTTAGCTTTCAAAATAATATCAAGATAAAAGGCCAACAAGAATTTACAATTTATGTTGCCTAAGATAATGTAACAATTAATAACTAGTGTCTCAGAATTCAAGACATCACCTTTAGACATTTAAATTACAACATGATTGTCACCAGATCATTTGGATGAACATTATAAATACCATAATTATTCTTCTGAAAGCAAAACATTAAAAGATCTTTTTTATAAATTGATACTAGATAAAATTCAAGATTAACAACAGGACATGAGAATTTCATTGGGTATCTTTTCGCAGAATATGTACAACACAGGACAGTTTTAACTTAAGGGAAAACTGCCTAAAGCCTCATGACAGTTGTTAATCATCCATGTCCTACATGTTTCTTCACAACAGAATGAGCAGGGCACTATTACATCATGGGAAAACTGAGCTACACAGAGCAAAGCAGTGGGTATAAAAAGGCACAGCAGTGGGTGTCAGTGGCAGCATTCAGATCCAGGAGATGTGACTTCAGTCTACAATCCCAGACAATTGTGCAGAACTCAATGAACAGAGAAGAAAAAGATAAGAATGTGTGCGTGCTTCTGAAGCCTGCAGGTTAATCACAGAAAACAAAAAAAGTATTTAGACAAAAATATGCTTTGAAGAGCACACGATAAAGGATGGCGAAAGCCATGGGGACATGTGTAGGGAACATGTATGTGAGATGCTATTTAAGTGGAGACTTAAAGAAATGGGCAGTCCTATAGACATGTTGTCAGTGGTCATAAGACCAGTGTGGTGTGTATGACATATGAGAAATCGGGAGACAGGAACAATGGCTTTGGAAAACTCAGGGCTCGGATGTAATGATGGAAAATTTAGCCTCTGTCCAAATGTGATAGAAAGGGATTGGAAAAGGCAGTCTGTTTTTGTTTTTGTTTTTTTATCCCGGTCGGCAAAGACAGAGTTGGATCTGAGGCCATTAGGTTACTGTGGTATTACTCATCGGTGTCGAGGAGCTGAGGAAATAGAAATAGAAATAGAAAACAGACTGGAGAATGTTGCAAAAAGAGAGACTTTCCAATGGATCAGTGTGGGGAGTGAGCAAAGAAGAATCAAGGTTAATATATATATATATATATATATATATATATATATGCATATATATATATATGCATATATATCAAGGTTAATATATATATGCATATATATTTACGTAATTATATATTATATACTTACATATAATACATTACTGTATGTTATAATCTGTTGATATATGATATTTATATCATATATGTGATATATATGGGTCATAAAGACTATATAGTCTACATTATCTATATTATATATACTGAGTCATATAGACTCTATATGAACCAGAGTACTTCTTACACATGCTGTTTTCAGGAAAACCTAAATATTTAATGATCAAAGGCTTGAGGAGTAAACCCTTCAAAAAGAAAGGCTATTCTTCATCTGGTTGTATGCAGAATTTTTCATCAAAGCTATGGGCAGACATTCAGCATGTTTAGCGTGGTTTCTTGTCCAGGGCATGGATATCTCTGTTTTTAAGGAAACTTTAAAATATGACCAATAACTGAAGAATCACAATCCTGGACTTTCTCAACTGTCACTTGTGCTTGTAAAAAAATAAAACATGTGTAGTCTTTGTAAACAGCCTACATCATATCTTTCTCAGGAGTAACCAAAAGAATATGAAGCAAAATTTGAGCAAAAATTACAACATGCTGCTTATACCCCAGCTCCGATTTATCTCTCTTCACCAGCAAAACCTGAGTTCTAACTAATGAAAAACCGGTTTGATTTTTAGAAAACATCCTCATTCTGAGCTAAAATAACAAAAGTGACCAAGGACAATATGATTTAATATGTGTTGAATGTGAATACAACTAGGATGCTTTCTTTTTATTGCATTAGATAATCAAAACTATTAAATATTTTTTTCAAAATGCTTTTCATAATCCTGGGACCATTAATGTCATGTTCACATCACTGTGGATTTTTGTTGTTGTTGTTGTTGCTTTTACTATTCATGGGACACAATGACTCACTGGCACGTTGCCAGTGCAAGATGCAGCTGAATAATACATGACATGCCCTTTCGCTAGCATCATGATGCCAGATTTAAAACAAGGTAAGAAGTTTCCTCCTCGTACACTTGCAGTGTTCAGCTGTTCATAATCTATAGTGTTAACAATTTATCATCAAACCCAGTGATTTGCTGCCAACGTATCAAAGTGGCCACTGGATGCATATGATCAAGTCTGAGCATCTGGCCTCCTCTGTTCCTGACATTAGCACAGACAACAGAATCAGTGGACTATTGAATGCAATTACAGTAAGCGAGACGGACAATAAAGATTGATAGCGCCTTCTCTTTTTATCACACACAAAACTAGTGGGGGTTAAAGCTTTGCCTCAAGCTGCCTTCATTTAACAATGATTGAAAATACGCAATTGTGTTGGTAAAACACTGTAGCCTGTACCACTTCATTTACTGGACACATTATCAAATTAAATGAAAAGTGAACTGCCAAAAGCAACAGCTATCATATATTAATGATGAATATTTACTTAGCATTGTTCACAAATCATACAGAGAACAGAATCCTTCTTGTTATCTTCTTTGCAGGTTCCACTTGAGCAGCCTGTAACATTTCTATGTTTACGCTGTCTTCTGTCTACAAATCTCTAAATACAGATGTGCACGATTGGTTTTGTGACTCTCCATGTGACTACAATGTGTAATTAATAAAATGTTCTAGTTGTAGATGAATCCTAATTATTAAAGAGGTTTTTGCCATTCTTCATAACAGTTCTCATTCCGTTAGCTTTGAAGCAAGAGAAACTGAATCAAGGGTAGATCCAATGATGCAAAGGTTAGGCAATCTAGCTTCATTGAAAGCTTTCAACATATGGAAGGTAACAAAGACCCTCAAGATAAAACAAGCTACAAATATATATTTTGTTTTTCTCTACTGAGTAGTTTCTTAGTAACCATCAAGGAATGTAACAGTTCGCCCATAATCTAACCTCAAAGCAGTAAGTATACAGAAGGCAGAAGGCAAAAATGGAAGAGCAAAGAATAGTGAGCAAACAAGGGAATGGATCAGAAGCCATGGCTCTTAAAAGAGGAGGCTGCTGAGTAAGTACCAACAGGTCTGACATGCACAGCTGAGAATTTCATTAAGTGGACAAACATTTGGTGTGTGTACCTGCATGTTACGAAGACAGGAAACAGGCACATAGGACTGTCCAGTCATGCAGATTAATTCAAGGTTGTTTTAACACCCCTCCCCCACATCTTGCCTTCCTTTTAAAGGATAGATACAGGAAAAGAAGGCTTCGTATGTGAATAGTAATCACATCTCTGTTCAAGGATCTCAATGACCTGAACAGTCTGTGCATGACCCTTACAGAAAGAAAGCATGAGATAAAAGGAGAGAAGAGGCAGAGAATCAGCCATAGGCTTGCTGACACTATCCCACATGCTAACTGTAAACAATTCAGTTCAAATTCAGCTGCTACTGAGTTTGAAATTAGAGCGCCCGTCATAGGCGATGTAAACAAGAGACAGAGAATACCGAAGATTCCACAAACATGGAACACTTCCCAAAGAGAGCGTTACCAGAGCAGACTGCGCACCTACAAGCCAAAGAGGAGAGCTGGGCGAGAAGCAATGAAATGTAAAGAAAAAGGGTGTGCTTTCTAAAATTTGCCTTCAGACCTTAACCAAACTTTCCAAGCACATTCAAATTCTAATGCCCATGTCGCCTTTGAGCTGTCTCCTTAGTCATTCTCCTCAAGCTAGATCATTGCCAGACTGTCTCTGGAGCTTCCCAAAATGAGCTCTGGGTCTCAACATTTGGAAATTTTATCAGCAGATTTCAGTAATGAATACTCATTATAGAATATTTAGTGAATGAAATATGAATAAATCAAAAAGGAAATCTATAACATTTAAAGTTTCTGTCCATAATTTACTTTTTCATGTAAAGCTTTTTGTCAACATTTTTAGTAACTTTTGGGATGGTTGCTTTAAATTTTTAAAATGAAAACATAAGCTTATAATTAAAACTCAATATGCCAGCTATCAATACAAATGGAAGTGTGATGGATGCCTCACCATACAAGTAGATGTCTCTCAATGTTTTTAAGGTAGGCATGTCTTTACAGTCTCTCTATATTAATTAATCTGTTCACATGATTTATATAACAATAAATCAACTATATCAGTTATCTACAATTTTTTCTTTATTTTTCACTTCATATCTGGTTGATTCTTATCTCTGTCTAAAGCTATCGTTTCTAATGGGTATATGATATTTCATATTATAGGTAACCGCAATTGTTTTTAACCCTCATATTATAATTTCCCAATTTACATACATATAAGCATAAACATATATTCAAATGGACATCCATATACTTTTTCTTCATTTACTTGAAAACAGTTTGCGTATAGATGTCTAAAGATGGAACTTATCTATCAAAAATCTATGCTTATAAAGTTTTTTAAAGATGCTCAGAACCACTGCCCTACCAAAGACTGTGGCATGTTCTACTCTTGCCTAAATATGTACAAGAGGACCCATTTCTCTATAACTCATGGACCCTAAATATTTTCCATAACTTAAATTTTTACTCACATAGTCTATGTGTTTCATTTAAAGATTTCACCTTCAACTTCATTTTATATGTTTATTAGCCATTCTCATCCCCCATTAACTACCCACTTATAGCCTATATTAATTTTTCTGCTGTATAATTTATTTTTTCTTATTATCTTCTGAAATCTCTACTCCACTTTTCTCCGTGTTTATAGTGGATGCACACAGCATTCCCTTTGCCTTAAAATGGTCTTTTGGGATTGAAAATTACTAAAATGAACCTCATGTTATATTGACCAATATTTATTGTTTTTAAGGAGTCTCTGAAAGGGAGTTTAAACATGGAAATTCCTGGGTTTTTTTTTTCCTTTCTTTTTTTTTTTTTTTTCTTAAACATGTATGGGAGGGTAAAATAAAAAAATTCTTTCAGGTGGCTCTTGTTTCCATCCGCCCTCAGACCTGCAACAGCCTGCAGTGGAGCCCAAGAACTCGGGTTTGACCTGACAGTCTTATCCCAGTGCTCATCTCCAACCTGGAGATGACAGAGCTATCTCAGAGGCCTCTGGGGACTGACGATGAGACGCTCATATCCTAGCACTGTGATCCCCATAGGCTAACGCTGTGCGACATCAGTTACTTGTCCTCTCTTTACCGTTTTGCCTGAGCTGCCTGCACCTTGCTTTTTTTCTCTTTCTCTCTCTCTCTTTTTAAATATGATTAAAGATGTATTTCTACTCTCCCAACTTCTCTCAAAATTCAAGGGCAGAACCTTGATATAGATTTTCATAGGATTCTGTGGAATCAAAAGCTGCTTCAGAAAATGTCATTTTAAAATGATACTTGTATTTCCTTGGTCACCATTTTATTTCTAAGCAGATGAGTGTCTCACAGATCTTAAGAGTATTGACTGATGTGTGGTGATTACAGTATACACAGCTTTGTGAGGGCTATTGGCAATGCTTTGCTTAATCAAAGACTGAGTTTGACTCATTGCAAAGCATTTTAAATGGCCTTACCGCTATCTCCATCGACAGCCCAGCCCTCACACAGAATTGTGTATCTGGGCTTTGCAGACTCAGAGTCTGAAATACTGTCTCTAGGAGATGTGGGAGGTGCTACTGACTATTCCTGCTGCAAACTACAAGATAGAAAGTTCGCCCGCCTGTGCTGAACAGCCTGAGATTCTCTATACAAGAATCACATGGATTCTTAGGTAACCAAAGACTATTAGAGGAGCGAAGCTACTTTTCTTAAGAATCCTTATAACGCTTATCTCAGCATAGACTGTGTATTGAAACAAACAAACACAAAAAAGATATTAAAGTCTGTTGGTACAATGTCCAGAGCTTAGAAGTCCACGTCTCTATCAAGGTTCACTTAAACCAAAAAGAAAGAACCTACTTCTAACTCAGGAAATAATCTGTAAGCAAAGGAAGTCAGGGGAAAAGGATCTACTTTTTATTCAGCAATATGATACAATGTAGTATAAGTGTCTGTGGTTATTATAAATATTAGATACATTTTACTGAGCAATGACTATGAGCCAAGTAGCATGTTAAGCATTTTAAAATACTATCTCAATTAACACTCTCAGAAACCCATGGGAGTTCAATTATCCAAGATATAGAGGGGACAGGTGAGGGTCAGACACAAAGTATGGGCAAGATCCTAAAACAGTTGTCATGTGATACAACTGTCTCAGAATTGTTTTTTAACCTCCATGATATGCCGGGCGGCCAGACTATTCTCACAGTGGAAAAAAAAAAAAAAAAGACTTCCTAAGAGAGAAAAATTAATCAGGTAATATTTGCTTGTTTTCATAATCTTTAACCTGTTTTTAGATCCTACTTTTAAGACAATAAAAGACAACACTACAATAATTGTAATACAGTACTTTCAGTTACTAATAAATACACAGAGAAAATGAAGATTGAGTAAATCTGTAATTAAGCCAGAAAAAACTGAGGGGGAAAAATGTACTGTTCTTCCAACTATTCAGCTGGTCAGTTTGTTGTGGGCTGAATGGTGCACTGTCTCCAGAGTCATAACCCAACATCTTAGGTAGCAGAATTGCAGAATGTAACTGTAGCTGGGGGTGAGTCATTCTAAAACGGACAGTGAGAGCATCATGATGGCTCTTCGTGTGGTATGAAGGCCGTGCTTACCCAAAGCACACATTTATACCTGGGGAAGAGCTAACTATGCGAATAGAAAAGGCAGTGACCTTGGTAGGTCCCAACCCCTCCAACATGTGACGCCCGATTTACAGGCTCTGGAAGGAAGCAGAAATCAACCTGTCACTTATGCCATGGGGTCCATAGCATCTTGTTATAGCAGCTGAAATCTGCCAGAGTAGTATGTCTGTCAGTGGGATGGGAAGCAGATCGGAGTTGCTCTACCGGATGCTACTTAAATAAGGAATAAAAGGGGAAGTAAGAGGTATAACGCTAACCTGACAAAGGAAGGAAAACAACTGTCTTTAATTGAGTCTTATGCCAATTTCCAAAAAGAGGACATTTAAAACATTTCTGTACCTAGGTAGACTTTTTTTTTTCGTGCCCCACAACCTCCAACTTCTCTCTTGTTGGCATGTCATTCACGGTCCTTACTGTGACCAGTTGTGATGAGGATGTCTATATCAAATCGTGGAGGAATGTGTTAGCTGGAGACATAGCTTAATATTCTCAATAGAAACCCTCTCCTTAGTCTCCAACTCCAATTAGACACTGTTTGAGCAGAGCAAGTGGAGAAAAAAAAAATCTACAAATTTAAGTACTTGTGGCTTACCATTCATATTGCATAACAATGGCTCCTTTCTCTACCAGTCAATGACCTGGGAGCAAAATCAAAAAGTGGCCTGAGCTTGAACATCCTTGTTATCAAGCCATAGTCCCTGGAGGAGCTACTGGGTACCTGACTTTATGCCAGGAGGCACCAACCTTCCTCCTGCCTAATCACTGAAGACATTTTCTTGCTGATGCTGGGGTCTTAATGACCTCAGCACTTCACAAGTAGTTTGCCTCCTGCTTCCCCCTTGACACAAACATAAAATGGAAGATGTTATAAAGAAATAAATAAGTTTAGATGTAAAATAAAATCCATCTTCTTATGAGTGGATGCATGCCTGTGCCTCATTGGCATGTACCAGACTGTACTAAATGGCACGGATTTCCCAAGGGAAGACAACTTCCACATACCGCTACCAAAGCTTTATTCCCCACGCCATGCAAATTATTTAATTTAAACACTGCTTGATAGGACTCTCTGAGGAGAAGGGTGTTTTCACAGATCCATCCTTAATCTGTTGCTGAAGACATGCATGTGAACAGATAGAAGGGGCCTCATACTCCTTACTGCACTGCCTATGAGGATGCTTCAGAATGCACAACCAGAGGCAATGCAATGTGTCTAAACCTTGGAAAGATCAAATGCAAAAGGTATCAGTTTCCTATGGCAGAGAGTGAACACGCGGGCAAGAAAGCAGTTGTCCTTCTACAAGCACTTCCCCAATACTGTGTAACTCCTGCACAGTATTTTAAAGTGTGTGTGTGTGTGTGTGTGTGTGTGTGTTTTGCAGGTACACACTTCAGTGTTCAGTATACACAATACGAAATAACCAAATTCATCATTGCATTTTACTAAAGTAGGAAAAGCAGTGAAAAGATTAAAGAAGCAGTTCTCCTCAGCTGTACTCTGTGCCGGGGATGTCATTTTAAGCCTTCTTTTGATCCTCATGTTTCTTCAACAGGCTTACCTTCTGCTTTTCTACTACATATTAATCAGTTAAACATACAAAATGAAATGAAAACTTGAGTGGCCTGTTAACATTCATAACAATGTTTCCAAATTTCATCATGAAAACTCTTAACTTTTTAAAGAAGTCTTTAATGGGTCCCATGAAAAGAATCTCCCTCCTGAAGAGACTTCCTTTACATAAGGCTTCATGCAAGGAGAGGTTAGCGCCACAAGGAGCACAGACCTGCACACACCTTGCACTGGAGAGAGACGCTAACTTATTTTAAAAGCAAATAGGCATTAGACAACACTTTCAATATTAACTTACTCTTAGCACTTCTTCATCAGAGTAAGCCAGAAGGCTATGAGCCCCTTCACCTTCCCCTGGTCTTTCTCTAGCGCTCTCCCTGTGTGGTAGGCCCCTGCTCTGGGGAGGTGAATGCCTTCCTCCTGCCAGCCTAGTTATTTATTGACATAGCTTGCATGCTGGAGCATTATCAGCTTAATGCATAATTCAAAATCTCTTGCATGTGGCCTGCACTTTTGCCTTAATTCGTGCAATCTAAATAAAAGATAAGAAGTATTTCCAAGGTGGGCACATGAAAGGATTCCTGAATGTTACCATTGGCCCCCAGCTCCGGCCTGTCCTGACTCAGAAAATTGCTTGCCATGCAGTTCCCACACACCCTCATAATGTCCCATACTGAGGCAAAAACAGTCTGAAAGATGGTCCCAAAGTTGGTACTGAGTGGGAAGTTGTGAACCTTTGGGATAAAGAAGCCTGTACACGTCAGGGAAATGACAATTCTTACCTCACTTATTCTTTCTGGAATGGCAGCTAGACGTTTTCAGGAGGGCAAGAGTCGCAGGTGTCTGTAATTCAAAAGAAGAAATATATTAGGGTTTAGAATGTTAATTTCCAGCGGGAAAGGGTAAGGGATGGGTAGCAAAAAGAAACAGAAAAAATAGAAAGAAGAGTCAGAGGCCATGGGGAAAGGCTTTGTAGCATGTTGGTGAGGATGTGTCTGGGAGCGAATCAAAACAAAGAAAGCAAGAGGGGAAGCTGAGAGTGCAGCAAACTGGGGAGGAGAAAAGGATGATGGTGTGCTTGCTCCCCTGGAGAGGGAAAGTCTACAGGAGAGGGAAAGTGGTAGGTGGTCAATTCCATCAGAAACAATTCTGGAAAAGGGTTTAGGGTAAATTTTTTACAGAATCCCCAGCATTTGATTAATCGATTAAATTAACTAGCTGTATATTCTAAGGATGTGTCAAAGATAAAATAAGTGCATCAGCCCATAAGATCCATAGAGCCGATATGCTCTGATTTGAACAAATTCACTATTGGAGTAGTGTGAAAATTAACACACACACAGCAGTGCCCCAAACATACACTCTGTGTGTATGCATCAGTGATGATTTCCCGAAGAAAGCACCACCATCCTCCAGAACACTAACAAGCATGCTATATACACAAACATACATACATACCTACGTACAAACATTCACTCACACATGGAACATATGCTCTGAGTTTTCCTCTCCCTATGATCCACAATTTGTCCTTCTGGAAAACATGTGGTGCTCCATCCACTCTAAATGCTCTATAAACCCAGCAGCACACAGCCGAGCTTGCCTTGCCCTGACACCCATGTGAAGGCTGGACACGAGACTGAAACCAGAAGGACGCCATCATCAGTTGTGCTTGTTACTAAGTGTGGGGTTCCAGCTACTAAGTGTGGGGTTCCAGCAGAAGCTTTTCACATGCATTGTGAGTGCACCAAGCAATAATTCCTCTTTTTTTTATAAACAGAAAGACATGAATTATTAAAAAATTAGACATTTAGAATAATGGCCCTCCATACGCAAAGTATTTATTTCAACTTTCATCATTCATAGTTTATTGCATTGATTTTTTTTCATCAGTTTACTTAGCATTGGGCAGCCAGTGAACTCATCAATAAGAAATGAATTTTGGTAACTTTCAAATCCACTATATTATTTTCCTTTTATTTGTAGTGAATTTTTCTTCTCTCAGTAGTATTGCTGCAATAAGTCAGTCATTTCTTTATGTTTTCTCTCTTTTCTTCAGGATTTCATTTCCCTTTACAGCACATCTTGTGATCACAAAGAAAACAGAGACACTTATTTCTTTTAACAGTTGAAATCGCTGCAAGTGATTTAGTTGTCACTTAATTTGATTCCTCTCTTCTGTCTGTGGAGAAATATGTTTAATGTACTGGAAATTATGTTAATAAGAAAAAGCATTATCTCATTTAATGAAATAAATATACAAATATTTCAAAATAAAATAAAGAGGCAATCTTCACTGAGAAAAATGTCTCTTATGGCTTGTGTAAAATAAACAAATAAGAAAAATCGTGAATACATTGAAATACTGACAAATTTGTGCCTGTGCTCCAAGAGAAGAGGGAGGCTTGGTGAATAAATTAGCAAAACATAATCAAATACATATATTAGTTATCAAGTTATTAATTTCATATTTCCAATGACCTCAGGAAAGTTCATTTTACTTTTCTAAAACCGAACCTATGTCTTTGAAATTTTTCCTTTGCATTTTATCCTTTTATTTCAACTGATTGCTATTTCTCAAATTAATAATTATCAGAAATTTCATTGAAAACATGACCAACAACCCAAGTAACATCAGAAAGGTTAGAATTCCTTTGATTTTGCTAATCAAAACAGAGCCAGTGAAGTCATTCCAAAGCTTTTATATGTTAAAATTTACCTAATGCACAAAAAGGTTAAATAAATATTGTTGATGATTTGAGCTAAACTTGAAGCAATTATGTAATAAAAGCATGACCACTGTAACAAAAACACATAATTAGCAATTTAATTACTGGCATGAAGACAAGCGAAAGATGTCAATAAAAAAAAAAAAAAAAAAAAAAAAAAAAAAACTTCAGTGACAAGCCGATTTGACTCTTTCCTGCAATTTGAGAGCAATACTCACCACCTGATGAGCAAAACCGTTTTCACACAAAGCGGCCAGCTCTCATGCACCGAAATAGCCAATTTAAAACAGTCTTACTTCGTATCATTGCATAGTGAATCATTACATTTTCTTCTATCTAGATTAGCACTTCTCTTCTCTGAAAACACAATATTTCCAGGCAGCAAGTAAAGAACATTATGTTTTTTTAAATGAGTTAAAGTAGCAGGTGTTCTTGGTTTCAATTTCATTTTTCCCAGCTTCAATAATGTGTTTGACAGCAATATGTCCCTGTGTATGACATTCCAAGTACCCTCTCTTTCTTACCCCCTAACTCTCAGCTAAGAAACACATATAAACCAACAACTGTTTGAAAAGGTGAAAATGCCAACAGTAGAAAGAATGAGGAAAATTCAGCATTCCTCTGTATCTTGCACAATTTCTTTCCCTCCCCACATCTGTATTTAAGGTTATGGGTAAGAGGTAAACAGAAAAAACAAGTAAGGTAAGTTTATTGTGAAATGATCCACTTGTCCTTTTCATCACAGACCAAGTTTCAGACTTTTAAACAGTCTTGAACTACTTGTCTCAGAATCTTCAATTCATCCACACCACTTTCCGTGTCACTGGTATTTAACCAATAGCAGAAAACAGATCCCTCAAGATAGAGCCACATTCAAAGAAGTTTTCTGTCTTGTGATAAAAAGTGAAACATCTTGGCTGGTATACAATAGCCACTTGTACAAGCCCGGCACATAAAGTGAAATCATGAAAGCCAGACTAGCTAAGAAGTCTGGTCTATAAATATCTTTGTGATGAGATACAGTTAAAAAAATAAGCTCCAGCAACCAAGAACACAACAAAGAAATTCTCAATGGCAATGCCATTTTATCTTGGACCCACTAATCTTAATATCATATGTTCTAATTAGATATTCTAATCTTGATACAAAATAAACCCTGGATTTACAAAGTCACTGTGTGTGTGTGTGGGTGGGTGGGTGTGTGCTGGGGTATATGTATGTGGAGTATGCATGGATATGTGTGTGAGTATGCATATAGACATGAGCATCAAGGGCATAGGAGGATGCTATAGGTCCTCCTTTGTCACTTCCCACTTTATTTTCCTACACAGGTGTCTTAGTGGACCTGGAGATGGGGCAGTGGTCAGAAAGTCCCAGTAATCCTCCTGTCTCTTCCCCATACTGCATTGCAGTTACAGGCATCATGACCATGCCCAGCCTTTTACATGGATGCTCAGTCCCATGCTGAGGCTATTTTAAGAATATTCATCATTTCAAGCAGCTCCTTCTACATGTGAAGAAACCAAGATTCTGAGAGGTGAAGCAGTTTACTTAAGCATATCTGATGGTGGAAACTCAGAGTTTTGCTAACTTACTTCAAGCCATGAAAGAGGTAACACTGAACACACGAGGAAATGATCCAGAAGTCAGCCATGTAGATACTAACAGAAAAAAACCTGTGCAGCGCATGCAGGAGATGTGTGGATGACTCATCCAGAAAGGGAGCAAGACTAGCCAGGAAAAGAGGGAAAATGAAATAGATGGAAGCATTAGGTAATGTCAGATCTGTTCTCTGCAAAGTGAGGGGTTATGGATAGTTTCCAAAGAGAATAAGGACCTAAAGATACAAAGGGAAGTAAGGAAAGAGAGAGAGAAAGAGAAAGAGACAGAGAAGAGCAACAGCAGTTGCCCTGACGCTGCATCCTGACCCTATCAGCTGGGTTTGTAACTCAAAACCAGAGGTGAGTTGCTCAATAAAGACTGAATCCTAGATGCCTCCTTTCTGTACCATTATCATTAGCCTAGGAGGTGCCCATTTGCCATAGACAGGAAAATTGCACATTCATGAGACAGAAAACATGGGATAATAGAAGCCAATTCCTTTGTGGGTTAAACAGGACTTGTTGATTCCTCAGTCCTCTGGTCTTCCTTAATGTGTCAGTCACTCAAGGAAGCCTATCTGTGTACCAAATTCCTGATCTTAACAAATGCCCCGCTTTTACTCAGGGTTGAGAAAATATGATCAAAGAGCAATGCCCTCACCCTTGAGAAGGCATGGTAAACACTGGATTCCCAGTCTCTGCTCCCAGCATCTTGAATTCAGATCTCAAGGCAGGCGACAACATTATCTGGTTGGTGGGTTCTACAGTAAACCCCAATCTCAGTGCACCATGGCAGATCTTGAAAGACCTCTGACCAAATAAAACTAGATTTGACTTACCTTTGTGTGTGCCATAGTCTCCTTGACAATGGCTTTTTTTAATTCTTTTTAATGGTTTGGATGACTTGATCTCAGTGATGATAATAAAGGAAAGATGAAATCATAAATGGGAAATCAAATTCATTTGGTAGGAGAAGGTGAGTGGTCAGTAAGAATCTGAGGTTGAGATTTGATAGTTTTAGGTAATGTAGGCCTGGCTGTGACCAAATTAGTCACAAGGAATGATGAAAAACAAAATCCTTCAAAGGTGAGGAGGTTCGTCTGGAGATGAGCTCTCATATGGAAAGAGAGCACCACCAGCTCACCAGAATAAAATCCAGCCTCTGAATGTGGGTGTGACTGTCCATGGAATGAAGCCACCAACTCTCCTTCAATAGATGTTGCTTCTTACACGGTCTTCTGAAGAGTAGACCATCAATTACAAGGATACATTTTAAAATAAAATACCTGGGTAACTACACGGTAAACTAACTGTAATCAAATTTGTTATATCTCATTTTCCCTGGAAGGTATATAAAGAAATACTAAGAAAAAAAGGCATTTTCCTTTCTATTTGGCATGAGGTGAACCCTCTTCATGGAGATACACAATTGTGTCTCAAATGGGCTGAGCCAAAATTTAATATTGCTTATTTCTATTGGTCTCTTAAAAATAAACACTGGAGACTCCTGAGGTAAATGTAACAGTAACAGAAATGATAACATGAACGAGGCAGAGAACAATATGTTTAAATACAAAGCTAAATCAGTGCTCAGTGCCTCCCTAAAACTCTGGGTAAGCATGATGCAGCTACATTACAATGGCTTAGACTGAGGGTTGTTTGGAGTGAAGTGTCATGCAGAAAGGTGCCGGGGTTGTTTTTTTTTTTTTTTAATTAAATATAATCCAACAAAGATTCTGCAGGCTACATATTTAAAAGGTTGGGAATGCTTGCAGAAGTTGATTCATTCACACTGCTGTGAATCATTTAGCACGCACTTCAAAGAGAGTTGAGTCTCCCACCCGAAAGAAAGACTGTTAATCAACATGAAGACTCCTAGATGCAGCCCTCTTACTGCAACAAAGGCACAGGAAAGTAGCAGCCCCCTAAGGGGAGCTTTGCCTTTACTAAGAGCAGTGCAGGTTATGGGGCTTTATTTCAAGGAGGCAAGGTTAAAGGCAGTATGTCACTATCATATGGATTCTCAGACAGGGTCATTGTTGCTGTTACAGAGATGCAAAAGCAAGTCCACCTTTAGGACGTGCTTCTGAGTGTCCTCAAAGCCTATTTCATTTAAAGAAGAGAAGAAAATGCAGACGCAGGTAGCTTGGTGGCAGTGTGTGCTTAGCAAGGACCAGGTCAGGGTTTCATCTCCATGAACACAACATACACACACACACACACACACACACACACACACACACACACCAGAGAGAGAGAGAAGAGATAGCAAGCGAGAGAGAAACAGTATAAAATGGAACATTACTTTAATTATCTAAATGATGAAGGGAGCCTTGTTTGTAGAAATTTGTGACTATAAAGAAAAATTAAATATCTTTAAGAAAACTATGCAGAAAAAAAAAGAAAACTATGCAGGTGCTTTCTTAGAATTAACAAATTTATGGGGCTCAGCAGTAGGCAACTGCCTAGTACTCATGAGGCCCAAGGTCCGTTTCCCAGCACCCAGGAAATTTACCAATCAAAGCAGGACATATAGAGACATTTGCAATAACACATGTGTGTGAAAGTGTATACAAACATGTGTGCACATGTGTGCACACACACAGACCACAAAACTAAAAACAAAACTAATAACGAAACAAGATCAAGAAAAATAAAAGTTGATAAATTACGCAGTTAAGCCAAAATATGCAAACAATAATTAGCAGATATAATCTATAGAACATGTTTTCTTTTTTAATTTTTATTTCTATTTTTTTTGCAATTTATTCATCATATATCCCTGTTGAAGCCCCCTCCCTCAACTCCTCCCAGTCATTTTCAAATAACTGAAATAACAAAACAATCATACAGAAAAAAATAAAGAGAGTAACTCTATGCATTCAGTCAAGAAGATGGGCAAAACCAAATATCGAACTTTAGCTTTATAAAGCCAGAGACAGACGATGGGATGTGTAAGGCACATTCCTCTTCCCAGTGGCTGCAGCCACCATTCTGGAGGCAAGCTCTTGCACAGTGGCCCAGGACTGAAAAAGTTGCCTGCACTGCAACGACCTAGCCTGGTATGTTAACATCAGAATAATCTAGAAAATAACGGTCATAGGAACGTGAGGAGGAGGGAGGCAGCCCTTAACTCTGCTTGCAAAGAACACACATTCCAATAGCAAATGACTAAAAGGCCACTCACACTTGGTTTTAAGAGGCACAATCGACTTACACCCATTTTAATAAGTCCTTTTGGTAGATATGAACAAAAACTTTTACTAAAGAATTGGTTGCTTTGCTCTCTAGCCTAAAGCAAGAACTGTTACTAGCAGGTAACTAGTTCAAGCCTCCCATGTTTCAGACATGTGATAATTTCAACTGAATTTTCATACCCAGTCTTTCACTGTTCCGTATTAGAACTGATGCTGGAGAAACAGAGAGCTCTAGCAGCTCTAGAGCACTGCACATGAGAACTCCTCTAACAGCCCTTGCCAGGGACATTGAGGCAGTCATTGTCATTTTTGCTCTCTCAGGCCTCAGTCAGGTGTTCATTCCATGTAAGAGAGATCCAACAGGAATTTTAGACATGATACACTTAATTTTCATTTGGCATTTTGCAGCTAGCACAGTATATACTGAAAAACCTATTCCTTTAGAATCAGGATCAATGTGGGTGCTGTTTAATTTCAAATAGTGCTCTCAGCCCAGGCTGCACAATTAAACTCAGCTGGAGAGCTTTTCAGAAGACATCCGTGTCCAGGCCTCATCCCCAGAGATCCTCATTTAATGGACTGGGGTGGGGCCCAGGCACGGGCATTTTTTTCAAGAGCTCCCCTGGTGACTGTAATGCACTGCCAGGGTTGCCATCCACTGGTTTGACAGCCTGGTGCTGCAGCCAAGGCGCCCCTGCTGGGAGGAAGCCCTCACTTCTCACCCAGAGAACTCTTAGGTGGATTTGCGTTCTTGGTAAGAAAATCTTAGTTTTGTAAGCAATAAAATGGGAACAATCATGTATTAAATACCAAAGCCAATGGTTACTTTAGAAGCCTTTTCCTCAGCCCTCACACAGACTGGTCAAGCTAAAGCTGAGGTGGTTGATTGAGATCTTGGAGAAGGGATAGCTCATGCGTACAGAGGTCGAAAAGGAGATATTATTAGTACAAATTCTTGGGAAAACAAAACAGTTCTCATTTAAGGCTAAAATATATTTGGTAAATATTGCTAAATGCCTCTTTAAAACCATTTTAATTTTGTAACAAATTCACATTCAATTAAAGAATCTCAGAGGCAATGAGCTGTCATTCTGGGCCTTCTTGGTGGTTCATTTCAAGTTAGGATAATAACATAGGCCCATTCAGTTCTCTCTCTATAAGGAATCTGCTGAGGAAAAGGAAAAATAATGATTGAGAGAGGTGTCAAGACTTGATCATTCAGCTTCCCAGGCAAAAATTTACCACCAAAATGATAGCCGGCCACCATTTTCTTTAATCATTGGAAAGCATTCCAAATAGCAAAGGCATTTGAAAGCATTTTAACTCCACCGGTTCTTTCAGTCATAGTGTCTGCTTACACAACCACTGTGGTTCCTGAGAGAAAAATCAGTGAGGCAGATATTTCATCAAAACCTCAGGTGCCTTTTTACCTTGGCACCTACCATTGGGTGGCATGATAATTATGTTATATAGGGATTTATTACATTCTGATATCAGGCACCATGCCTCAGCCAGCATCTGTATCTATGATAGAGCTGAGATTTTCACAGAGAGAGAAAGAGAGAGAGAGAGAGAGAGAGAGACTAGTACAAGAGTGATGAGAAGCTTAGACAAAGTACTTGACCTAAATACATTATGTAGCACTGGGTGTCTCTTAAATAGGTCAACCTGGGTGCTTGAAAGTTATGCAAAACTTCTTTTGCCACACAGGAGATACACCCCTAGTCAAGCTGTATAAAAATTAGCTTTCCAGGCAAGAAGAAAATGTTTCTCATCACTGGGAAGAAAAAGAGAACTCTGGCTATGCGTAAGATGTCTTAAACACTACACTACACTTGTCAAATGCCTTCAGGCCACAAAAGTTATAAGGGCAACCAGGCTGATGAAATTTCTAACAGCGCTGGGGTCTTAAGTGGATGCAAGCTCTTTGAACACCACTGTAGAAACTTACTGTCTGAAGAAAACAAATGTGTTTTCAGAGTTGCACAAGTCTCCCTTCCAGACAGAAGCAGGCTCGCAGAGGGTGTAGATCTTACTGCTTATCTGGAAGGTTTTGCTCGCCCAAAGGTGTGGATGCCGACCTCCTCCTCCAACTGGGGAGTTTATCTCATCAGATATGTTGACATCCATCTCCCCATCCACTGCTGTCCCTACTCTGGACAAAGGTTGATGTGGCCTCACTGCTGCCTGTGGTGTTGAAGTCACTGTTTTAGCAACACCAATAAATTGACGATGTTCCCAATACACATGTCAGGCTCAAATCTACGATAGCTTATAATTCTAAGCTTTCTGTTTCACCACTGGGCTCTAAAGAAAATCGTCAATGATTCCCAAAGGATGATCTCTGAAAGCATCAGAAACAACGTTGAATAGAAAATCATCAGGAATGCAAATTACATTACCATTGACATTGACTAGATCAGAAAACCTAGGATTGGGTGGGCTGCAGTGATTTGTGTATTATGTGGCCCTCCAGTTTGAGAATCCCTGAATTAAGCTATTACTAACACAGCCTGGGGGTAGATGGACCTCCAGCTTACAAGCTTGATTCTGAAGTAGCTTTAATAATTAGGGACAAGAATCAATATAAATGAAACAGTACACACACATTTGATCTTACCCAGAGTCAAGCTCTTCCTCCACATAAACTTGTACTAACAGTAGGCCTCTACAGTGTTTAGAAGAGGGCCTCGCCCTTGTCAGCAGGAGCTTTAGCCCCATTTAAAGCTCTTGATGAATGTCTGTGCTTCTGGAAATATGAATCAAAGCAACAGATTTGCTGAGAAGTAAGACATAAAGAAAATAGAAACAAGAAACACAGACCCTGGCGCATCTGCCTGCTTAATACTTTGAAATTTAAAGAGAATATAGCATTTAATGAGGAAACGAATTCATTCATAGTAAGATGCATTTTGTGGGCTTGTATAAAAACTGTGCCTGGAAGAACGAACCTTCATAGGAAAGCACAAGAGAATAGAGATTCCCCAAGTCCCCTTAGATTTGTTAGGCTCATGATACATATTACGTTTGAATATTTGGTCTTAATCAGTAGCTCTTACACACTAAAATAAAATTAGATACTTCAGATTCCTCACTGAAGGGCTGAATTTTCGCCTCCCACCTCAGTACCCTCCACACACTCTGAGTAGGTTTAGCTTAATGTATTTGAGTTCCATTTCTGAGCACCAACTCTTACAATCTTGCACGACTGAAGGATGTTCATTAAAGAGACAGGAAATGAAGTGTATGCAAATTTGCAGCAAGCTAATAAAAATATTTAAAAGAAAGAAATGCCATCTCTTTCCCCATGACATGCTAAAAACAAACTCAAGCAAAATAGAACAACTGCTCAACTAGACTGTAATGCACCCTGGGAAATGTCATCTACCTTATCCTGCACACCTGTTTGCAGAGAGCGCGAGAACAGCAAAGCTTGTATGGAGAAACGCAAAGCGCAAATGCATTCCCTCATTTTCCTGCATCACACTGAACTCTCAAGCAGGTTTTTCCTAGCAGCTTCTTGCTGAGAGACCCAAAGTCAGAAAGATCTGAGTGAGAGCCAGTGTCCTTCGGAACAAATCATTACGGTCTCCTCGCACTGGCCCAGTGGATGCAGCAATCCCATATACACACAGCAGTTCCACCCTACAGACCTATCCCTCCAGCTTGCCCTCTCATGCTCATAATAACACCAGAAGTGACAGAAACAAGTAGTCTGCTCTTAGTTTGCTTATCTGAAACAAAATACATACAATTCCACTGCTGCCTTTATCGCTTTGTTATGTCATCATTATTCACCACAGCTCTCGCCTTCATTTGCAGAGTTTGGGTTTTAATGTAATGGCCATTCAATAAAAATGTTGCTTTTAAAGGTTTGCATATCATCCCATTTTCTCTTCAACCCTTCAGCAACCATATGGCAAGCAATCAGGTCTGCAATCACTAGGTCCATATTATGTCGAGCATGATTTCAGCATTATGCTATTACCCATCTGTTTCTGTAGAAAAAGACATGAACCCGTGTATAAGAGGTCAGCGGTTTCATTGCACACTGTATTCCAGAAATCTATCTCTGTTCACTTGAGATCACTTTTGTGATTTACTCTCGTCTCTGGGCCAGACTTCCTTCTTGCACTCCCCCCCACCTCTCTCTCTTAAAGGAATACAGACAATCAGCACAATTTGTCTGTCTGACTGTTGTATAAAATTATTTGCAACTATCAGGATAAGGCACTTAAACTTTCTTACTTACAGATATTTATCCCAAGATTTTGCACATTAAAAAATGTGGGTGGTGGAGAGAGCAAAGTAAGTCTTCCCTGATTTTATATTTTTAGCCGTCTACACAATAAAAATAACAGAATTTTCAAACAGAAGTAGACAAGACAGGAAGTTCAAATTCTTATCTCAGTTTTGGAGCTTCTGATACCAGCCTACAATCTAGAGTGATAATTCTTCTAGACTTAAGTATATGTACATACATTTGTGTATATGTTTATTCTATATGAGCCTGCCCTTTGGGTACACATACACTATATCTTAATAGCAAACCAAATTTTGTGTGTAATTCTTAGAAATACCTCTTTGGGTGTTGATAAACAGCACTTATAATGAACTAATGAACTTCAGGCCAAATCAACTGTGTCTGAGTAAAGGCTCCTGGTTTTAATTCATTCAGTAAGCCAATGAATTTGTTAGATAAAGCTTGCTACATATATGAATATAAATTCTCTCCTGTTATTGGCTTGTAATCAATTTAGGAAACGGGTCAGGTACAAACCTGCAGGGAACCTATAGTTCTTATTGGGGCTGTCAGTAGTTGCTTCAAATGGATGTGCTTTTTTTTTGGCCTGGGCAGTGGTTTCTCAAACCTTGATGAAGTTTTGGAATCAGCTGGAGACTGCTGACCTAGATTTTTAAAACACTCTTTTATTTACATTTCTTTTATCTTTTTCTCCCTACCCACCCCAATCCCTTCCAACATGCAGATAGGAGAAAGAAAGGGTTAGTGGGAGAAGGGACGCAGTTCTTTCTTAGCTGCTTCCTGCCGGTTAGGGTCATTGGGTTTCTTGGAGCTAGTCCAATCTTCATTTCAGGAGATCTCCATCTTCTTGTCTCACAACAGCAACTAGGAGAAGCAGGAGCAGCATGGTTCTTTCTTGAATCCCCACCCTCTGGGTCTTGGCATTTATTCTCTCTCCAGAGTCCTCAGATTCTTCAGATTCAAACTATCTATAGCTGGCAAAGAATTTCTCTCAAGGCCTTCATGAGGCAAACAGTGTGTTGTTGTGGACAGTATGAATCAGTTCCACATCCCATATCTGGTACCAAAACAAAAACATGTTTATATCCACAACAGGAGATACCTCGAAAACTTTCAGTATCCAGGCCTAAATCCTCAAAATTCTTGATTGACAATTGGAGTCCTATTTATTTTATTTATTTTGTTGTTGTTGTTGTTGTTGTTGTTGTTTTTCATAGCTCAGGCTGAGAACCTCCAGCCCAATAATATATAATTAAGTAAGAATCATCTTATTTCAATCCATCATTTTGAAAAATGCAAGGATAAATTGTGTTATAAATTAAAAAACAAACAACTAAAGCCATGAAAAATTTCAGAACAAGGTAGGAAATTATAGGCTTGAGAACCATCAGTTATGAATAAATACTATTTTATTTATTCTTTAAAAATTTCACTTCACATTCATTTTGCTAGTCAACAGTCTAAGCATTAGATCCCATCAATTGCTTTTTATGCTCTAACGTTCATAGGGATCACCCACTCAAGGTAGAGGCACTGACTGAATAGATCCCAGTATAAGGTTTGCAATTCCTCAGTTGCCACCAGCTTCTTCCTAGGTATTGCTTAATGTTGACCAGAGGTAAGACTTTGACCATGAAAGGCAGACAGATAGCGAAATCAGGGTCCATACAGTCTGCATTGCTAACAGAACACTACAACCACTTAAACTCAAGCAAGAAAAAAGGTCTAATGCTCTTAGAAAACAATGAGATTGAGCCATGGCACAGATAATCCTGCCTGTCTATCTGGGAGTGGTTTGGGCTGTATGTGAGGAAAATAAAAAAGCTCTTTGTGTCTAGTCACTTCACACATGGGTACTGGTTATCTGCTGTTAGTTTATTTCTAGGCAGCTGAGATGTTAGGCTTTCTTGAGGTAAAACATCTAGTTTATACATCTATTTCCTCCAGCTAGCCATTGGTCATTGGGCATCATAGATTATCATTGAATTTCATCTACAAATTTTGCTCAGTTTCAAAAGCTGCCCACTCACTTATGAGTTCATTAAACACTTTATGGAGACTCTCATAACTTACGGTCTTGACTTACATATTTGGTGGAAAGGAGTAAGTTAGAGAGAGACAAAATACAGTACAGTGTTGGTCTTGGCCATCTGAGAACTGATGTCGCTGAGAAAGTGAGGTAGTCCTCAGACCACAGCACAGTCCACACATAAGGGAGGAGGGTGTGTGGAGGCTCTCTGGCCTCCTGTACTGGGGAGCGCTCTGAAAACCTAGAAGACTGTTGTGTCCTAGCAACAGTTCAGACTTACTGTACCCAAGCCCAGTGACTAGCTGAGGCATGTCCCTGAGGCGAGCTCCCAAGTTCAGACACAGCATCTGGAGTCTTTGGTGGTCACAGTCCCTGTGTTGAAGTGCACAGGTAGATTCTGGAAGCCGGCATGGACACTCTCTGGATGCTGATCTCTACATGTGGCTATGGCAAGCTGCTGACTATTCAGACCCAACGCAATGGAAAGGAGCATCTCATATGACAGCGTTAAACAAAAACAGTGAAGATGTAATTATCATCGCTATCAGACTCATCTGAAACAGTCAACATGCCTACATACCTCAACGCAAGAAAAAAAAGTGAAACAAAATGCATTAACAGAACAGAGTGTATTCTTCAGTTAAATTATATGAATTTAAGGCTTATGAGCTTGTTTTTAGGTACTACAAAGACCTGAAAAATGGATATGCCTTAAACCAAGTAAAAGTTTAATTCTAAATTTTTGTTTTACTTGATTAATTTCTAAACATAATGTTTAATCCACGTGAGTCCCTCCCAGAAGCAGTATGTTTCATGGATTTTCAGATCTCTAAAATGACCCAATAAACTCAAAACTGGAAAGGACATCAATACACACTTTTGTCATTGTTGGGGATGAGCCTGGCTCTTTACATAAGTAGGCACTCTGCCAATGAAGCACATCCCTAGCCCTAACATAGTGATTCACTTTGCTTTGTTCATTAATGTACAAACAGGGATACTTGGGGTGTTTTTTTTTCTCTTTATATGCTCCTATAGTGTCACAAGGTCAGTCTAAATTTAAAATATATACTTAATATAGCCAAAATTAATGCTGCTACAGGGATTATAAAGCCTAACTGTTAATTGATAGTTGCATAAAAATGATAGTTTGGTTCCATCTTTAAACTACTCTGAATATAAGTCAATATTCTTCTTCTTTTTTTTTTTTTTTTTTTTTTTTTTTTTTTTTTTTTTTTTTTTTTTTGGCAAGAGAAAACTTTGTTTCTACACTGTTTAATCACTATTTCCCAGATCAGTACTAAATGCACGATGGGACATTTTAGCTTCGATTTCTTATGCCAATCAAATTTTATAATCCATTTCATTTGGTTGCCTACATTGCCGTTTTTGGCCAGCAATGAATCAGCTTCCCCTGAGTACAGATATGATTGCCCAGTTTGATGTTCAAAGAATTTGGATGAACACAGTTTTTCAGGTCCCTTGGATTGTCCATTCTCATGCCCAAGGAGGTACATGGCAGGTCAGGGGGGGCACTGTTACAGTTAAGCTGTTTGATCCCTGCTGCTGCTTCTCCAAGACAGAGAAATAAAAGACGCCTGTGGCTCTGCTATTATTCTATTTTGTCTTATTTTAAATGTGATGGCCTAACCTTTCACACAAGCAGCAGGGAACTCTGAACTTTTCAGAATTCATTTAAAATATTCAGCTCACTATTTGTTAATGACATAAAATTGCATCACCAAAAATGTTACTAGGAACCTGAGGAATCTGATATAAATTACAAAACCAAAAGAATTCCTTACTCTCAAATTTGAGAATGCAGTTTAAAGGGGGGAAAAAAATCTCAAATAAAATCTCTAGATATTGCAGGTAGAATGGAAGAAAGCTTGTGGCAAAGCTCAGTTCTTAAGGAAAGAGGTCAAACTTCCAAGGAAAGAGAAAGCCACGTGCATGAGAACGCTGGGGGAGGGGGATGGAGGAAAGCTGCGTGAACGGTTGTGTCTCTGCCGTTAATGAACATTTGCCACATGTAAACATGCTCACTTCTCCTAGCAACTGTTGGTGTTTGTCTTTCGAGCCTGGTCTTTGTCAGCTCAGCCATCTCTCTAGCCCCATCTCATAACAACTGTATTGGAGTAGGGTCCTTCCCAACATTCTGTGTTCATAATAATTAAACATTTCAGGAAGTAGACTAAGAAATCAAGCAAGAGCCAGGGAAACAGATCAGTGTGTAAAAGCACATGTGGCCAGTGTACAGAACCCACATGGTGGGACCAGAGTCCTGCAAGTTTTCCTAAATCAAAACCAAACCACATCCACAGCATAATCATAAAGCTTCCTTGTTCTACTGCACCATGTGTGAATAAGGCCCCAAGAGAGGTGGGGCGAGAGGACAATACACAAAAGAAGACATTATAAAGGGTAACGACTACACTTACTGGTCACACTTACTTAGCCTCAGTGCATTGGAGATGTAAAAAGAAAAGCTCTGCTGACAAGATCTTCAGATGCTAATCAATGTGATTATAATTTAGTTTCCTTCACTGAATTACTTTGTTGGAGACTCACTTAAATTATAGCACTGGAATTATGTATGAAAAGTACATGGGCCATATTTATTGAGAGGTTCTTTAAATTATAACCATCAGTCATACTTCCAAAATAACTCCCATCACATTATATTTTAAAAAGACATGAACTAAATTAAGAAATAATAATAATAATAATAACTGCCTGACAACTTCCACACCACTTCATCTCCACTAGCTGATGAAATCTTTAAGAATGGTAAACATACAGCATGTTTGTTGGCCCGACTACCATGATTTAAGTTGGTGATCAATAAGGAGACTCTCACAGCTAAGCTCACACTTATCTCAGAAGCCTTAATATAGCACCAGAAGCATCTACTGCTAATCAATACAATTCACCAGGTGATTTGAAACCTATGTGCCACTGCTGAAGGAGAACGTGTATTTCTTGGAACACTTAATCGAGCATTTATATATATACGGTTTGGGTACTCTGTAAGACTGTGGTGTGCATATGTGAACACATCCCAGGGTGCGTGTATGTGTGTGTGTATCAGAGAGAGAGAGAGAAAGGAAGAAGAAAAGAATGTTGGGAAAAGAGGGACCAACAGAGAGAGTCTCATATGCCTCATTGCATGATTCAACTATTTATTCTGCCAGGAAACAGACTATTTTACTCCTCCAGCACACTCCCGGGCACCCAACAATAAGTTTTATTCATATTTTTTAACCAACAAATACTTCTTGACTTTTACTTAAAAAAAAAACAAAAACCTGAGGCTGGGAGTATATTTCATTGGTAGAGCCCTTGCCTAGCATGTGTGAGCCCCTGGGTTTGATTCCCATTTCTGCAGAAGAAGAAAGGGTTTATCAGCAAGTTATTTGTCCTTACTTGTTTGTTTGATTACAGAAACCCATTTTGGTCCAAATGAAATAAAACTTAGGAACTGTCAGCAAAGGTAACTGGAAGGGGTGAGCAAGTATAGAAATACTGGCCCACAATCTTCCATCTGCAACTCTAAAAACAAAAAGCTTTAAAAGGCTTTTCATAACTCATGTGGCAGCAAAACCAGACCTGAACTAATTTCAAGAAGATTATTTTGAGTCTTTATTTATCCCACTCAGTGTGAATATTCATACATTTCAATGCAGAAACATGAATGTGTTTGATTATAGGGTGCTGCCCCAGACCCAGCTGGAATATTGCATAATCTGTAGTATGTGTACCATATTACCTTTCTAAAAGAAATTTCCTGAACGCAGAAATGCATCTGCCCCGGGGAGCCTGGGGAAGGGACTGTAGACCTGCCTGTGTAAACTCCATACAACCAACCTTTGACCTATTGCACAAATAAGCTGCATCACTTACCCTGAGTCAATATTTTTTAAAGAAAAGACATTCGGAAGACACAATGCTACACACGTCAAGTGTTACACCAATCAGATATTTTCATGTCATAAAGGGTAAGATGACAAACCCAGGCTTTTGAGCCTTTGGGGAGCGTATTTCCCATTTGGAAACAGCTCTTGTCCTGCCCTTTCAGCATAAAGGTATTTCAATCCATATAAGGTCACTGAGAATTCCAGGCTTCCTCTACCGTATTTCAGAAGAAATCACATGTTAAAGACTGATTAAAAGCATGTAAGAATTTTATTTGGTAAACACCCCCAGAATTTCTAAACATACATAGCAACACACTGTACTGCAGTTACTTACTGAGTTTCCCTTAATGAGCTTATGTCTTTGAATATACTATTATATACATATGAAAGGAATGCATTTTCAGGAATTATTTTAGTGTCACAAATACTGAAGGACTCTGGTCTGATCCTTACCAAAAGCAAGAGAAGAAAAGGCATCAAAATGTGATTTTTCAGCTTTGAAGAGCCAGCAGTTGACAAAGGATTTAACAGAGCCTCTCTAAAAGCTGCAGCAGTATTCGCTCAGCCTTTGCCAGATTCTTTCCTTTTTGGGTGAATTTGCCACCTCCCAGCAAGGAAGTTTATTGTAGTCACATGTGATGGGAGCAGACCTGTTTGTGCTGTCACAATGGCCAATAAAACTGAGCTGAAGCCTCTTCATTTTAAACCTAAAATAAATAACAAGATCTCAGTTAAACCTCCCTGTGTGAATCGCAGCCATCTTCGCAGAGTCTTCACTTTCACTGCGTTTAAAGCTGGACTACTTAGGAATTGTGAGCGTTGGTGCTTTGTGACTCTGATCCTCCCATCAGTAAACTGATCCGGTGATAAAACAGAAAGGGCCTTGTACTATTTGCATTTTTACTCAGTTTAGTCACAGATCACAAAATAAATTAGTAAATTGAGCAACAAGGCTTCCCATTTGCGAAACCCCAATGTTCCAGGTAATCATCTCCGCTTAAATTCACAAATCCCTGAAAATGGAATAATTTCCCTCTCGTCTAAAAGGAAATAACATTTTTCACCACGTTCATGCCAAAGGCCATGTGCAGGGTGTGAATTTAAAATTGTACAAACATACAAGAAAGACATGAACGTGTTGTATGAGTGAGTTTCCTGATACCAGCTCTTATACGCTCTGGGAACAGGAAGAACCTGGTGTGGGAGAGCAACCGAGGAAAGGATCTCATAGTCTGACTGCTGGTTGACTTTACTCGAGGTCAAATGCATGCCAAGTATAGGTCTCTCGAGGCTCAGCTCCTTCAGCCGGTGTGGCGGCCCAAGCAGGCACCACTCAAGGTGCCAAATGCTATAGAAATTTTAAGACTTTCGCCCGCACCAACCGCTATGGAAATTTTCAGCTCAGTACACTGCAGTGACTCACGGGGACGCTAACCTCTTCCATGTAGAGCAGAAAACTTGATCAAGGACTGGAAAGGCCACACTGCTGAGAACATGCAGAGGGCTTTTCTGACTAACCGCTGCTTGCAACACAATCTCTTATCACAGTCCCCTTCCCGCTTGAAATATGTAGCTCAAGGAGAGACACAGAAGATGGGTCACCACCACTGAAATATCAACTGCAGCCTGAGCAACTTGGGTGTGCAGACTCACAGGGCCTAACCCATCGGTTCCTCCTACAACAGAGGGTTCTTGGGTGGAATCAGTCCTGACTTCTGAAGTTAGAAAACCTATGCTGACCTTTGAACCATCTGAGATGAGGTCACTGTGATAGACAGCACCAAAAGGCCCTGGATTTGCCCCCAGGCTCTACAATAATCTTTCTCAATATCGATGCAGCATAAAACAGACAATTTAGAATCTTTGTGACACCAAGATCCAGATTATTTGACTTTGAAATGTCCACATTGTCTGTTTTAGAGGAAATCACTGAACACCCAAAGAAAATCAGCAGTAAAGTTCCTCCACTAAACTTGCAAGCACCAGGCCAAACTGGTTTTGTTTCTATTGGCCCTGACCTCTACCAATGGCTGAAAACCATCAACCAGGTCAAGAGGCTGGTGTAGGCACAAGTTAAACAAAACAGCTCACAGTCTTATCAGTCGTAACTTTGTTGTTTTAAATAACCATTGGCTTAAACCATAATTTACTGTTGATTTAAGAGAAAAAAAGCGTTCAGAGGTAAAAGTGAACGAGGAAGTTTGAGCAGCAGTGTATTTCCTAGAAATACACACTTATCTACTGAGGTGCTTTCTTTAGCAACAAAAGTGCGGGAGGGGAAAAAAAGAAAACCCATTCTCCAATGCATCATCACACATTTCTGGCTGATGCTGATCTCATTTCTTCACTGTGCAACTCCTCAATAATGGTGGTCATCTAAGTACTGTTAATCCTTTTAGAAGGAACTAATAATTATGCATTAGTACAAATAACGTGAAAGCCTTTTTTTCAAATAATTACATATATAATGGATGTGTCTTTTAAGAGTTGTTTACAGCTAATTAACCAATGAATAATTGTTTTCTCTTCCTGAACAGGGAAAGCTTATCTTAGAGTCACAGTTAAAAATGCTTTTTTTTCCTAGTTTTACAGATGTTGTTAGCAATTAAAACTGTTAAAACACTATTAAAAAGAAATTCTTGTATTAAAGGGCTTACTCATCCCAGTTGTTGCCCAACGATTCATCTTTTAAAAATCATTTCTACTTTGAAAGGGTCCTGGTAGCTCCCAACCCCAAGACCCTTCTCTAATAGTTCAGCTCCTTTAGAACCACAGCACAGTTTGCTTCCTGCTATATGGACTAGTTTAATTGTGGGCTGTAATAAAGGTCATAATTAATATCCCAACACAGACACTAACAAACAATTTTAAATTGCCAGCATAATCAAATGATGCAAACATCTATGAGCTACAAAAGTTCATTGCCGCAACTGACAATTTCTTAATTGTATTCAGTCATTCATGGAAATTTTATTAACATCGAACTGATGTATCCTGCCCTTACTCTGTCACAACACCAGGGATCTAATTTCATTATTTTCCACAAGATTTGCTTGACTACTGCCATGATTCTAATATTGCTTTAGTCCAGATGTTTATGCTATTTAAATTAGGAAGAAAAGGCTTTTGGGTAAACACAATTAAAGAAGTTTTTTTTTTTTTTTTCAAATTTAGTTTAACAAACTTCTTTTAATTAATGCATATAGCTGCAGTGCTGTGGCTTTCTCACTGGTTTTACGTTCAATCCTTACTGTGTGCAACACACATTGAGTACACAGCTCTATTGTAATCTCTCACATATGTCCAAGTGTTCTTCAAAGTGAAAAATAGAAGCATACAATTGCACTTTAAGGAACCTCATAAGTGTGTGTGCCTACAATTTATATCCAGGCACACAGACTCATTTACAGACACAAAGATATACCTAAAGGGGAGGCCAGCTGAATCTGACACTTTATCTTCAAAATCCCTGATTGTTTTTTTTCCAAAATAATCCTGTAATAAGTTTATTTGATATACTTAGTGTTCTCTGAAGCTGAGCCATGATTTCATGATTTCATGATTAAGAAACTTTTAGAAAAAAACAAACAAACAAAAACAACAACAACAAAAAAAAAAAACAAGCAAATACAAATGGGTTGATGTTGCAGTGTTTCTGTGGAAGCTTTTGGTGCTCATATCCATCTTATAGGAGCTGAGTTCTCATATGTGAGCAAGGCCTTTGTTTCCTGGGCAGTTATTTTACTCACTGCCTTCCTCACTTAAGTGCTCATAAGAACCCAAGAGATGGTGACATTTTATTTGGTCTAGAAGGCTAATACATTTAAATCATTTTTTGAAGACAGGCAATGGTAAAAACACTAGTGTATGGCAAAGGGACACTGCTGACTATCTAATCTCAGAGCAGGTCACTCATAAACACAGGGACTCAAGGGAATTCAGAGACTCAAGGGAATTCTGCTCCTATCAGAGAGGTAGGACCAGTCCTACCTACTGATGAAATCACAGTGTTTCCAGGCAAAACAGAACCTCAGACATGTTTGAAACCGATCTGCTAGAAATGCTGGTGAGGACGCTGTAGTATCTTACTGTGGTTCTGGTATCAGCACAATCAATTATACAAGTGTGCCTGACGAAACTCCCCCAAGCATAGCTGAGCAAAAATAATAAAATGTCCTCAAAGATCTAAGCTTGAAACGTCTCAATATTTCACAAGCACGGAGATATTTACAAACAACCACAACATCTGCTATCATTTTGAAATCATGCCGGCTACCATTTATCTGGAAGAGGTTAGAGTTTTCTCAATCCATAAAAATCTCTTCTCGTTGGGAACTTGGAAAAGGCATAATGTCACTCTGTCGGTGGATTGCTCTTGCTGCTCTTATTTCCCCGTGACTGCACTGACTGGTAGGGACTATTTCTTGGACTTTATATTACTTGCGAAATCCACCTGCTAAAAACCCCAGTCAAACACCCCCTTCTTCACAACAACTTCATAATAAAATGATGGTGGGCTCCTCCCTGTTCCCTGCAGAATTTAAGTAACAATACAAGATTATACCTGAGACCCTGCTTAGGGGTTTTCCTTAGGTTGTTTACTAATCACACTATGACTGTTATCCAGTGGGGGAACAACGGAAAAACAGTTGGTTCCTCTGGATCCTGCAAAATTATTACAGGAAGATTCCGATGGAGGAGACTTCTTGCTTTCTAAAGGCTACTTCAGGAGCTAGAAAGGTAATACGAGAGAGAGAAAGAGAAAGGGAGAGAGAAGACATAATTCATCTGGAATACTGGGAAACTTTGTCCTGCACGGGTTCTATACCTTTAAATGTTATTTCTCCTCCCTCATATGCTCTCTATTTTAGACAGCTACATTTGGCAAAGTTTCCGAGTATACCGTGTCAATTTTATAAAAACTAAAAATATTGTTGAAAAAATATTATCCCAAGAACATACGTAAAATTATAAATATTCAGCACATCAAGCTTTTGATATACTTTGGTGCACATGAACTGAGTAGCTGTCAAAATTACAACAGGCAACTCAAGTAATTATGCAGATTTATGCAAAACATTAACAAGAAGAATTAAATGCACAAATGAGGTGGCTACACTTGAATTGTTAAGATTATGAATAATTACCATGAATCTTTTTGCTCTTAATATAACTTGTTTTTGATAAACAAAGCCTTAATTATCAGAATACTTTTGAGAATTTTGGTGACCTTCATTAATCTTACAAAACAAGTCTCTTGTGTTCTGCATTGTAAAAGGCACATGCTCAGAATAAGTACACGGAACCTTACGAAAAGCATATGCTAATGGCCACTGGTGAAGGATACCTCTAGTTTCCGGTACATGGCATTCTGCACACGTAGCTAAAATAACCCTGAGAACTAGAAGACACATCCAGGTGAAAAACAACAAAAATCTGCTACCTATCTGGAAAGAGATGCTGGAGAAACCAAAAGCATTTCCAGTTTTGTAAAAGAGTGGGTTAATTTTGAAACAGAAGGAAAATAGCAACCTATTAATTCCTTTCTGACATGCAATGAGTTCGATAAATCACTTCTAAAATAACAAAATACTGAAAACATTCTGTCATAAGTCTTTTACATGTATCTCTCAGCCACCAGTCCTGCTTAGGCGAACACCAGTATGGAAAGCACTCCTGCTACCTGGATTACTAGCCATGGTTTTCCAAATCTGTTCTTCACATCCTCTCAGCTCCACTGGTAATTTCTACTCTGCCCTCCTTCTCTTAGATAAGCAGTGGGACCTCTTCATGTCCCCTCAGTTAATTTCAGAATTAATTTGCAATGCTGTCATCGACGCTGCAACAATCCACTGATCAACAGTTGCAATTCTTCATAACACTGTCAAACTCCCAGCTGCCACAGTGGCACGCAGCACTGCCCTGCTTCAGACACACTGCTTGGGGACCAGTGCGAGAAGAGGGCTTTGGAAGCATCTAGACTTTAAAGTGGCCCACAATACCTCTTCCCTGGGGAGCAAGCTGTCAGAGCAGTGGCTTTTGTTATTAAAACACACACACACCACGTACACACATACACCAAGATTTAAATTTGTTTGGATAAATGTCAAACAGCTTTGGTGCATAAAAATCAACTTATGAGGTCACACTCCAACAGGGTACAAGCTTGCACTTTGAGGATGTCTGTGTCGTTATATATTATTACGTGACAAATAGAGAGGACCAGGAAGGTCTAAGCATCCCGAGGACAGTACAGATTGCTCAGTGACTCAAAGGAACAGACAGTAAGTCCTGCTAAATTATGCCCAGACGAGTTAATAATTCTCAAGCATATTTCTGAAGACCATCCTGGCTAAAACACATCGCCAGCACATTGCCAAGTCCCTGCCTGCTGTCCCAGAAACTTTGAAGATTTAAAGAGAGTAGCTTGTTTAAAATGATTTTCCCCCTAGGACTGCATCCAAGTCAACAGAAAAGTAGCCGCCTGGGACAATCTGCTCCCATGTCTGTCCCTCCTCTCATCCCATGTGTGACTGAACTAGTGGAGTCACACTGGTGGCCGATCCCGCAGAAACACAGAAGGGGTGACCAAGAAAAGAAAGAAAAGAAAACCCTTTTCAGACTTAGAACAAAGACATTTTATTTTTTTTTAAATGGTGGTAATGTACCAAAGAAATTAGCTGACACCAATCAAGTAATAACAGGATCCTTTCCTCTTTCATGAAAACAGAAGTCAAAGAGAGACATGCAGCTCCAGGCCTGAAGATCATTCTCCCTGCTCTAGTCAGTAACTCGCCAGCAAGATTTCCCATCGGTGCTCTGTTCCTGCAGCCCAAATCCAACCCCAGCACACACAGGCAGGCACACACATACACACAAAATCACACACAGGTATGCACACACATTTACATATATACCCAATGCACACCAGGCCTGCACACACACACACACACGGGAATGCACATATACTCACATACATATATAGGAATGCTGACGCACACAGACACACAGACAGGCACATACACATACATGTACACACACAGAGACACATATACAGGTAAGCACCCACACACACAGGCATGCACACATCACACATACTCTCACACATACATAGGTACACACAGCCATGCACACAGAGGCATGCACACACACACACACACACACACACACTCATGCAGCAGGGATTTTTGGGTTTGGGGTAAATGTTCTCTAGCCTTACTAAGGTGAAGATACAGGTACACCAGCCATGGCCACGGCTCTGACTTCTCGTTAACTGTGACGGGTAAACACAGCTTCTTCAGATGGCGCTTAGTAAAACTGAGTCAGTAGAGAAGGTACACTTCTATGACACTCTTTTGTCTCAAAATTAGAACAATATCTAAAGATAAATAACTCTTAAAGTTGGCAGTACATAATCAAGCAGCAGAGTGGAGTGTAATGTTCAGCACTGCAGCATTTTTACAGAAAAAAAAAAATGGTAGCAAAACCCCTGTCATAGCGTCTGCTGTTGAGAAAGAGACTGGGAGACTGTCAGGTCCTGCATGTTGATAGCAAGTCTCAGACCTTTTGTGTGAGGTATTTCTTCCTCTTTTGTTAGTGGTCCTCCTGGTAGTATCTAGGAAAAAAAAAATCCACTCAGGGAATGCAAAAGGATTTAAGCTTCCTGTTTTCATATAAAATTTCATTTAGAGTCATTTAAAAAATGAATAAGAGTAGATGTCCAAGATAAATTACATCCAATTACAGTGTCTAAATTTGAAGGATGTTTCCAAGAACAATCCACTCATCCGTCCAACATTCATTCAAAGCTTTATTATGCACTTGAGAATGAGGTGTCAGTCTTGGAAGCCCACATTTACATGGCATATTGGCTGTTGCTGTTTGATAGCATCCTGAACAACCAAGGCTTTAATCATGGCTGACTTCAAAAGAATTCAGCAAGGCAGACATACGGTTATGCGGTCTTGACCTCAGCTATCCCAAGAACCTCAAAATCAAACTGTTGTTACTTGCACATACTGAGAAATACTTGCGTAATTGCTTCAAACAACTGTCCTGCTCCTCATATGGTGTTCATCGTATGCTGCTGTCTTCCAGAAACTCTGGATAGTAAAGTCTCAACTCTCAGGCAGGAGGGCCTCGTGACTAGATCTAAAGGATTAAAGTTCCTGTCTTTCTGTCCCACCCACCTCCCTTCTTCCAGAAGACACACTGCGCGACTCTGCATCTGCTTTGATCCCCTGCTTAGTGGAGTCTTTCAGAGGACATCTGTAGTAGGCTCCTGTCCTGTCCCCTCCCTTCTGCCAGTTCAGGTGTCTATCCTACTTGCCCTCTGAATGAAAATTAAGCATCATCCCTAGGGTCTTCCTTGTTGTTTAGCTTCTTTAGGTCTGTAGATTTTAGTATGGTTAGCCTACATTATATGGCTAAAATCCACTTATAAGTGAGTATAGAGCATGCTTGTCTTTCTGCTTCTGGGTTACCTCTCTCAGCATGATCTTTTCTAGTTTGCCTGCAAATTTCATGATTCCCTTGTTTTTTAATAGCTGAGTAGTATTCTATTGTGTAAATGTACCACAATTTCTGTATCCATTCTTGGGTTGAAGGACATCTAGGTTGTTTCCAGATTCTGGCTATTATGAATAAAGCTGCTATGAGCATATTTGAGCAAATATCCTTGTTGTATGGTTGAGCATTCCCAAGAGTGGTATAAATGGGTCTTGTGGTAGCACTATTCCCAATTTCCTGAGAAAGCATTAGATTGATTTCCAAGGAGACCAACAAAGCCAACAAATCTGGGCCCAGGACGGCCTGTAGAGACCAACACATCAGCCAAGAACTGTGCAGAGGACTAAGACCCCCTGCTCAGAGGTAGCCCATAGACAGCCTGTCTCTATGTGGATTCCCTAGTAAGGGGAGCAGGGACTGTCTTTGACATGAACTCAGTTGCCTGTTTTTGATAACTTCCCCCTAGCAGGGCGATCTTGCCAGCCCACCGAGGAAGAGGATACAGACAGTCCTGATGAGATGTGATAGACTAAGCTCAGATAGTAGGGAAGGAGGACTCCCCTTTCCGTGTATTGGGGGCGGGATAGATTGAGGGAGGGAGAAGGAAAGAGGGTGGAATCAGAAGGAGATGAGGGAGGGGGCTACAATCAGGTTATAAATTAGAGATAGATAGATAGATAGATAGATAGATAGATAGATAGATAGATAGATA
>NW_026596109.1:19449023-19467955 GCF_907164565.1 Psammomys obesus | reverse complement strand
ATAGATAGATAGATAGATAGATAGATAGATAGATAGATAGATAGATAAAGATAACCACAGCTAGCTCAACATGAGTCATGGGATTCCAGGATTCTCTACCTTGTCTAGTGTCTGTCGGTGGCAGCATACAGATCTGAAGTAACAAAGGATAACTGCTCATGAGCAGCCTCTCCTGAGGCCTTGTTGGTCTTCCCTGGAGAAATGTGGAGACCTGCAGTGGACATTATATGAACAGGACCGCTGAAACGTGGGTGCTGTTGTTGCTTCGGCAGAGCTTAACCCTTAGCTTTTAAACTGTGGGTAGTGAGTTCATATGATGGTACAACTGAATGAGGGAGTTATGAAATATATGACAACAGTCAACAGTTCTGAACACACAACCACCAAATTCTAATACATAATGAATCCGAGGTGTTTCTTGTATCGTTCACCATGTTGCATCCTTCAGCCTCACTAAAGCCTTGGTTTAAACGCACGGCATTCCTGCTCTGTGCTGTGCAGGAAATAATACATTGGAACACTAACAAAGTTTGCCTAAAATGCCTCGGTTCAGATTTATAATTTCTATATGTAAGGAATTGCAACACTTTCACTAAACATACCAAGAAATATAATGGTCTAATTGTGAAAAACAGATGCTGATAATATTTACTATTGTCATTCTTCAGTGTGTAAATATCTAATTAGTGGATCTGTACTGTGTTCGAGGGTTTGATTTAAAAGTGTTTCTTGAATTGCTCACTGGAGTTTCATTAAAAACATTTGAGATTAAGATTGGGATAAAATCCTAACAGTTTCTGAAACGACACTCAATATCCTTGTGTCTTTTTATACTGCTGATTTATACAATGCAGTGTTCTTAGAATTGATGAACATGAAAGTTAAAATAGCCATAGACCATTAAAACCATTGACAATGCTCTATGCCCTGCAATATTAAATATTCAGCCATGATTTAATTCATCACATTAAAATAAACACATCCATGTCATTAGTATTTAAGTTTGCTTGACTCTTAAAACAAACCATAAAATCATATTTATAACAAAGCATTGTTTTAATTTTTTGTTTATTTTTGGAGACAGTGTTTCTCTGTGTAGCCAATAATTTATTATCAATAAATGTCTGATTTTCTGACCTATTTTATTTACTTACATATTTGGGAACACCTAAAATTTTCTCAGGTGAAAAGGGATCACAAGCAGAAAAAGATACTCCACCTTAATTTAATAACAGTTTGATTATAATTTCACGTCCTTAAAAATGCATCTTTAATTGTGGGTTTCATAATATTATATCACTGTAAAAGTGTAAGGAGTGCTAGGTTTAAGAAAGTGAGAACCCACTCACTTGTAAACATTTTAAGTAAGAAAAAATCTAGGGCTCCTATTTAGGCATGTGCCCTACTCACTTTCTCCTGGTTGTGATAAAATACCCTAACAGAAGTAACTTAAGGGAGAAGGGGCTTCATTTGGCTTAGAGTTCCAGAAGATACAGTCCATTGAAGTGGAGAAGACAAAGTAGCAGACAGGAAAAGCATGGTGACTGGACCAGGAAGCTGGCTGGAAGCAAAGAGCGAGGAGGAAGAGAGGCCTCACCCCCAGTTACTTACTTCTTCCTGTAATGCTCCACCTCCCAAAAAGTTCTACAACCTTCCAAAACAGCACCATCTGCCAGGACCAACTGTTCAAAAGTGTGAGCCAGCAGAGGGAATTTCACATCCTACCCACAACAATCCCCATCTCTTGTTTCCTTTCCCTTTTCTCTACCTCATAATTTCTTACCTAAAAGTCCAGTCCTTCCTCTACTCAAAAGAAGCAATACTTTCGACTGAATGACTTAGAAGATGAAAAAGATGACCTAAAAATATACAAAACAACAACAACAAAAAACACTGACAAACCTGTTGTCACTGATCAAAAGTACCTACCCTCACTTCTGAATAGGGTTGTGGAGGAGCTGAGCTTCACATTCTTGATTCCTTCACCAGAAACCTGTGTTGTCTACGTACCTTCCAGAACCACTGAAGTTCAAGTTTCCAAGAAGATTTAGAAAGAAAAATACCGCTAAACAGCTTTGCTACTGTGTGAGGCAAGAATGAAAGAGAATGGGTGTGAGATCTCAAAGAAGAACGGTAAAAACACGCTGTAATTCCCTAGTTCAGGGTTAGGCACTTAGACCACTGAAATGAACTGGGCAAAATTCAGAATTGGAAAATGAGTCAGGAAAGAGGTGCTGTCCACTCAAATCCACTGTGTTCTGCCAATGTCCTGATTTTGCCTAGACGGGATAAATGACTTGCTAAATTAGAGGACCCTGCTTCCTAGCCATCCTGCATCTGGATGGTGTGATAAGACTACCCTTGTGTCAATCAGAAGTAAATAGAGACAGATTGAGTGAGGTGGATACTACCTGAGGGTCCTGCTCTGTTTCCCCTTTCTTCATGACTGCCTAGCTCTTTCAGCTTCAGATTCCATCAACATCTTTCTACTGAACGGTGCTCAGGCAGCAGGGGCTGCCTCTATCATGAACTCAGTTGACTGCTCTCTGATCACTCGCCCCTGATGATGCAGCCTTGCCAGCCATGGAGAAGAAGATCCAAGCAGTCCTGATGAGACTTAACAAGCTATGGGCAGATGGAAATAGTGGAGAACTCCCCCTTTCAGTGGACTAGGGGAAGGAGTTGGGGGGAAGAGGGAGGGAAGGTGGGACTGGGGAAATTGGGGGGAGGGCTTCAATCGGGATATAGGATGAATAAATTGTGAAAAAACAAAACTTAAAAACAAACAAACAAGCCAAAAAGGATGGGTAATAAACAGAAAATGAACCCATGGTCTGACAACCCTAGAAAGTGTTAGGCCCCATCCTAAATGACCCTCGTACAGGCTTCTTCCTCCTCAACAGCACGCAGACATCCTCTTTTCTTCCTGTGAGCAGGACTGAATTCCTGAGGGAACACAGACAGATGATGGGGAAAGCTCCAGGCAGTCATACTTGGAGCTGTTCAGTACCCTGACCCTCTCTCCCACACACTTCTTACTTGATCTCTGTTCTGCGCATGCACGTGTAACACCAAGAGCAATCTTACATAAGCACAGGATATCTGAGCCGAGTGAGCTCTGAGTTCTCAACAAGCTGGAGGACAGCTCTGAGCTGCAGTCAGGACTTTTCCCTCAGCTAAACATGTAACACAGGATTCTCTTTATCCCAGCACTCAGAGAGTTAAATGTGCTGACAGGAGAAACATAATGAGCGCATGATAGGTGGTTTCCGCCTTCAGATGGAACTCCCGTTATTGAACTGGACTTAGGTTTAGTTCGGAATGCTTCAAGACTGTCATGAGTATGTTGCCCCTTAGAACCTAATTCCACGTTCTTCAGAGCAGTGTGGCTCTGCATGCATGCCCTGGAAAGACCAAAGCAGTCATCAGGGCCCTGGGTCTGCCTTGAAGATAAGTAGGCGTAGGCTCGGGCGGCCTTCACCTCAGCACTAGTGGAACTCGTGCTCAACTGAACAATTTTCATCCTAGTAAAAAGGAGTCCTTTCTCCTTGACAATACAGGCCATTAAAGTTCACAGGGTGGGTGACTTTAGAATCCAAAAAAAATCATTATCTCTAACACTATAGAAATATAAATGCCTTTTAGAGAAACATAGTTGACTTATGAGACTATATTGTAATAAATGTATATATTTATAATATTGTTCAATAATGGTTAACTGAAAGTTTATACAAGTGTGTCATTGTACACAATACAATCAAAATACAAAAAAAAAAAAAGCTACAGATCTTTTTTGCTTCACTCATGCCATGTCACTGAGCCTCATTCCTAGTCCATGTAGGAATACTCTGTTTCTATATAATATTCTACACGACTAGTATTTTTAAAGCAGTTAAAATGTACCATCTTTGAACCCAAATTTTTGTAAGTCTGAAATTCAGTCAAAATGAAAGCTGCGAAGAGCGAAGAGGCAAGTAGAGGTTCGACACTCCCTCTCTGGCACATGAGTACGGAAGCAATCCCAGCAGTGCTGTGCCAAACCCGTAAGAGGCGGTGCTTTCTCCTGACATTCAGACTCAATGCTCCCGCATGGTTCTTGGGCAACCCTTCACATGATTGGTATACAAGAAAACATTAAAATACTGACCATACAAATATGTCCCCGTAATGAGTATTCCTGTTTTCATAGCCCCCTTCTCATGATGGGTCCCCAATGACAGTCACACACTACATTGGAAAATTACTAGCTCCAACACTGCATTTCAAATCCCTGCTTGTTCACTCATGCCTGGCCCTTGCCTCCAAACACAAGCAAATGCTCAGGAGTATGGAGCACTCCATGATATAAGTTCTACTTATTTGACTCTACTAAGAAGAGAGTGAGAGAATCTTTGTGTGTGTCATTGTATCTGTGTGTGTGTGTGTGTGTGTGTGTGTGTGTGTGTGTGTGTGTGTGTGCGTGTGTGTGTCTGGGTTTGTGTATGTGCCTGTGTGGTGCACTATGTGATTGTGAGGGTAATGAGCCATGTGAGCACATGCAGAGGCCGTAAGACGGAGCTGAGCATCGTTATCATGCTCTACCTTATTGTCTAGAGACAGGCTCTCTAACTGAGGTAAACATTTAGCACTTTACCTAGGCTGACAAGCCAGAAGATCCCTGGGACACACCTCTCACAACTGGCCCCCAATTCTGGCTTAGACAAAGACACAGCCCTGCTTGGTTTCTCATTTGGTTCCCAGGGATTTGGGCACAAGTCCTCAGGCTTGTACGCATAATATAATAATATTCTGACCCACTGAGCCTTCTCCCTGGGCCCCCTACTTGGAAGAATTATATGTTTCATCTTGTGGCCTTGGTTGAGACTCCTGTCCTTCACTGCAAAGTTCTTTAAAGGAGACATCTTATTTGGGTTTCCATATTGCTTATACGCACAAGTCTCTCGCACTGCACAGCACTGTATTGTAATCATATACTTCCCTGACACCATCTTCACCATTGGACTGGTGTTCCTCAAGACCATGTCCTGTTCGTTATGCATCTGATGGTCATGGTGCCTCCTAATGAGTCTATTATATCATATACACTCCATAGTGACTGCTGAAAAGTAGGCAAATAAATTGATACATTATCCCTTTCAGTTGGTGTCTTTGTTGTTGTCATTCTGTCTGTTCTTCATAGTCATATTTGATATTTTTTTCAGTTTCAGACAATGCTGAAAGACTGTATACACTAATAAAATCCTTTCTACTTGAGGTAAATTCCATTTGAAAGACTTGGCATTCTGTCAACAGTGAAGCATTCAGCACATGGCAAGTTGTACTAACATCAAACATACCATAGAAATAAAACATTTGCATCCTACCCCAGAAACAAGACAAATGTATTTTTGGTAGCAAGAAACTGATTTTTGAAAATAAATATGGCATTCAAGTGTCATAAAAAATTCAAAGACTTACTAGTTTTTGTACATTATATATTTCTAAAGTATGTTATTTCAGAGTTCACAATGACAACACAAGAAAGGCCTAAACATTGTCATATGGGTACCATAGGTTTTAGAAGAGATGTTTTCAAAGGGCTGCATGTACATATAAGCAAGAATCAACCAGGCCAGAGGTTACCAATCCCAAAATACCCAGAAAGCACAGAAGAGAGCGGTGTCTACACAGGCCACCCGGGAAGCAACCTAGGGACACTGGATTCTAGGAAATTTTAGACAATTTTAGATGGATAGCTGCCCACTGGGGAAGGAAGTGTCCAGTAAAGATAACTACTGATGTTTGAGTCAAGAGTCCAAAAGCTGAGAGAGCTCACTAGAAATGCAGTGATAAAACTAAAATGTTCAGATCCACATCTGAGGCCGAGGAAGAAAATGTAGCAGGAAGCCAGCTGAGGCCAGGACAACAGGAGAAGTGAACTGTTTCCACACTTGTCTGCTTTTTAACAAAAAAGGTGATTTTATTATGTTGTCTTATATAAAAGTTTAAGGAAGAGATGATGGAGGCCAAGGCAGGAAGGATGCAGACAAGGAAGCACAGACAACTCAGAAATGTTCAAACTTGTGATAACTGAAAGGCTTTTGTTTGTCATACTAAGACAGCTCACCAGAGTTGCCTCCACCACCTCTAAGGAATGCGCTAATGGATTCACGGGTGGGAAATGCCTTATTAGAATGGGGAGGGATACACTGAGGAACTCCTCCTCCTCCTCTTCTTATTAGAGACTTACTGATTTTTATTCCGTGTGCATTGGTGTTTTCCCTGCACATTTGTCTGTGTGAGGATGTCAGATCCCTTATAGCTGGGGTTACAGACAGTTGTGAGTTGCTATATAATGCTGGAAATTGAACCCAAGTCCTCTGGATAAATACGCAGTGCTCTTAATCATGGAACAGTTTCTCCAGCCACCAGGAACTCTTCTTTAAGCTTGTGAAGTTTTCAATGATTTGATTTATTTCAAAATGACATGTTTGCCAAATCTTCCAATACCACCAAGCTAAGGTTACTGCCAAGCGAGATTTCTTAAAGTGAGACAAAATTCGAGAGGTGAAATTAATTAAAATCCTCAACTACATACAAAGAAAAATTAGAAAAAGTAAAAGCTTTGGAAAATGTGGTCTAGACATGGGGGTATTACTGAAAACAGGCATAGAAGCTTCGCTGATTTAAGTAGGAATAGCCCTCAGAGACTCGTTTTTAAATTCTTGGCCCATAGGAAGTGGCACTATTAGGAAAAAGCATGTCACTGTGGGGATGGGCTTTAAGGTCTCAGAAGCTCAAGCCAGTGTGGCCCAGTCTCTTCCTGCTGCCTGTAAATCAAGCTGTAAAAGTCTCATCTACTTCTCCAGCACCATGTCTGCCTGTGTATCATCATGCTTCCTGTCATGATCATAATGGACTGAACCTCTGAACTGTAAGCATCCCCAATTAAATGTTTTCCTTTATAAGAATTGCAGGGGTCATGATGTCCCTTCATAGCAATAAAAACCCTAACTAAGACAGATGATTTTGTTAGCTGAGATCTCCATACATATAAAAACAGCATGACAGGGCTGCACAAAACAGTTCATTCTTAAGTATTATGAATAGCAGTACAATTCCAATATTTTGGATAATGGTCCTACTATACTATTAACAGTATGAGCTATAATATTTTGTTCTATTCCAAGTACTATATTTAAGGTGCTACATCATACACCAAACTACATTCAGAAAACAGCCATTAAATAATGTGGAAACTCATGCCGGGCCCAGTAGTGTATGTCTGTGACCCCAGCACTCGGGAAGCAGAGGCAGGCAGATCTCTGTGAGCTTGAGGCCAGCCTGGTCCAGAACGGCTCATGCCACACACACACACACACACACACACACACACACACACAGTGGAAATTCAAAATCAAACGGTTGAATTGACTACACTGTGTTATCTGAAGAAAGGAAACTAAGAAGGGAAAATTATACTGTCTCCAGCGTTTATGAGATTCTCAGGTCGGATTTGGACAGCAGCATCTTAGGCTGATGAAGTACTAATCTCTGACTGGAAGATTTAAATATCTCAGGACATCGTTACACTTTATACTCAACAAATACTCAACACAACTATGAATTTCTATATATGTTGACTATACCTACTAATATTTATATTTTTAGATTAAAACTATATAACATGTACATATAAATAACATACTGAGATATTTTCAAGTTAAAACATTTAATAAAAAGTAGTGTGGCTTTTAGTTTTTGAAATCTCCTCAATGTCATATTTCATAAAAGACATCTGTATTCTCATATCTACATTAACATTCAGTCTGTTAAGATGTCACATGTCATGCAGCCTCCTGAAGACTTCACTGTATTTTTGTGCAAGATGAAAATGAAAGAGACAAATGATGTCTGTGTAGTATTAGAAAAACAGCTTTGACCATGAAGGTCTGTGAAAGAGTTTCCATCACTCAAGGTCCTTGTATGACACTTGGGAAGGGCTGATCTGGTACAAGAAAAAATTATTAATAATTAGAATTGTACAAAATTTGTATGGATCATGTCATGTGACAAGTTACAGATCCTGGAGCTATTGAATAAAAGCCCAAATTACCTAATTTGTCAAAATTTTTCCATATTAGGAACAGCATATACTAATCCAGTCTCTTTTTAAAGTGCCTGCCATAACTCTACAGCAACGTTAAAACTGAATGTCCTACTGATACCTATTTTTAAAGCAACTGCCATTTGAAAAATGCTGCTGTCTGCCACTTAGACACAGTCTTCGGGTTGCTAGGGAGTGCAGGAGTGTTGGTTCAGTTTTTCAGACACCGCTGAATTCTCTCTGCAACATTTCTGAGAGATGATCTAACCTCAAAGGTAGGAAACAGCCTCTGATGACAAACATCTCTTGGGAGAATCGCCCATCGCCACGTTCTATATAGTATAGATTCTTTCATTTACCTGCAAACATGCTTATTCTGCACCACTTAGAAAGTCTGCCCACTCTAACAGTCTTGAAAAGCCTCTCCTTCTACATGACAGGCTTTCAAATATTTAAAGACGGCAATTTTGTCTAAATGCCTTTTTAATAAATAGGTTATACTTTTGTGAGATGTGCATGATTTTTATTGGTAGTTTAAGCTGTAATCTTGTAATAAGTAAGCCAAAATCTACTTCCAAAAAAGCATCTCAAATGAAAAAGTTAAGTATGAGCAGAAAGTTACAGAGCCTTTCTCTGTAACAAGTTTTTTTTTTTCTTTCAAGCAATTCCTTTAAAATACTGCACTGTGTTTCAAAGCAACTCTATCAATCATCTAAGTCGCTCTGTACATGAACAATTAATTTACTAGTCTGAAGTTGACTTGTGGAGGTATTTTTTAATCTATATCAAAATGGAGTTTTCAGTCTGATTTATAGCAGATTAATCAAGATAGAATACGAAGTGATTTTATGTTTGGTGAAGCTACATTATATGAAATCTTATTCAGTTACTTTACTGAATTGATTAGCAATGAAAGAAATATGTATCATAACCTGGAGTCAAAACCTGATTGTTTTGAGCCGACCCATCAGTAATCATTGAGCCTTCCCACCCACCCCAGTGATAATAGAATGTGCTGATCAACAGGAGCCTTGAGCTCAAAACACATGCATTGTAGCAGATCTGTGCTAATCAGCATCCCCTTTTTTCGGCTGCATAATTCACACACAATTAAAACCCAGGGTCTGCATCTCAAAAAAAAAAAAAGCAAGAGGAATGGCAATTGATTAGTCTCTGTGCTTGGCAATGTTTGGAACAGCATCTCAATGACTGCCTGCTCCCTGGAATGCCAACCTCCATCCTATTGTTTTCTATGACAGACCTCCCTCTTTTGAGGCTGAGGTATAGAAACTTGGGGTAGCAGTCGGCTTTAGTAGGAAGTTTCTATTTTTCCAAACTGGAGGAGATGCTTATTCTATCTGAGTTTCTGGAACCAAGAAGAATGGGAAGGACTTGTTTTCCTTTGTTTGTTTGGAAGCTTGAAGGGCAAAGTGAAATAACTACAGACAGCTGCTTTATCTAAACTTAGAAGACTACTTGAGGACTAAGTGAATTCAATTTTTCCAGGCATTGCTGTAAATAATACCTACTTTCCTGCCCATAAACCACTAACATCCTACTGTATTCTATCAAGTAAGTCCTTAACCCCCCATTGTCAACTCTCTCCTTAATATAAGAGCCTCCCACTTCACACGCTCCATTTTTTCTATTCAATATGTAAGATTTACATGTGACTAAATGCAGAGATTTAAGAGGCCTGTAAAATATGTTTTGATAAATGTATAATCCATTTATTCCCAATGAAATTTTTAAGGCCCTCATCAGGATAGAGATCCCTCCTGCCATTCAGAAAGGTCCTCCTATGGTCCTACTCAGTTACCACACACCCATGTTTGAGTTTGTTTTTTAATTTCACGTAAGGAAGCATGAACTTTCACTTAACATGGTTTCTGAGTTTGTCAGTGTTGTCCTGTATGTCATATTCCTTTCCTTCATATCTCGGCATAACATTTAACTATGTGAATATCTCCAGATTGTGACTTCATTCTTGAACATCTGACTTCCAATTATTTTGGAGCTTTTATGATTTAACTGGTATAAACAAGGTTTTCCTTTTGGGCGCCATTTTTTATATCTTGGGTAAATCCTTAGGGGTAGTATACGGCTAGGGAAAGAATGGATACATGTTCATTTTCACAAGCAACTCCCAACAGTTTACATGACAGCTTCACTCCCCATCATTCCCAACATTTGATGTAGAGAATAATCATGTATCCATATTGGATATTTATTGTTGTTTTTACTTTTGTTTACTTTTTATTGTCCTTTTGGAATTTATTTGTTACTGTTGCTTTGTTTTGTCAAATAAACCTCCTCACATTTTAATTGTCAATAAATATAATGTGTTTGATACCCACCAATTTGCCAAAGTGGATTTTATATTTCTGTCCTGAAATATATTAGATGCATTGGTGTTCCTCATCCCTCTGATGTTTCTCCCCACCATATCCACACCACACACACTCATATGCTTTCTTAAAGACCACCTTTCTTGCACCACATACGCTAAAAATTTTAAGTAGTCTTTATAATCTAAAGAAATTTCAAACAAAACATCCCCTAATAGAAGTAAATTATGATTCATGCTACAGATAAAATTTAAAAAATGAGTCTTTAGTATAATCTGCCCAAAGCCTGAGTTTTGTAGAAGAACCAGAGACACTGAGAGTTTAAGAACCTTACCAAAGGGAAGCAATTATGAGTGAAAGAGGCAACATCAGCACCTTCTCCTCCTTGCACCTAACAAGCTCAGGAAACTACTTGACTTATAGGTCATTCTAAAGCTGATATCTCATCTCAAGGAGCAAAAATAGAAATAGCCAAAATAAATAAATAAATAAATAAATAAATAAATTCAATCCTCAGCATACCTCTCACCCCTCCAAAACCTGAATCAGCCATATTATCTTTATATGATTTTCTCCTCCAAAAGTTCTTGATTTGTCGTGTCTTTACATTCAAGTTATTAATGACATTTGGCATTTTTTAAATCACATTCTTAGAAAATAGCATTTTTTGAGATATAACTATGTCCTAGATCAATGTAGAAAGCAGGGTAGGATAGTTTCTCTCTGTTTTTTAAAGAGCAGCTAATAGGACAGGACAGTGATCAGTCAAGGAGGCAAAACTCAGTCTTGCCCGTTCAGATGCTCACCACCAGCCGTTCCTCGCACAGAGAAGTTGCCAAAAGGTCACCACCTTTATTTATGTTGCGTTTGGCTTTTGAGCATGTCAATGCGAGCTGCTTCTGACCACACACTCCTACTGCTGGGGATTTTTCATGAAATATCTGTGTGAAAGATACATAGCATATATTTCTGGGATTCCTCTGCCCCTGACACCCATTAGTCTCAAGCCTGCTTCAGCACCCCTCCCACCCCCAATCTGCAAGGATGACCCCTGTGGCTCTCCTGTGAGTTTACTGTAGTAGTGTGAACCAAGCAAAGGGAAAAAAAGGATTTTGTATAGATTTCTGTCAAAGTCAATAATTTTTAAAAGTTGAAAAATCAGTTTTAAAAATTTCTTCAGACATAAATAACCCTCAATTTCCTACAGATCAAAGAGTTTAGCACATTTCAGAAGTATTGAATCAACAGAAAAATGTAAGCAATAAGGAAAGTTAAGTTTTTCTAAGAGTAAATACTGCAGCGCCTTTAGAGTGAAAAGACAGGATTTATTTCTATGTTTCAGAAAACTAGACGGTTTGAAAATTCAATATGCTACACTATATCATTTTTCTAATATTGTCTTTTCTATACACATTTCCTCTAACATCAAACATTCTTTAACAGCACTATTTGGGACAGTTTTTATAAACAAATACATTTACCTCAGAAAAACATGAATGTCTTTTATCTCATGTAGAGAAACCACTTTGTAAAACTTCTATCAGCAGAAGCCAAATGTCTATCATTTGTTTTAGTTAATATTTGAGTTTTAAGGGGCATATTCGTGAGCTGGAAGCAGCTGAACATTGTGTGACAGGTAAAGCCGGCGCGGGTCTATCAGGCACGCAAACATTTATATGTCCATTGGCTAAGTTCACTGTTTAGTTCTACACAAATGATGGTTTTATTTAGAAATACTATAAGTGGTTTCCCTTCTGCTAAATATCACAATTAGAATTTGCCTAAAATTTCCAACATAAAAACTAACAGAAATCTGGTAAAAGGATTCAAATTAGTAGATAAAGACGTAATTGCTAGACTTTCACATGCACATCAGTGCAAGCCCATGCACGAGCCTGTACACACACATGCATACACACACACCATCCTTGTTTAATTTCATCTCCAAACAAATAAAAGACTTAAAAAATAACATTTATAGGAAACTTTAAAAGATAAATATATTAGACTGAATATAATAATAATAATAATTAAGGATTTAAAATCCTTGCATTTGTGAATATACCACACTATAATTAACAAATTCTTACTTTGGCAAATGTGGGGCTTTTTAATTTTTCACATAATCATAATATCAACTTTTTGGTAAACACAAAATCTTATCTCTGTGTGCACTTCTGAGTCTCTTTCTTGCTCTCTCTCTCTCTCTCTTTCTGTTGTTTTCAGACAGGGTCTCACTCTGAAGCCCTGGATGGCCTTGAACTTGCTATAAAACCCAGGTTGACCTAAAAGGTACAGAACTCCCCTTGTCTCGGCCTCCCTGGTGCTGAGCTTGAAGGCATGTGGGACCACTAGTGGTTCCTTTATTTAATTCTTTAGCGTGGAGCCCACAAGTAGAATTCATGCATCAGTTGAATTAATAACTTTAGATATCTTGATACTTACTAACAATTTTTTGGGAATTTAAACAATAAAATATATATAATGATGGATTTGTCTCTTAACAGTGTTTGAGACAACAGCTATCCTTTCCAAAAGCTCAAATCTCAGCCTCAAGGAGTGCTAGGCAGGAGAAGCGCAAGTCCTTGGCCCATCTGCTCTGCCACAGTGAAAAAAAAAAATGAAAAGAAAGGAAAAAAAAAACAGATAAACAAAAGGGAATAGTCCTTACCTTTCACAGTTTATAAACTTGGAGCGTCACGATACACTGACATGCGCATAAAGCGGCATTCAGGTGCATAACTTACAGGAAGGTGAACAGTTGTCCTTTTTTAGTTTATTACAGTTTATTCACTCTCTATCCCTGCTGCAGCCCCCTCCCTCGTCTCCTCCCAATCCCACCCTCCCACATCTCCTCCCATGCCCCTCCCCAAGTCCACTGATAGGGGAGGTCCTCCTTCCATTCCCTCTGACCCTAGCCTATCAGTCTCATCAGGAGTGGCTGCATTGTCTTCCTCTGTAGCCTGGCAAAGATGCTCCCCCTCACGAGGAGGTGATCAGAGAGATGGCCACTGAGTTCATGGCGGACACAGCCCCTGTACCCCTCACTTCTAAATTAGAACAAAATAATTTTTCTGGATACTCATCTCTCCCTGAGGACAACCACCTCACCCATCACGAACGCAAACCTGTACCTTTTTTTATAGTTTGCTACCTAGGTATGCATTCCTGAACACCAGAGGTTAATCTGTGTGCCATTCTGAGGCAAACATCGTGGATGCAGCTGTATGCAAATTAGCATTTCCTCATGTTGTATTGAGGCAGCAAGTTCACAGTCACCATGAAGATGGGAAGAATTGAGAGAGGAACGGACTCTAAAAATTTCTTTAGTACCATCAACTCATTATTGGGAACACAAATACATATATGGCTGGAGTCAAAAGCAAAGGGATAGCAGGTATATTTATATGTATGGGGAAAACTTTGTATGTGTGGGAAAGAAATAACTGAGAGGAACAACATTTTTCCAGAAAGAATATAAAGCAAAAAAGATAAGATTCTGAAAAGCATCTACATATTCTGAGTAAATACTCAAGAAAACTGGTTTAATGAAAACATTAGGATTCTGATATGCATATAGGGAGAGAACATTCTATCATAAATAAAAACTTTCACATACATACATACATATACATACATACATACATATATATATATATATATATATATATATATATATATATATATATATAATTTCCAATGAGAGAACATAGCTTTGTTTTGGTCCAGTCATAACCTCAGACTCCCTTCCCTGCCCTCTCAGTTCACACTACGGAAAGCATGACCGAGCACGTAGTGATGTGCCATAGCGTTGACCTTGAAGCATGATAAAAATGACGACCTGGTCTGAGGAATCAAATTCATGGGCTGCTAATCAAACAGAGTTGGCTGAGCCCCTTTCTAGACACATCCCAAATTTTTAATCTAAATGCTTGTCTCCCCTGGCTCCTTTTGGTGTGCAAAGTCATCAGTTCAGGATTTTAACTGGCACTTTTAAGAACTCATCAGTAAATATCTCTTGAAGTTTTCAGGTTGGACTAATATGTTGAAAATTAATCCCCACAAACTACAAAATCTGTTTACATGTGACATGGAGAAAAGGCAATCCCAGGTTTATATTCAATTTCTCCTTTGTAAGGAGAGATAATGGGTTAGAGGCCATTTCCACAAGTGCTTTTAATGCTTTTACCACCTGAAAAAAGTATAGAATACAGTCGTGGCCTTATTTTCTTAATAGTGTTCTGCCAAAGTAAAGATGTTTAGAGATATTCAATTCATAAAGTAATAGATTTTTAAGTTATTGAAGGAATATATATATCCATATATTCACACATACACAATGCTTAGAATACTATGTAAACAATCTTTTTTTGTTCTCTTTTCTAGCAAAAGTACTATATAGAGAGAGTAATTAGCTGTAATTATTGCTTTTGAAAACTCAAGCTTTAAAACCCACAAAATACTTTAAAAATAAATGCAGGAAGCTTCATAAAATACATTTTCTCAATTCAACAAAGGAAAAGAAATGAAACCAGTTAGGACCCTCAAGTGTTATTTGCAGCGATCATGATAAGTCAATTTTGGCTTAAACCATGATTGTCATAAACACTTACAAAACATATTATTTACCAGATGGCAATCTCACTCAAGCAAACACATAAAACTTGTGTTTCATTATTATCAAATAAGGATGAACTTGCCACTGGGATAACCTCCAGCAGTTATACAAACACATCTACACAGAGCAAGTGCTGTGGCTTCTATCACCGAATAAGTACACAGAGTAAACTTATTATTTAATATCATTATTTTATACTAAAGAATCAAAGCCTACATAAGAATGCACATGAAAAATGGCTTGTTTGCATCTGTGGGTGGACTTGCACTTTTAGTTTCTTGGTTTAAAAGCAGCTACATTTTAGTATAAGAAGAAATAAGAGTAGAAAATTAATATCTAAACTAGAATATTTTTATTGTTTGTGTATTTTATTTGCTGTGTATTTTATTTGAGGATACCTGAGTGTAGAGGTGCACCCTGTGCATGAAATACCAGCGGAAGTCAGAAGAGGGCATCAGTTCTCCCGGAACTGGAGTTACATATGGTTGTGAGCAATTATGTAAGTGCTGGGAACAGAACCCAGGTCCTCTGCAAGAGCAGTAAGTCCTAATGACCACAACTAAAATATCTTTGAAAAGGACTACCAGTTGAGGTAGAAGGATAACTCAGTAGTTAGAGCACTGGCTGATCTTCTAGCTGACACAGGTTCAATTTGTAGGACTCAGACAGCAGCTGACAACCATCTGCGAACTTGAGTCCTAAAGGGTCCAACACCTGCTCTCGTATGGTCTCTAAGGACACTGTATGGTATGCATGTAGTGCTCATATATACAAGCAGACATACATTCAGGCAAAACACCCATGCATTAAAAGATAAATAAGACACTTAAAAAAAGATCAGTTACTACTGTGAAATGTGCAAAGCAACCTTAAACTTAACTACCATCTCTCTCCACAAAATACAGTATCAGACTCTATCAAAACCTACCATCTATGGATGTACAATATCAGAAATATAATTCAGGTCAATGCTGTAGACTAATTAATATGACAGGATTCTAATGGTCTATTTGCTTTTTTTGCTGTTGTCATTATTGTTCATTTATCTTGAAACAATTTTTAAATACCTCAGGGTGGCCTCATACTGTGTCCTCCTGCTTCAGCTGTCCTAGTACTCAGATTGTAAACATGGCACCATGCCTGCCTCACTAAAGATTTCATAGGGACAGACTCTGCACTATGATTCCAGTGTGTGTGTGTGTGTGTGTGTGTGTGTGTGTGTGTGTGTGTGTGTGTTTGTATTTGTGTATGTTCTATTTGAAAAATACCTCTTTTAACTGTAAGCATTTTTTTTTAATTTAAAAGATCATAGAAACTAAAATATAGTTTTAAAATTAACTTTTGTGTTACAACAACTAAAATAAGTGGATCTTCTTTTGCCTACTTATTTGGTTCCTGGTGAGGCAATAATTTCAAAGGCTATGGCTAAGGAGCTCATTGTAAAATAATATAAACACCTCATACTCACACATGTACAGACAAGATGTCTGCTCAGTCTCGGGGACCATGGCCATAACCAAAAATTCAAGTCGTGGACAGACATGGGGATTATCAGAGAGAGTAAAATGACAAGTCCTGCCCATGTACCACATCAGATGCTGCAGGGCCACCTCAGTCACTGTGGGACGGAGGGCCAACATGTCGTTCTGTTGCACAGGATGCGTGTCCTGATGATTCCGCTAACTGCAGCATCGCCAGCACAAAGTTCTTTTTGTTCCTACCCTTGAATGAACCAGTGGCTCTGACAAGTATTGTTAAACTGTCATTTTTCTGAATTCAAACATGTGAAGACCATGGAAATAAAGCACACACCTGGGTCTAAGGCAACCTAAATGGATATATTAAATTAGGAGAGACATTTGGGGAAAGACTTTGCTCTGTTCCAAGTCGGCCCCCAGCCTCTCTCGGCTGGGCTGGCTGAAAGCACCACAGCTCCCGATATTGCACTATTGACAGGCCTTTAGACTGCAACTTCCATGAGGGTTGAGTCTCTCTATTACAGTCTGGATTGCACCTCAAACACTGAGTTCCTTCAAAAACCACTAGTCCTTGACAGAAAAAAAAAAAAAAAAAATGGACCATCCATTCAGTATGTCCATTCCAAAAACTGGAATGAACTCAACTGAAGTTACCTCATCACTATCAAGAGGCCAGAGAAAGACAACCTTTGCCAGCTATTGCTTCCTGAGGGCTCTCCTGACCTGGATCACAGATGAACTCTCATTCGTCAAATGTTTGCAAAGTAGCTGGCACATAACCAATAAATTTATTTAGCTGCATTTTTCGTTAAGTTCTAGTATGCTCGTTTCTTGATACTTAGGAAAATAAATTACTTGGGCACATGATGTCCAAATACCACTCTCTACACAAGCATCCTATATAGGTAATTGATACATTTTTGTCTCTTCTGTTTCCACTCAAATTAAATGCTGGTAGCAACAGTAGTAAAGTAGATAATAGTTATTAAAATTTAGCAAGGAATAATAATTTTATTATTCACTTGTAAACACTACTTCTGTGTGAAGATTGAAACAAATAGTGTGGATCACTGACAGAAAGGAGCCAACCTCCCGTCATGTCTCCACCCAGTCTGCCCTGCCAGGCACTTTTACTGTTCTTTGACGAAATGATAAACATGTTAAATGAGAAAGTCACTTTTAACCTTCACTAAGCAGCCTACTGCCCATCAAAGAACCATCCTCCTCATGTCACTAGTAAAAGAGAATGTCCGCTGACATGAAAACACAGGAAGATATGCTTTCTAAACGTGTCATCTTTATACAAATGTCCACATATCACTGTCTCAAAAATTGACACAGAATCCCTCAATTGTGAAGAGTGATATATTCCTGATCAGAGTGAAACAGAAACTATGTATGACTGCAGAGAATAGCTCCTGAGCTTGCAGCAGCTGGGACAGGCACTGTCAAGAACTGTATGTGAGGCCTCTTCTGTGTCCCAAGCCTATCCACAACAGGGCCCCTTAGTCTTACCAAACCTCAATTTCTGCATCTCTGAAATTGGAAAAACTGCTGGCTTAGTTCATGTGTTTTCAGAAAGTAAATAGTCAGGGTATATGAACTGTTCTGGTTTCAGTTAACTTTTATCACTGAAAACACAATCAAAAGTTAGTAATGTTAAAATACCAGGCAGGGCCATTGTTTTCTTGGCATGTTTAGAACCAGAAAGATAAGGAAGTAATTCCTATTGATTTTGCAACTGGCAAAGGAGTATAAAGCAGGAAAAAAAATGGTCACTTGTAATTAAGCAGCTCTGTTTCTTCTAATTTTTTGAGTAAATGCAATATTATAACTCTTTACTTTTATTAACTGCCAGAATCAATCTGAGAACCCATTTTCCCAATACTCAGAATAAAAAGGACAGAAGTTTGTTTTTATTAAACACAGGGATGTGATTTCATATATATGCATGCATTGCAGAGGCATTATTTAAGCCACAGTGCATATAATGAACGAACTGTAATCATATCTTTGTCCCAACTCAATTACAAAGAGAACTCATAACTTAGAGCCTTGCAATAAATATCTATTTTCAATTTTGGGCTGATCATTAAATATGGTTCACTTTGGGATTCTCTTAAATGCAAGAATGTTAAAATGCGCGTACATTACTCGGAACATATTGATTCTCATGACTATTAATACACATAAAACAAGTGGCTCATCTACAGAGCATTTCAGCAAAATTCAACTCAACTCCCAGGAGTCTCTGGCTCTGTGCAAGTCAGAGTCCAACACTGTCAACCCTATAAATCCTTCTGCTCCCTATTGGGACATGAGGTGAAGCTTATTTCTTTTCTTCTTCTTCTTCTTCTTCTTCTTCTTCTTCTTCTTCTTCTTCTTCTTCTTCTTCTTCTTCT
>NW_026596109.1:19344345-19449013 GCF_907164565.1 Psammomys obesus | reverse complement strand
CTTCTTCTTCTTCTTCTTCTTCTTCTTCTTCTTCTTCTTCTTCTTCTCCTCATTCTCTTCCTCCTTGTTCTTCCTCCTCCTCCTACTCTTCCTCCTCCTTTTCTCCTCCTCTTCTGCGTCTTCTTCCTCCTCCCCTCCCCTTCTTCCTTCTCCTTTTTTTTTCCTTTTCTCCTTTCTTTTTCTAATTCTACCCTCTTCTTTTCTCTTCCCCTTCCATTTCTTCAGTTGAAGCCTCTTAGAGGACAGTGGTGTTTAAGTCCTTCCATGAGGATTCTATCTATCAGATCTTATTCTCAGGAAAGAAATGGAATAAATTATTTTCAGACATATATGCTTAATGGCAAGACTTCAAGAATCAAAACTCCCATGAATAACTGCATTTTACTATGTTTGTCATTCATGAATTAGAACATTCATAAATAAACAGTCTAGCATAAAATTCAAGCAAATAGCCCTATAATTGAAAAAGCTGAAATTTTTGTTTGCTTGATTTTGGTTTTGGTATAGGGACAGCCAGTCTCATACTGAAGATTAGGTTATAAGTCATTATGTAGCCCAGGATTACCTTGAATACAGGGCAACCTTCCTACCTCTGCATCTAAAGTATAGCGATTGCAGGCAGGAGTCGCCACAGTCAACCGGAACTCTGAAATATGAAATACTTCTGTCTCCGAGCATGAGTAAAAGCCATTCAAACTGTAGCTTTGTTATTTTGAACAAAAGATTCATTATTTAAACATCTCTTTATTTGTGAACTGTGGTGACAGAACTATGGGATTTCTAATAGCCAACCATAATTTAAATTTTAAAATGGAAATTTAACACATTTTAACCTAACAGATCCAAGTTATAACCACAGTTATTTTGGAGGCTAACCAAGCTACATGACCGTGTCAGAGAGTTGTGAAAAAATAGGGAATGCAGGGGCCTACAGCAGTGTGAGGAACAGTGCCTCCTTAGAAGAGGTCCACATTAAAATGAAGCCTGAAAAACCACTATACCAGTCAAACTCACTATTGTGAGCAGATCAGTGGTCAAGCTATTGAGAGCCCCTCCAGCTACAACATCCTGTGAGTCTGACTTGTTGCAATGTGGGGAAGGAGGGTGATTGAAAATCCCAACACTGCTCTTAGGCAACCTAGAGAAGTTATCGGTGACCAGCTTTGTAGAAATGACCTAACGGCAACAGCTCAGTGCGGTGTGGCTGTAGCCAGACAGGACTTCACATGGAAGCTAGTGTGATTAGGAAATCAGAGAGCAAGAAAGATGACAGGTCAACACAAGTGGAAAAGGAGAGTCAATAAACTGCCAAATTTCCAGTGTGACAAAGAGGGAGGTTGTGAAGCTTTGCTATGCCTTCTCCATTCTAGAAAACAGGAAAAAAAATTAAAAATTAAATAAGTAAAAAGAGTTACATAGCATCATTTGTAATGACAACAATGAGTTAGTCTGAAAGTCTAAAATAGGTCAAATAGAACTCAGGGGAGTGTTGCTCCATTTTTAAAAGACATCTTTACAGAACTCCTACTTATCATGGCCCCTCTTCCCCTTTGTAGCATTAGGTGGAGAGAAGACAGAAAATCTGAGTCACACAAGATTGCTAACCCTTCTGTAGGAGTTTGGTTAGGTTAAATGCATCCTCACAATGGGTTATGGGCTTAAAGAAATCAATTTTACCCCCTTGAGTCAATTGTGGCAGTCTTAACATTGACCGCATTTACTCAGCTGTCTGCTGAGTACATCTCACGGCTACTCAGGGCTCATTTATAAATGCTATGCATATAATTCCCTTTCTTCAAGGAAAGAAAAGTGGCTTGAAAACATTCTTTTGCTCTTTTCGTTTTGTTTAATGGGGCAATGCCAGCAGGTCAGAATGTCTGCCTATATTCTATAGATCTTTAACTGAACATTTAGTAAACACAAAACCAGTAACTACCATAATGGCACAGAGGGACCTCAACAGTGCCTTACATTAAAAAGCTGCACATCAAAGCTTGGCACATACAGACACAAACAGGGAAATAAGACTTAAACCTTATTCTCTCTATCTACTGCTTGCCTAAGACTCTCCATCGAACCATGTCTGGATCTGAGTCCATTCAAAAACCTATATAAATCTGGTAATATTATTTTAGGGACATGTATACTAGAGTTAGCATAACTAATAGAATGTGGTATACTGTGAGCATACTTTTACCAGTGAGAGACAAACAAGATGCTACTGGGGTACTTGGAGAAATTTTAAAGATCTGAAGGTTCTCACTTAATTATCAAAGCAAATGTATTTGTTTCTGTTTTCGTGCTGTTAGGCATAGATGTTTATAAAATATGAAAGTCTAAAAGCTAGGTATATAAATATACATGTATATTCATATGTAAATGTACATTTACAGTTTCAAGCATCATGCCTTCTGAAGAAGAGCAGGTATATGTAATGACAGTACAGAACTTAAAGACTGGTCCCCTTCGTGAGCAATATAGTGAATTAAGCCAATCAGATTATGATTATGAATATGAAATGACTTCGCCATAAGTAACATAATCATTTTAACAGCTTAGTGATTTCTTCCTGCCTTGTATTTTCTCACTACTGTGTTTTATATGGAAAAAAAAAAAAGCCTGACCATAGGTAACTACTATTTGCACCACACTCAAATCTAAAATTTGGATGGAAAATGATGCTGACTGATGTCTTCATGGGTTGGAAAAGGCTCAGCATTGGAAAATGCACCTATAAAAACCATGTGCAGACCAAGATGCTTAGAGAGTCACGTGATCTCAGTATGTCAGTACTGTGCAGGTCTATGACAAAATGGAAAGGAAAAAGGGACTCTAAACCACTCTCCCAAGGTCAAATGTTCTCAGCTTGTCCAAAAATTATGGGGAGAGATACACACATACATTCATACATACATACATATACACATACGCACGCACACATACATAAATGGTCTACCTCTGGGCCACAAGTTAACAAGGCTAACCCACAGGTTACTGTCCACCTAGCCCAGGCTACCCTACAGCTTAATTAGCTACCCCACTCCTGGCTCTCTGGCTTGCATTTCTGATAGTCACATCCCTGCTAGGTGATTTCTCCTCTTATAGTTCAGCCCTTCTGGCTATAAGAACAAATTACTTCTCAAGTTATAGTCAGCTGCATAGAGTTGTAGTGTTTGAATCCAAACCTACTTGTAGCCATTGTTTCTGGAGCCATCACTAAGTCACCGGGAAACCTGACTTTAGAAAACACACAGATACCCAACGACAGATGAACAAAATACATATTTAAATAAATAAAAAGCAGAACATGTGCAACATGTGCGTGCGTGCGTGCGTGCGTGCGTCTATCACAATTTAGGGGAAACTTGCACACCAGCAAGTGTGACTCATAGTTTCAGGACATCAGGTTAGCCACAGAGCAATTTTCTTCATTTGGCTTCATTTTTGTAGGTTGAACAGAATCAGTTTGCTAGCAAGCAAAGTACGTTGTTAAGAGAAAGCCCCACAATATGGAAACAGGAGAAGAGAAAGGCCTGTAGGGGCTGCCGCAATACTCCAGCCCTCCAGCCCTGGCCCTGATGAGCTCATTCTGTTGCTCGGGTCAGTGCAGCACTGCTTGCGGACGACGTCCCCGTCCATTTCCTCCTGGCCATAATTCCGAAATGCCACATCCCACTCCTGCACCCTCAATCAATTCCTCCCATGTATAGATCCAATTCAAAATTCCACTTCTGGCTCTCAATCCCCCATGGACTCCAGCAGTCTACCCCACATCCTTCTGCTCTCCCGTCAGCTTTTCCACAGAAATGTGTCCTTTCCCTCTCCTGTCTTTTGAAGGCTCTCTCAGTAAGTCTCCATCTTGGTATTTCTCCACTTACTACAGTGTTTCAGCCACCCCTCCCACGAAGCGCTGCTCTGCACAAAAGCCTCCCATTGGTAATTAATGGAGATGTTGTGTGGTGCTACTCATTTGTCACCTCCATTTTGCTGGCTGGTGAAGAATCCAAGTCAGAAATGAATAGCATTGTGCTTTCTTTTTTGTTTGTGTTTTTTTTTTCCCCCTTCAGACATGTGAAAATGTAATTTTGTGACAGTTTTGTTAAGGGTTGAGAATTTTGTCTTCATTCCTCTTCCGGCAGTGGTCTCTGGTGTCATCACAGCCTATGAAGCCAGCAAAGGCCTTTAAGTTACAACAGCCATAGCACTGCTTTTTAATCAGGAGTGGGTTAGATGAAATCTCCCTCCAGTGTTAAAGGACAGCGGTTTATTTAAAGAAAGTATTTACACTCCTCACTAATTACGTAGGTGTGTGTACACTGATACCAGCACAGGACATTACGCCCTTCAACCATCTTCAATACATCGTTAAATTAAATTCAAGAAGATATGTGGGTTTAAATCAGATACATGCTTCAGTGATTGGGAGTATAATAGCTAGCAAATTTTTCATTTTATTAAAGGAAAAAAAAAAACCAATAGAATTTTCCTTAGAGGCAAAGAACATTTACACAACTGGGCATCTATTCTCGCCATGACTACAGAATTACTGCCCTTTTTTGACTGAAGTTTTGTAGTAAAGAAAGCATCTCAGCATGCCCAGGAAAAAATAATTTAATTAACAGAAAAAGTATATTCAGGCTGACCATTTTAGAAGGAAAGGTCATTAAAATATTCATCCTAGATTTTATAATGAAATATCTTCTTAGAAAATTCCTTCTGAATTTTTTGTTTCACTAATAGAATTCCCTGTTTGCTCTTGCTGGCTGGCTAACTTGCTGGTTTTCAATCAGTTTCACCAAGTAGCTTCTACACTTAAATAGCTGTTTGGAGTTGGGGTAAAACCAGAGGTAAGGTCTCTACTAAGCATAGTTTTCACAGTAACACATTGATAAAATAAATAAATTAGTATTTTTCTTAGTAAATTAGTATCTATCCCACTTTGAAATGAGCATTGGATGAAAGAGGGTAGCTGGGTAGTAAAAAAAAAAAAGGCAACATCCACCAATCCCTTAACGTCAGATAACATTCTTTAGAGCAAGCAAGAGGCAGCAGAATGTCTGGTAGCTTCACTATAAAAACCCATTACTTCATCTAAAGAACGGGAATTATAAAAATGAAACCACATACAATAAAATCAATAAATGAAATGGGCGAAAGTCCATGACCTAATGCAAGGTGAGGAATGGTGAATTCCAGAATAAAGGAACAGAGCAGGTAAAAACATTTACCCAGGAAGTTACAAGGACACAAGAAGGCCTGGGACTTGGGGAGTGAGCAGGTAAGATGGTCAAACTGCCATAGATATACAGTAACAAATTACAGGGCAGTGAGTTTATAACATGGAACATAGCTAAATCCATGGACAAAATTAAATTACCTAAAACACAGTCATAGAATGCAAAGAGAAGGCCAGGACAAAAGCCTTAAAACTCCCAAACATTTAAAGACTTGGGGCAGGGGAGTGGAGGGGGGGGGGATCAGATAATGAATTCCAGACCAGGAGTAGCTAGATTCAGAAAGAGCGTGAAAAGTCATGGTGCCACGGCAGCACTTCAAAAGACACTGAGAGATCACAGAAGAATGCAGCACCAACAGGAAAACATATAGGTTATTCCTGGTCCTTTGTAGACCAAGAAAGGTTTAATATTGTAAGGCATGTTGTGTATGTTGAACAATATGTGGGCGATAAGGAAGTAAATACAGCAAAGAAAAACTCTTAGTGGGTGAGAGTATACTTGATGTGATTGGGCATGCCTCAATATGTCTAAATTCTGAAATCTCCAGGAATATAAATCGGTTATCATTTCAGGTATTGTCCCCCATAACCATGCCACCTCCTCATGACCAGAGTTTCCACCATTCAGAAGAAAATTCCTTTGTCAGGCTTCCTTTCAAAATTTGTTTGCACTTATAGCTCACTGCAATAATTTACTCTTTAGCCTCTGAACATCCTGAGCAGGAATGGGCACTGCAGGCAACCTCAAATAAAGGAACATTTTACCATGTCATTGTTCAGACACATTCTGAAGACACCTTTAACTCGTGAGTCTCACAGTTCAAAAGACTGATGGCTGATAATTTCTTAAGAAAAGACATAAGAACTTGATTTTTTAATGTAATAGGGAGTTAAATAAAAAATGTCACCGTTCACTTGTGCTACCTCAACCATAACTGTACTGCATTGAAATTGTCCTTATCTATTCAATAACTAACTGTATCTTGTCATGTAAAAGCTCTGACATGACAATTAACATCTCTGTTATTCTGCAAGTAAAATTAAATCGCTCACTAGTAAAATAGAATAAAGACAACCGGAAAACGCAGATATGCCACCTATCTTCTTACCCCCATTCTATCCTTGTGTGTCTTTTTCTTTGCAACTCACAGAGAGAGGGTGGAGAAAAAAAAACTTTTGACATTTGTTCTGTGATGTAATACAGCACTCACCCATCAAATTATGAGCCAAAATAGATTCAGAGTTAGAAAGTCACTCTACATATTGAACTGAAACAGACATAGACAAATGGCCACCATGCTTTCCCATGCAGCTCACCATTGTAAAATACTGACTTACATCCTTCCCAGGGTATCTGTGAAGACCAAGAGAAATAATATTAACACCAACAACTTCCATTCATTCTGGACCAACTGGGCCAAGCATGGCAGCATGTGAATCATGTGGGCTCTCTCCATGGACAGCAAGTTGGCATTTCTGTTCTGATCTCTCAGATATAGCCAAACTTAAAAGTTAAGCAATTTGCTAAAGGTCAGCCAATCATTAACTAGAAAAGGGCTAACTGAATACAAAATTGACAGAGCCATGGTTTTCCACTGTGCCAGAATGATTTCTTAAATAAAAGCTAGTTGCAAGCTGGAAACCTCAGTCACCTCAGTGTAAATTAGATAGATAGATAGATAGATAGATAGATAGATAGATAGATAGATAGATAGATAGATAGATGGTCAATAGAAGATGATAGGTGGATAATACAGATAGGTGACAAATATAGATAGATATAGACGAAGATAGATGATAGAAAAATAGAGCAGATAGGTGATAGATGATACAATGATAGTAGATGTTGAATGGGTGGGTAGATGGATGGGTGGATAGAGATAGATAACAGATAACAGAATTAGAGAGGTGTGGACTTCATAGGAGAGTGGAATCTATGCATTAGCTTCAGATCTCAATTTTCTTTCTTTATGCTCAGTTTCAAATGCAAGATAAATATAACAACATAACAAACTAAGAGTTCTTAAAAGGATTGGAGAAATATATATGTGCGCATAGTGAACTCCACGGTGGCTATAATACAACACGCATATGGCTGCTCGTGAAGGCCAGAAAAGGGCATCGACTCACAGGACGTCCAAAGCATCATGGAGAAACTCTGTCAAAAAGAAGGAGGAGGAGGAGGAGGAAAAAGAGAAGGAGGAGAAGAAAAAGTAGATATTGTTGGTAATAGTCTTGTTCACGGTAATAAAAAACATCAAGTCAAAGACAGCATTTTCTCCTTCAGAAAGGTTCAAGAATATTTGCCAACAAAAATGTTAACATTGTTTTGTTGTTTTGTTTTTCAGGATGGAAGTATGAATATCAGTAATATTTACTTTCTATTTTATTCTTTATGAAGCCTTTAAATTTTTGTATTATTTTAAGACAAGAACATTTTCTGTTTTTCGTTATCACCTGGAACTTGTTCTTCCTCTCTTGTCCTCTAAGTAGTGGGATTATAAGAATACACTGACAAAATAAACTTCATAATTGTTTTCTACATCCTTCTGATTCCATGTTCTTGGCACTACTTTAGTCACTTAAGATATGACCAAGAATAAAACCAACTCCCTCCTGAGCTTGCAGGTCTCCACTGGACAGGGCAGGAGTACAATGATCAAAACTAGACTATAAGGCCAGTAGACAGACCAGCTACTGGAATACAACACCTGGTTGATCAAAGGCCTCTCATTAGAGTGCCACCTGAGCAGACACATGAATGATGAAAACCAGCCAACACTGACTACCATAGGAAGGGAAACATTCTAGACAGACATATCACGCAAAGGTCCTGAGTGTAAAACTCCCACATCCTTTCTTCAGCTTTTTTAAAAATTTATTTTAATTTGAGTAAAAAGGAAAAGAAACACCTAGGCCTGGTGCACCTTCATTACACTAGCATCACTGTCATTCTGAATATCAACAGCAAAAACTAGGGTTGAAGCTTGGTTTTACCCCTCATTTTACCACTTGGTTTTACAGCACTGACTTCAAAAGAAAATTACGCAAGGAAACTGAGTGGTCCCTGCATTCACTAGCATCTAAGAGGCAAACAACCATTGGATTCTTTACCTGCCCATGTCAAGAAACAGTAGCTGGCTGCCTGCACTGTGGCCAGGAGCTGAGTGATGTGTGGAAATGAAGAGAAGCATGAGACATATTGCTGACCCCCACTGACATAACAGCCTCAATGAAAACACTGCACGTCTAGAATGGTTAGAGAATTCTGCAAGACGGAATACCATTAAGGCTCAAACTGCTACACAATGACTTTCTCTAAGTGAGCCCAGACAGATTCCATGGGTTCTGGAGGCCAGAAACTATGGTGGCTATTAACAAAATAAGGACCGTCAGTAATAGACCCTTTTAACTGCCTTTTATCTAAATATGTAGGTCTTTTTTGGGGGTCGGGGGGTCGGGGGAGATAGTGGACAGTACCCAGAAAGGAAGCATGAGTGTTCAGGTCATTCAAAGTTGGCAGGTATTAAGTTTAGGGCATAAATATTGCTAATAATAGTCTTTTAAGCTCCCGAGAGCTGTGCAAGAATACAATGACGTCACAGCCTGACATCTAGGGCAAGAAAAAGTAGAAGTGGATCAGGTCTTGAAAGAGCATGCAACTCAGCATGCTCCTTCAGGACCCATAGTCTTCCCTATTTCCTTCTGTATGCAGAGACCCAGCCCTTTTCTCAGCTGCTGCCTTGGCACCACACTCCCTAGCAATGATGACCTCAGGGTATGGATAGTATCAGACAGCCTGGCACTAAAGCCATTTTTTTTTTCTTAAGAATGAAAAACAGAATGCAACTGCCTCATCTCCATTTCTGCTTCCCGTTGCCAGGAGAGGGTTGAGCTTGTCAGGCCTGATTGTAGCTGCAGCCTTGCTCTGACTGAGGAAGGTACCTGTGTCCCAGCTGGCTATAGCCTATAGGAGGAGCACAGCGATGCGGCAGTGAAGGGATGCTGCCTAGTTCTGAATTAACCAGGTCTTGGCTTTCAGTACATGTGAAGAGTCACTGGGATTCCCAGGCATTTCTGAGAAACATAGGGAAGTACAGGTGCTTCTGTCAATCATTCCCGTCTACACAACCTAAAGGGGTACAGACCTTCCGGTAAGGGGACTTTAGGGTAGATTTTAAAGCTTTGAGGGACTTTTATGACGAAGTTTAAAAACAACAACTTCAGAGTACTTAAAAGTTCTTTCACCAGACTTGAAACCAAATTTCCCCTATCCAGATGGCTTCCAAGGCCAAGAGGGAGGGAAGCCCCGCTGCCTTTTTATGTTGGTCTTGATTGTTGTTAATGATCCCCAGCTGCAGGGCTCCCGCATCTCTTTAACCTCTCTCTGGTTGGCCTCACATATCTCTGCCTCTCTTGCAGAGAAAATGGAACACAACGCAGCGCCCTTTCCCCAGAGCAGGTCAGCTGCCAAATGGACCCCAAACTTTGCCTGATCACATTGGCAAGATCCCCAGGCTGCCCTGGAAGAAGTGGGCATTGGCATCCTAAGATGATGCTGAGATCATGTGGAGGCGTCCCAAGAAGCAGCAAGGGAAATGAGGCACTCAGTAGCCTGTGGCCAGTGCCTCGAACACACTGATGCTTCCTCTTCGGTGTGTAGGAGTCACTGCCTTCAAAGGCGAGACCACTGGGGAAGTATTACATGCTATGGATTCTTATTGTAATGTCAGACTTCTTGCCATAAATGTACTTTCCAGAGTGCTCAGCGAAGGCTACAGTACGTTCACAGCAGTTTTGAGGTGCTCTTAAGTCACTCATTCAAGAGCCTTTGGACTGGCAACGCTGTAGATGCAGGAGGCACTGAGTCAAAACAAAGGTTAGCTGAGGACAGGTGGTACTCAAAGTGGAGGAATCTTCCAGGTCGACTCAGCAGCATGCGAAGGAAGGGCTAATGGCGGGTGTGTGACACAAAAGAATGCAGTTCAACAAGAGCATGTAAGAGGAGCTAATCAGGATATTAGGGATGGAGAGAGGCAAAGCCTGGGACAGAAGACACGCTCAGACTTCAGGACCAAGATCCTGGATCAGATCCCCGAGAAAACAAAGAAATAACCTAGGCCTCCCACCAAAACTCTACCAGGAGATGTTAGATAAAGCATGTCTTTTGTGAAATCCCCTTCCAGATGGCTCTCCCAGGCTGCTCTAACCAGGTTGCTGACTGCCCCACACTCCTGAGCATTTGTTGAAACTTAGACTGGTTAACGATGGACAATTGACTGTTACTTCTGTTGCCTTAACTGTTTTGCCCAGTAGGCTGGTTTTATCTAACCGTAGTACCAACCCAAGAACACAGGGAACTATTGGCTCTCATACACTGTAAAATGATAGGAAGTGGGCAAATACTGCAAATGAACTTAAAAATCTCTGTGTGAAGATCGCTTGAAGTCGTTTCAACCTTGCATAAAGTGGCTGCTTAGTGCCCTCTCCCTGACACACGGATCTATTTTACAGCTCTTGCACGTCCCAGTAGCAGCATTCCAGTTGCCTGCCCTGGGCTCTTCAGCCAGGTCCAAATGAAATGCCCTGAGTCCAGTTGAGCCTCTTACTCCAGGATTTTAAAAATGGACCCAATAAAGAAAATGTGATTTCCAAGCATGGAATCAAGTTTCCTTTGTTCTTTCATTTGATTCTGGGCCAGAGAGAGCAAGACCCTCTCCATATCTTTATTAAACTTATGAAGAGGAAGAGAGATTTGAATCTTAACCCTGAAAACCCCAGCCAAGAGCAGTACAGTGAAATTCCACCCAGGCACCAGGCGGGCAGATGTAGGAGTGCACAGAAGCATCTGGGACAGGCAGCTCACGATTTGACCATAACTTCAGCTGCAGGACACAGCAGCATTTCTGCCCATCGTTTGGTAAAGTTCAAACACAAGAGAAAACCAGGAAATCCTACTGGCTGTAGGAACAGGGTGTTGAAGTTAAAGGTCTTCTGACAGATTGTGGGAAGACTTTTATCTTAGATAACCACTCAAAAAAAATGAGTTTTACATTCCCCACATCCTACCACCCTTATTAGCCATCCAGTATAACACAGACAACCCCTATGAATCACCCCCCAAAAAAACTGTATTGAGCTGGTTCTATACTTCTAACACACCTAGCATGTATACCTGAATGAAGAAGCAGCTCAGAGAGGAACTGGAATTAACTCAGGTCAAGAACTTAGTACAAGGTAGCATGCCCCCCCACACACAGGCAGTTCTACCTGCACATCTCTGGGAGGATGGTTTGCTCACAATCACAATACTGATGTTCTCACTGAGAGCACAAATTCATTCCTGGACAGACTCAGACCTGTTTGTCCCCAAGGCCTGCTCTTTCCCAATATCCTCTAGCAAATAAAAGTCAGCCCCCATGCTTAAAAAATAAATGCTTAGCCTCTGTGGTGTTTTTAATAAGAATGGATGCCATGAGTATATGTATTTAAAGGAGTAGGGAGTGGCACTATTTTAAAGGGTTAGGAGGTGTGGCCTTGTTGGAGTAGGTGTGGTTTTGTTGGAGGAGGCATATCACTGGGGGTAGGCTTTGAGCTTTCAGATTCTCAAGCCAGGACCAGTGGCTCTCTTCCTGCTGCCTGCAGATCTGGATGTAGAACTCTCGGCTCCTTCTCCAGCACCACAGTTGCTTGCATGTCACCATGCTTCCTGACATGATGACGATGAACTAAACCTCTGAAACCGTAATTAAATGTTTTCCTTTTTAAGAGTTTCTATGGTTATGGTGTCTCTTCACAGCCATAGAACAGTAAATAAGACAACCTTCTTCAGGGGGACATGTGGTATATGCCTTTCATCCCAGGCACTGTGTCACGGCCACAGAAGCAAAGGCAGCTAATATGGAAGGACTAAAAACAAAAATTTCACATTTCCAGGCCTCAGCAAAGAAGACCATTTGTATGCACAAGCCAGAGCGTGTAAAACACAGTGCTTCGAGACACATATCAAGTGGACAGTTACAAATATTCTGTCCTGAGAATTGTTGTGATTTTCCTCAAATGCCAAAAGTCAGTCTTTAAAAAAAAAAAAAAAAATCACCCCAGAGACAGATCTGCAATCCATCTTTGACTCCATGTCATCTTTCCTCAGTTTACTTCCAAGCGAAATGCGCATGTTTTCCCCAGCGCTCCCAAGGCTGGGGTCAGCCCAGCTAATGAAAAGCGAGCTGTCTCCTCTCCCTGTTATTCACAGTGGTCAAATCACAACATGCAGGTTCTGATCCTGGCATGTTTGTTGTTGGTGATGATGTAGAAACTGATGGCCGACAGCTTCATTTTCTCTAGGACGGGAAGGCCCTGCTGGGAGAATTAGGCAGGGGAAAAAAAAACTTTTGATTTTTGACTAGAAGTAAAACAGTTGGATAAACATGACATGACACGGGTGTCAGAGTGCATAAGAATGGGACTAGAGAACTCGCAGACATGGGCAGAATACATATAGCTGAGATTCAGGCGTGTGCCTGTGGTACCAGAAACTATCAAGATGGAGTTCTGGCAGCAAGGGGGGGGGGAAGGAAGAAAGAAAAGGGTCTTGAAAATTAACTATTATCTTTTTACTACTGTACTATTAAAAATAAGACAAAACCCAAAATTCACTAAGTAATTCAAGAGCCAGTGTTGTGTGCCAGGGACGTGCAGCACATGAGATCCTTATGGAAGATCTACATGAAATAGGAAAGGAGCTGAAGCATGTTTCTGAGATAGTGAGTTGAAACATTAAGCAAAGTACAGAGAGCACTAAATGGGAGGAAGGCGTCTTGAAGGGATCAGACTTCCATTCCAGCTCTGCGGAGTACACTAGGCAAATTATTCAAAGCAGCTTCTGCTGCGTTTCCATGACATGTAAATGTGGCTTCTTCACCCTCACTTCTTGAACTCTGCTTCACTCAGAGGAGTCATCTCAAACAAGCAAAACAGCATCAGGCTATGCTCTTGCTGCTGGAAAGGATGGAGCCCACTGTCTCCATTAATGACAAAGGATTTCTGAGTAAGCCAGGATACCGAATAATGTACTGGCTGTCACAGTGCCTAGTCTAAATAGCCTTCTCTTTGTAGTCCCATTGGAGCAGTGTTTTTGTTTAACCTTTCATAGATTGCAAAGAACTTTGATACCCTGATGAAAGAATGGAAAATTATCCCAGGAAAAATATGCAAAATGTCAGATATAATAGTTTCAGGAGTTTCTAGGATTCCTAGAAATTAAAAGAGTTCGTGAATCCTAGATCTGGCAGCAGCAAAAAGAGATCTCAAATCCAATCTGCTCACTGGGCTCTGTGGGCGCCACCATCACGGTTACTGCATTTATTTCCGCACGCCACAGAACCAGTACTCAGGAGGGATCCCAGGACTTCAGCGGCTGTTTCGCACCCTCCAGTAAACAGAGAGAATGAGAGAATGAGGAGAAAGGCTCCCGTGGTCTTGCATTTCTGCTCTCTGCAGTATTCATGCTCCGAGGGAAAGGAGACACACAACGAGCCGCTTCAAATATTTTCAACCCATGGAAGATGATCTCCAATGTTCCTTTACTCTCTGCTCTCTGCCTGCGTTTGCTGTCCGTCCGCTGTCAGACTGGCATTTTTTTTCCCCCATTAATCTATTTATTTAATCACTTTACAGCCTGATCGTAGTCCCTCCCTCTTCTCCTTCTAGTCCCAGTCTTACATTCCCTTCCCAGTCCTTCCATTCCCTCCCCTCCCCTTCTCTGAGAAGGGGACCCCCCCTTCATGGATAGCAACCCACCCTGGCACATCAAGCTGCAGCAGGACTACATGTATCCTCTCCCACTGAGGCCAGGCAAGGCAGCTCAGCTAGATCTTAGACCCCTCTTCCCAATCTAGGCTGCATGCACCTCCATCAGTGCCATCAGTCCTCCTGCCTCCGTCTATGGGGCCGGAGGAGAATGGCCTGAGAGTGTGGAAAGGAAAGAAGGGGAAAGAAAACCACAAGGCCCTGCAAGTGTCACAGGGAACCCCCCTTAGGAATTTGTGAAATGGCAGCCAGTGACGCAGTCTGAGACACTTTACAACAGTGTTCCCCTGACTCCAAGACAGCCTTCATTGCTGGAGGGAATATCAGTTTAACTTGAGGACCAGGATCAATTGGCTCAGGGCTGGAAATCTCAGCTCCCCTATTAGAGGCCCAATACAAAAGGGGTAAAATTAATTACCTTGTTGCATGCTTTTCCTATAGTCACAATGCAGTGCTCAGGATGTTTAATCAAGGTCAAAATGTGACCCTTCCATGATGAGTGAATCAGCACTGAGGTGCAGTAAGGTAAGCCTTAATTGAAAGTAAGGGTTGGCAGATTTGTTTCCAACTGGATCCCAAACCACCTTGGTCTCCACACTACCTTCAACTCTGGAAGACAGATGGTCTTCTCCAGGCCCAAACCTGGAAGCTTGATCCTGGATCATGGCGATTGACACTTACTAACAAGGTACAATATTGGGCTTCAAGCCAGATCTACTGAGCCAGATCTACACTTTGTAAATCTCAGATATTTCATATGGACACTTTGACATTCACAATTAATAAAGATTTGTGGTGGGTTTTGTTGTTGTCTCTCAGGGTGATTGGTGTTTGAGTTTTAGACAGGGTCCAACACTTTAGCTTAAGGTGACCTGAAACTCACTATGTGGCTAAGGCAAGCCTCATACTCATGTTAATCCCCATGTCTCAACTTCCTGAGAGCTGGGATTACCATGCCCAACTTTAAAGACATTTTAAGGAGTGAAACAGTTTCCCAAATTTTTGCTCTCAGCCCAGACTAAGACATTTTCTCTTTGGAGAGAAGAAAGAAAAGTTAGCTAGTCTGTTTCAGAGGTAAGACTATGACTTACAGTTTACACACAACACCCTGAATTTCCCCTAAACAATGAAGAACTGAGGAAAAAATCACCTCAGACACACAGGTGCAGAGAGGAGAAGAAGGTCAGGGCCAGCCACATGGCAGGGAGGCTACAACACTGGCCCTGTGACCAAGAAGCCTTCGCACTGAAGCTGGGAGACAGCGATAGGCTGTTTGCGATTTCCAGCCCCCTTCAGGCCTTCAGCCCACTCTCCCCTAATTAGTCCATGTGTCCTGTTTCTAGGTGACAGGCGGTGATAGAACTCTGTGATAGGGTACCCTCTCTCCATTCATCACAAGGCACGTAGGTTACAGCAGATCTGACGGAGAGGCAGGCGTGATATGTTGTCCATGGAACTGTCACTTGTGATATATGAGTTACACAAGTCGTGGTGTTTTAGGGACTCCTGTGAAGTGTCAGATCAAATAAAGCCATCAAAAATGAGGAGAAAGGAACACAAGGAATACATTAGGCACTGCCCAGTCACTGACACACTGGTGAGAAGGAGGCAGAGAACAGACAGAAAACTCAGATATTGAGATGCCTGTTTTCACCATAGGAAAATGCTGTAAAACGTGGATTTGGATTCCAATCTCCAAACTTGTGAAATGTCTCCGGAGTCTTCACACATAATATCAGCTCAAGAGCCAAGAAAATTTTAACCTTTCTTAGTTGTTCAAAACACTCTCCCAAGTCCTTTTACTGTTTACAGTATAGCATTTGTATAAACATTTCAACATAATTCTTCCTCAGTTCAGAGAGGCTTATTTACAGTTATAGGTCAAAAGCCATTTAGCAAAAGTAAATACTGGACAAAAAAAAAAAGGGGGGGGGAGATCCATCAGACACTTGTTTTCAAAGCCACAGATGATCTCAGTAAGAACAACATAAGGGAAATCATGTAATGTGGCAATGGTGAGCCTCAAATAAGACAAAGCATCAGATTAAACAACACTCCAGATCCCCTACTGGGCGCTAAAAGAGGGACAGTGACCCAATGCCAGCTCCTGCACCTCCCGGGATTCTGCACTCTAGACCAATTGCAGGCTCTATGGTCCTTCAGGGTTTCCTTGCACAAAATGGCCAGGAGGCCTTATAGGACTGCACAACTGATTAATCACACTATAAACTGAAATGTAAAAACAGTTAAACTGACTTAAATATATGGCAAGCCGGGGATCTAAGATAAAAATTAAAAATAGAATGTTGAAAAGAGATGCTCCCTTTAATTACTTTATTACCTTTTCTTTTGTACAGTGCTTAGAATTAGACTCAGGGCCTCATATATGCTAGGCAAGTTCTCAACTATCATGCTCCACCTTCCACCCCTTTAGTGCTCTTAAATTACAGCTATCAACACATGACTCTGAGGCTGATACAGTATCCTAAGAACAGTCTGCCCTGAAGGGACAACCATTTCTTATCTGCCAGCTAACACACTTCCATGAGATTTTCTAGCATCAAATCTGAGGTGCTGTTGAAAACAAAATGGTGGTCAGTATCTGTATGAGCAGTTAGCACCACTTTCACCTGGGCCTGAAGAAGATGTTGGCCTCTATGAGGGACACTATGAATGCAAATGAAGACTTTGCCATTTTCCAGGCTCTAGACTCAGTGTTGACAGCATCACTTCCGGTAGGAGCATGGTTCTGAGAGTTGTTTCCATGGGAAGCCTGCCATAACAATGACAGCTCACTGTCAGAGGTGAGGTAAGTGTGTCACTCACAGACTCACACTGGAACCACAATTTCTCAGTGCAGCAATGCTAAAGGATGGACCCCAGTGAGAGGTCTTCAGGTTATGTGAGGAATGATGCCCTCACAAATGGATTGATGCCTTTCTTGGGGCCATAGCTTTATTTGCATGTAAGATTTTTATCCCATTTCCCCTCTGTCTTCGACCAGGAGTTTCCAGAAGTCAAAGTGATACCAGTGCCTTGCTCTTCAATCCTCCAGACAACAAAGCCATAAAGCAAAATATTCCTTTCTTTAAAGAATTACATTACCAAGTCTCATCTATTCTGTCACAATAACTGAAAATGAACTAAAATAGCAGGTAACTCACTGTGCTCCACCTGATATGAATCATTTTCAATAGGCTTGGATAATTATTAGCAAAGACAGACAGTATCCCTTACCTAATACATGAGAATTAGCTGTTGGAATCTAATGGACCACATCACCGCTGGCACAGAAATCCAGTGGAAGGAAAAACCACCATAGAGAACCTGAGCACAGAGAACTTAGGGCACGTCCCATGCAGCTTCTGTATTCACTGTCATCACCCTATTCTTGTTGGGATGGTCACCCTTCCTTAATAACAGATATAACACAGACACACTTGCCACTGCCACTGAGAACCAAGCCTCAGTTTAGAGTTTCAGAAGTCTGCTGATATAGACAGAAACAGAGATTTTCCCCCCATCCATGGTTGTAGAGATAGCAGCAGTCCTAGTTTGCCTCTCTGTTGCTGAGATAAACATTATGACCAATGCAACTTGGGATAGGAAAAGGTTATTTTAGTTCGTAGCTTATACTTCATCATCAAAGGGAACCCAAGACATGAACTCAAGGCAGAAGCTGCAGCCAAGACCACAGAGCAACACCTTCCTGGCTTACTTCCGGGCTCCCTTTTAGCTACCATTTTCACACAGCCGAGACCCACCTACCCAGGGGTGGTATCACCGATGCTGGGCTGCTTCAATTAGCAATTAAGAAAATGCTTCAAACACGTGCTCACAGACCTAACATGATGGAGGCAATTCTTCATGTTGATAATCTCTTATTCATGTGTGCCACTTTGACAACCAAGATTAGCCATCCCAGCTGCTTACTGTGCTACTGTTTTAAATATATAATATGTAAAATATCAGAAAAGGCCTCGGGAAGTTTTTATGCTTCTATAAGTCAGAAAATTAAAAGGTGACGAAAAGCAAATTGTGCAATTTGGACCCTTTACCTACCACTAAGTTCCCGATAGTGGTGTAGTTGAGAAGATGGAAAGTCACTGTTGGTGACGCAAATCCAGTACAAAGAATTATGGGATGCTTGACTGAATCTTTCCTTCACAAATCCTTAATAAGCCTCGTTGGTCTGTAGAACGAAGAAGAACAACACTTTTCTGTTGAGCTGCATCATGGACACCTGTGGGTTGTTGGTTTCTTAACAAGTGGTTTCTGTCTGTAATGTACTGTTCTAAGAGCGGGGAGGACACGAGACTGTAGCTTCAAAAGTATAACTTAGCCAAGTAGTTAGTAAGTGGTGAGTATTATTTTGAAAAAGCTCCTTAGTCAAAGTGAAAGTGTGTGAGTATATCTGGGCAGCAGGAAGAACAAACAGCACATTCAAGGGAAAGCGCAGAAGCATGAGAATACCTAAAATTATGACTATCTTCAAAAAGGCAAGCTGCCTGTCTGCACGTCAGCACAGCAGATTGTAGACAGGTGAAAAAAAGGAGGTGAAGATGAGCCTTAGCGTGTGTGATGGGAGCCAATCAAGGTGTTTGAACATAACAGTCACATAAAACATGGATGTGTGCACAGACTGCCATGTTTGATTTTCCCTCCCTTCTGAAATTTCCTAGAGAAGCCTTCAAGTTCACCCACATTGTATTGACTAAAGGAAGTTTTCTCCCACCTTCACCACTAACAAAATGTTTCCCTGAGTTATAAAATGATGAACACCATAAGACAAATTAGGAAAAAATTATGGAAGGATCAATACCGATATAATATTCTGTTTATTTTACCTTCCCAAATAAAAACACTGGAGCCTAAAGAGTCTAACTGGTAAAAAGTGGCTGGTAATACTTTTAACCATAATGTGTAAGCAAGAACATTTTATTACAACTGGAATGTAAAGAGGTCCTTTACAATGCTAGGCCTTAAGTGATCATATTCTAGAGTACATGAGCTTCAAGAATAATTTTGAAACAAAAATCATTAAACAATTGGGATATTCATTGAGATTAAAAATACATACATTGGAGTTTTTGTTATTTCAAGGCCCCATTTGCTCGAAATGGTTTTTTCTTTTATGATTCTCTGCGCCAGCAAAGGCTCACCCTCACCACCACTACCAGGGCACAGATCTCAAGCCACGGCAATCACAGAAGCATCAAATGCACCAATCATTCCTAAATGGCAGTTTGGGATGCATAAAATCTATTTTAAAAAACAAGACAAACGAAAACAGGAAAGGGAGGTATATGTCAGTCATTTTCTATATTCCAGACAACAGGCACTGCTTCAACTTGGTGTTCTTTTTATTTCCACATATCAGTGAAGTAGGATCCCTTCCACCCTTTACAGAAACTTTTTGCCAGCCTTTTATTCATATTGTCTTTTGCCTATAGTGTCCACAAATAGATACATTTTTTTATAGTTTCTCTAGAAGTGTGTGTGTGTGTGTGTGTGTGTGTGTGTGTGTATGTGTGTGTGTGTGTGTGTGTGTGTGTGTGTGTTCCTGATAGGATCACTGAATTACTTTGGGAGAACTATGTAATTACAATCCAATAAGCACGTCCTGGCAGTGTAACACATAGTGGGTCTGCCAGAGCTCTGATCACATTCCCTTTGTGTGCCTAGAACCAGTTCGGCCCCCAAAGTATCAAAAGTGCTTCCTCCATGCATGTCCCCCCTTATGGGTTCTGTTCAACTTGACTTCACTCCATCTCAGACAAACAACCCCCAGTCCAGCCTGGTGTTCATTTCTAATTTCACTGGGATCTAACATCTATGAAATGAGTTCAAAACTTCTGTAAATTACTTTCAAAATATACTCTGTTAGCATAAAGTTGCATAATTTCAATAGCTTCTTTGCAAAGTGTATTTTAAATTCTCTTCTAAATTTCTTCCTTCTGACTTGAGAACTCTCTTCAGGTTACATTTTTGTGTTTGTGGGGCTCACATCACAGTAGCTTCAGCAGTTCCTTTTCAACTACAGAAACCGAATGACCTGTGATATGAACAGAAACCAAAATTGCAATCAAGGGTCCTCAATCCTGGGGCCATGTGCCACAACAGTCATGGTGTTGTTTGCTTTGACTTCTTCATCCTTTGTATTTACTCATCAGGGTTAAACACCAAAACAAAAATCTGAGCAAAACTCAGTCAATAAAGCCTAGCGCCAGTACCTGCAGACACCCACTTGTTATACAAGAAGCTGGAGTCAATACCCCACCAGCTTCGTAGATACTGCCGTTAGCGACAGAGCACACTCGCCATGAACTGCACTTACTAGTGACTGATGTGGCCGCAGAATGATGAGTTACTAACTACATGTTAGAAATGACAGCCGTAAATGTCTGCAAATAAGGGGCTTGGCACGGAACGAGTGGTGCCTCCACCTGTTGTTCACTGCTCTTTCAGCAAAGAGACTTTGATGTCAGAGAGAGCACGCCGGAGAGAAAATCAAGACTCGCCTCCATCTGAGAGACAATTTCAGTATGTCTTTTTAAATGTGAATTAATCCTTATTTTGAAAAAAAAAATGCTATGTATTTAACTAGACAATGTCTCTATTCTCTACTGGGGACCACTTGTAAGAATCCAACTCTTGAGAGGCAAATCCGGAACACCTGAGCATTAAGAACCTTAATTATAAATGAAGAACCTTAGCAGAGACATTGAGGGCTCAGGCCCAGGTCAGAGAGTGAGTCTGTACCAGCTTTTCCTTTGAAATCTTCCAGAACGTACTTAACTTTTTCTCAGCAAATTCAATACACTGCACGGCACTTTCAGTCCATTCTGTTGGTGGGGTTTATGTAACAGACACTAGTTATCGCTCATTGCAATGTGTAAGCCACTGCCCGGTACCTTACAAGCTTCATTATCTGCTCTGTATGACATTATCTGTTGCTGCCTCAATCATCCCATCCATAAGATGGAGTTAATAATTCCTGCCCTCATTTACCTTGAACAAATACTGCTGGGGAAAATGAGCATATAAATTAAATAGCTTGCTGCTCTTTGGAAGAAAGTTGCCTTAGAAACACAGGCTTATTATTTCTCCATAGAAAAAGCTAAATATATTAGAGTTTGCACAATGTTGCTAGCTGTGATTTTGCTCTTTTTAACCCTAGGCTGAAGGACTACATTAATTCCAGTCCCTAGGTGAACCTTTTATTCCATTTTCCACAGGAGGAAAAAAAAAAAGTTAGTTTGCAAAGAAAGGAAAGAAAGAAAAAATGCAGTATTCCCAAACCTCATTTACGGAACATTCTGTTCTCCAAATTACAACGCAGCAAGCAGGCGAGTGGGAACTTTTAGAATCCTGCATCCAAGCCGGTTCCACACAGCGCCCACTAATACAAAATGGCTTTAATTACTTTAATATAAATCCTGGAAATGTGCAGATGGATTGTAATAATTATGCAAAACTGCGATGGTCCTTTATAGAAACACAGATCTTGCTAGCTAAAAGAAAATGAAAGGAACACAAGTTCAACACAATATGTCAGGAAGCGTATCTCCTAAGAAGTCCTGTATTTCAAATGCCAAGCTGTACGTTTCATCTGATGTGGCAGTTGTTATGGAAACTATGCTTTTTGATTGAATAGCAGAATAAATACCTACCTAAACTCAGCATGATGGGCTACCGCATAAATTAAGAACTCCCCAAGACAACAATAACTTAGAGTTCTTCCTTGAGATAAATTTGAAAACACACATAGACACACACACACACACACACACACACACACATAAGTGTGTGTGTGCGTGCTTGTGTAATGTATGGAATCTAACATGAGCTTAAGTGTTCCAGACTGAGTTTCTTTCCTTACTTCTTTCTTTCCTTTGGAGCAATCAGATCTGCTTCACACTGTGTGTGAATGACACTGTTTTATCTCCCAGACACACTCATTGACACCCTTGTTCACTTAAGGTTTAGGGAGTGAAAAGATCTGATGCCCTGCCAAAAAGATCATTTTTTAAAAAACTAAAAAGTCACATTCCTCCACTTTCCTTCTAAATCAGTATAGAACAAGACTTGAGAAACGAACGTGGGGTTATTACAGTTGTGATTTTTAAATCAAGTGGGTCATATATAAATGTGGAAAATCCCCAGGCATGACAGAAAGGTCAGTCAAACATGGTTTTCATATTTTTATAAGTGTGGTATTACACCCTGGCTGGTTCCTATTCATATTAGCAACCTTTCATAAATCATAACATAAATACTTCTATCTTTGCATGCAGATATAATGTAGCCATTTGCTGACTTAATTAAAGGATTGCTCTAGAAAATATGGAACAAAACATTTGATGTTTGTTTCTCCTTTTCCTTCTGCACAGGTGATATGGGAAAAAGTGCAACAGGCACCATCTTACAAACTGCCCCATAATGGGCATGCATTCGCCCATTGGATCAACATCTTTCAATTTATTAGCATGACAAAGGACACAATTATTTTGGATATGCCTGAATGCAATTTTCATTAACTTTGCAATGATTTATTAACAAAAGTGTCAGGAATGTAATAAAAGCAGCAGGACTCCTTAAAATGCCAAAATAAAAAAAAAATAAAAAAAAATGAAGAATACGGCAGAATTTCCCAACTCGCCTTACGGCACCAGGTCAATAAGGTTGCCTGATTCCATCAAAGGCATCGGCATGGTGAGTGAACTCTGCAATTAACAAAGAGTAAGCACAAAAAATGCTAATATCTCATTTGAATGTAATTATGCACAGATTACTGTTCACTGGAACAAGAAAAGGGATTTTAATTGTCATCCAAAGTTACACGCAAACCAAGCCTAGATTCTTGTTAACTTTTTTTTTTCTTTTTTTTTTTTTTTTTTTCAGTTGGGGAGTTCACGTAAGAATAAAGCAGGCGATTCACAATTCTTATGTTCAGGGACATTGTAAAAAGCAATGCCTTTGTTTAAGAGATACAACTCCCAAAGTCTTAAAATAGCGTCATTCCATGTATATTGGCAAGGTTAGTTTGTAATAAGTTTCACCATCGTTTGCATTTTAATACTATTTGATCTCATTTACATGTTTAAATTTGTTCCTGTAATAAAATTCATTAGTATGTTTATCATAACTACATAATGAATATAGCCCTTATGTAAAATAAAAAATTGAAAGTACATTAGAGACATTACAAGCTGTTTGAAATTACTGTGCTTTGCATATTATACCTTATTAATTAAATTATAAATTATTTATTTATGTTATTTCTTTAATCAGGGGCAAGCACTAGAACAATATTATATTAGTATAAGAAACACAACACAACTCAAAGCTAAATCACATGTGGACCAATTTTCCATACAGAGGCACACAGATCCATTTTGCCTTGGGGTGGCAAACGCCACCCCCCCTGCTGTGCATCAAGGGCTGCAGGAGAGCTGTTAAAAGGAGACTGAGCAGGGAGGAAATCAGTGTTTCCTGTGCAAGTTAAAAACTTCACTTGTTAGTGTAATGTCTCCCTTTGCCTTCTCCTTTTATTAGTATAATTAGATCAGATATGCAGATGGAAGCAAAGAGCAAGTCATTACAGGAGTTAATGCCATGTCCCTTTTATTTGGAGTCCACGGGTAAGAAAAAGTAATCTTTTCTATTCTTTCCATTTTTCTTCTGATTTCCTTTGTCAGCAGTGCTAAAGAATATGGGGGAGTGAAGTGAAGGAACAGGAAGAGTAGAAAAGAGGGAGACAGAGAAAAGGTGGGAAAAGAGAGAGTAAAATAGATAGGGAAAGTAACAGCAGCCTGTATTTAGGAAAATAGCACTAACTTAATTTTCTTTTTTCTCATTTCTCTTAATTCATCTTTAAGAATATATATATTTAGCTGGTATGGTGGTGCATACTTGGCAAAGTCAGCAATCAGGACATAGAGGAAGTGTCTTGAGCTCCAAGCCAGCCTAAGAGACACAAAGAGGCCCTGTCCCAGGGGAGGAAAAAAAAAGGCAACAATAGAAATCACTTAAGTGTAGGCAAACCATCTGCAATCTCTTTCCACTTCTGCAAAGCTCTGAGGGCCATTTTCTAAGCAAGTTTCTAAACCCTTGTTCAATAACTCTTATTTGACCACGACTTGGCCTCTGTCAATACTCACACCAGGTTTGATCATTTTGATAAGTGCTCCCTTTGCTCTAAACATCAAGCAGGCAGAGCTTTGGACAGGCCTTCAGCCTTTAAAGAATTATGTATATGGGGACCAGGGGAGAGAAAGATCATTCAGGTAGCTGTCTGGTGGGGAACAAGCAGGTCTCTTGTCAACAAGGTCTGGATTTTAATCCAAACAGAATTAATCCCAGCTCACAGAGTTCTACAGTTGTTTTGGAAATCTTGTAGCAGGTTAACTGTGTAGTATCTGTTCTGTAAATATAAATTCTCATGGAACTTTAAAGCAAGAACAAGATGGAACATTATAGCACTCACTCTCTTAGAACTCCCCAGGCCTATGTGACATCCTAAAATCATTTCACTAGATCTCTGCCTGGGACATAGAGAAACACAGATTGAATGCTGAGAAGGTCACCTCTTGAAGCTAGTTATAACTTCCAACACCAGTATGTGATGAATATAAGTATTTCCTAATTAATGGAATTAATTTTATACTTCTCATCATTTTTTGGTTGGTATATAATTTGCTCACTTTTTACAGTCCATGCATTTTGAGAAATGCCAAAGAGGAAACAAGGAACGCTATGATAGTGGAGCAATAGCATCGTGAGAAAGGTCCTCTGCTGAGAGTTTGACTTTCCAGTTTAACAGGGTCTCTGGCAAATCAATAAACTCAGGCATGCCCATGCTCACTCTTTTGTGACACTCACCTAACACATCCTTCTGAGCTTTCTGCCATAAGACAGAGCCAGAGGAACCAAGCTCCAGATAGTTAGCTGCTGGATACGTAGAATGCATTGGCTCTTTTTCTGTAGTTGGTCTCTAAGAACTGTCCATCCTACATGTTATGTCTTTGTCCTCTATACGTTCTGTTCTCATATGGAAAGCATCCAGCTGGGAAACTTCAGGAGGCAAGCTGGAATAAGCTACTACACAGGTTCTTTCTATTCTTGAACTCCAGTTATAATGGTTATTCTTACTAGAACAATGCCATTAAGAAAAGTGAGAAATTTTTGTTTTCTGTGAAAGTTCTTTTGACTGGAAATGAAATTTCAGATACAATTAAGTTGATGAATGTGAAAAGAACATGTCCAGAAACCATTTTTTATTCAAATGGATGTGGCATCGATAAGATAATCCCGGAAGACTCTTTCAACTGAACTTTTCTCTAGAACTGCTTTACACAGTACTATGTGACTACAGCAAACCCTTTAATATATATTAAGTTCCAAGTAGTGCTCTACACAAAACAGCGCAGGAAATCAACGCAGTTTCTTGAAGAACTAAACCCTTCATAGAGATGATCATTACAGAGAAATTAGATTCACCCAACAAAAGGTTTCTATCAGGAACACATTTCCAATCACTGCTATTTCCTGAGGGCAAATTTCCAGCCAAAATGGTTCATTAACAAGTAATCGCAGCACCCCCACCTTTGTGCTACTTCTACTTCCAGGGAGTGTGAGAGAGCTCCATGTGACGATGGATACAGGCTCTGAACAGAAGGGGGGAAAAAAGGAAGGGGAAAAGGTGGACCCACTCAATCATGCCAAAAGAGGAAGTGACATCAAGAGGAGAAACAAAACAGAATTTTATTAAAATTCTAATGTTTCAGGAGGTGAAAAGTAGCTTGATCTGGTGGCTCATGCCATTAATCCCAGCACTAGAGAGGCAGAGGTAGTCAGATCTCTGAGTTGAGGCCACCCTAATCTACATGGCAAGATCATGGCCAGTGAGGACTATATAGTGGGACCCTGTCTCAAAAAAGACTCTTCAGAGGTCTAGGATTTGGTCAGCACATTTTTTAGAAATCTTAAAATATTAGTTATACACATCAATACTCAACATAATGTTAAGCATCTTGGTCATCTTTGCGTAGTCTTTACTGAAGCACATGAATACAAATTGTGAGCCTATAAGGATGAGGTTAAATGCTGCTCTTGAGTTTCTATTGATTAGTTACCTAGGGTGATTATATGATTGAACTACCACAAGCATATGGTTCCCTTTCTTTGGCTTGGTAGTTTGTATTTGGTATTTGTATTTGCTTTTATGAGACAGGTCTTACTATGGTTAGGCTGGCCTTGAACCTACCTCAGTCTATCAAATGCTGCAATGAAAAGCATGTGTTACCTGTCCCAAGAAACCCAGTCAGGTGATCTATTAATGCATACTTACGATAACTCTTATAGAATACTCACTAGGCAGAGAAAAATGGAAACTCTTTGGTTTAATTCAAGAGAAAGTATTTTATGAAACTGTTTTTAAGCTATGATGCGGAGCCCATAGCATGAAGAAAACATACAATCACGTGCATACAAGTAACTTAACATCTACGCCTTTTACAAAATACTTAAAAATGACTTGCAACTTTTGAGCAGAAGCACAAAACAAACAGACAAACAGAGAAAGGCAGGGCAGCTTGTGTTTGTCAATCACAAATTGTAACAATATGCCCCAGCCCCCACGTTTCAAGAGTACTTCTAATTTTCATGATTTCCCACATCTAGTTGAGACCTGTCCACAAAGCTCCAGACTAATGTGTCTGCTGAGCTCCCAACTTGCACTTTATTGGAAGCCCCCACAGTCCCACAAATCTGAACGAACAGGGATCCTCTCAGGTTGGATCTCTCTGCCTCCCCATCCCCCTTCGTAACAAAGAGAAACTGTCCTTTTAGTTCTTAAGCCCCAAAGCCATGTCCTCCCTGCTCCTTTTCCACACCTAACCCAGCAGAGGGTCTGCACATCTCCACACTGCAGCATCTGGAACTCCTTTTTAAAACAAATCTTAGTCCTGTCATTCTATTCACAACATTGAGCCGACTCCCAATCTCATTCAAACAGAAGCCCAAGTCCCTGCAACAAGCCACCCTTCCTCTCTGCCCCTCTTCCTTTACTCTTTGGTTCATATTGTCTCCACCCACCGTGATCGCTGTCCTCTATTGAATCAGTGTCAACTCTAGCTCTTCCTCAGGACTCTGGCATCTCCTGCTCTCCCTTCTCACTGTGGGGCTTCCCCCAGCATTGCCTTGCCAATCCCTTCCTTTTTGCCTTCCTTTTCTCCATAGACCACATTAATTGTAGTTGTTTCATCTCTCTACCACTGTTTGAATTCAAGCCATTTGAGAATTTGTTTTTCTAATTTGTTTTCTACAAAAATTCCAGAGCCAAGAAACTAAAATATATTGGTTAAGATACATTCTCAAGAGGACTACATTAGCTCATTATCCCATGAAAAGAAACCTGAGGCTCAGAAAGAATAATCCATATGCTATGTAGCAAAGGTAGGAAGAAACCATGGATCGCAGTGTGGTGATACACTCCTTTAATCCTAGAGCTCAAGGAAGTTAGGCAGGCAGACCTCTGTGAATTTGAGACCAGCCTTATCTACATATAGATAATAAAATATCAATTGACCTTCTGGGATGTTCCATCACATGTCTGGCTGACATAAAACATTCCACATATTAGGAACTTAAAGCATTCTTGGACTTTTAAAGTATGAGATGGCTTAAATATTATGCTATTGTTTTTGCTCTTTAACAAATCCATTGTGTTGAGTGCCATTGGTCTTACTTGAGTTCATAAACTATTGTATGTAACATTAAATCAAGTTTTTAAAACCACTTCCTTCAGATTTTAAATAATATTCAACCAAGAATAGAATTACTTATGCAAACCAATTCTTTCAGTTCATGCCCTAAAAGAAAAGCATGAAAAAAAAAGTTTTAGGATCTATCATAATTTAAATTTTCTTCTAATCTCCCTATACCAGGGTAATTCATTTATCTTCTAACAGTCACATAGAATAAAAGCCAGGAGAGCTATTCTAGGACAAGGGAAAAAAAAGAATGAAGGAGAAAGAAAAATTAGAAAGCAGGAAAGAGGAAGGAAGAAGAAGGTAAAGAAAGTGATGGGGGGGCTGGAGAGATGGCTCAGTGGTTAAGATCACTGTTTGCTCTTCCTAAGAATCCGAGTTCAAACCCCAGCACTCACATATCAGCTTACAACTGTCTGTAACTCCAGGCCTGACACCAATGCACATAAAATAAAATAAAAAAAAAAGAATAAAAGATTGTTTAGAAAAAAAAAAGAAAGTGATGAAGGTCAAGGGTTTTCCACTTTGGAACTGGGGTGATAGAATAGGACAGGTTCAGTTCCAGGATATCCAACACCCTCTGCTGAAGACCTCAGGGTTAAGTCATGCATGTAGTGCACACACAGACATGCAGGTAAAACACTCACACACATATAATGAATGTATCTGAAAACCAAGTAAACAAAAAGAACATTCTTCTTTAAGACTGAGAAGGGTGGCTCACTCTTGCAATTCCAGCACTTAATCTGTAGAAGCAGGAGGGCGAAAGGTCTAAGGTCATGTTTGGCTACACTGGAAGTCTGAGGTCAGCCTAGGCTATATGACAGCCTCTTTCCCTCCTTAAAAATAAAGCTAAAAGTAAAATGCAAGTTAAACTCCACAAATGCACAATAATTACTCTTATTCAAATCTGTCTTACAAATCTAGAAAAAAATTCTAAGGTGTTTTCCACACTGACTTGGGAAACTTTATAACCTGTAATTAAACTCAAAGAACAATCTGTAGTTGAGTTTCATGTACAAAGGTCACTAAGGGTCAAGAATTCAGATTCCATGTTCACAGAAATGAGAGAGGTGATATTCCATGCCATGTATGCTGCTGATATTTTTGTTGAGCCATCTTGAACATCTAATGATGTCTATTGACTTTTGATTCTGAAATTGGCATCCTTTCTTATTATTAGTTTATTATATATTATTCTATGGAAAGATACATCCTGATAAATTTAGAAATGAAAGTCCTTGTGCCTGGATATTTAAATAAAATTGAAGATAATATTTGGATTAAAGATGGATTATTGACTATAGTACAAGGGAGGAGAGGGTTAAGAAGGCTAAAGTACTGTCTGAGGTAGAAATAAACATTGCTTACATTGTAGTATTTACAATAACAATCAGCCATGACAATGCTTCAAGTCCAGTAACAGTACATATCATTTGAACAATCTGACAATGATTTCTATTTACTTGTTTTTAGTGCTAAGGATTGAACATAGGGTCTCTAGGTACTCTAACACCACCTATTTTCCAGTCATCGTTCTACTTTTTTACTTTGTAACAGGGCCTCACTCTAGTCCAATCCTTAAATATCCCTTCCTTCTGCCTTAGCATACAAAATAGCCAGAGTTACAGACTGAGGGTTATTTCTCAGTTCACAAACCAGTAAAGAAGAAAGAAACAAAGGAAGGAAGAGAGGGAGGAAGAGAGGGAGGAAGGGATGCAGGGAAGAAGGAAGGAGGAAAGGAAGGGAGGGAGAGAGAAAGAGAGGGACGAAGGGATGCAGGGAAGAAGGAAGGAGGGAAGGAAGAAAGGCAGGAAGAATGGAAAGGAGGGATGGAGGGCGGAAGGGAGGGAGGGAAAGGGAGAGAAGGAGAAAAGAAAAAGGAAAAAAGAAAAGAGAGAGAAAGGTAAATGAAAAGTTGGCTTTCCGATTTATCCCATTTATTTCTTAATGACCTCAGACTCATGCCCCATACAGTGTTAACTACAGATCAGGCACTCTCGCTTCACCTGGTGCCTGTGAGACTCCAAAGGCTCTTCAGGACACCCCAGACCTACTGAGGCAGACTGCATTTAATAAAGATTCACTAGCTCATTTAATTCCGCAGAGCATTTATGCAAAGTATTGTGAAATATTTTTTTAGAAGGTTATAAGAATAAAGCACTGTTGAGCCACCCCAAAGTGATTGGCCATAGCAATGGGCTGCCTCAAAACCAGTCTATCTACAGAGACCTTTCCCCTTGGAGACCCTGCTTAGCTGTCTTTTCACTTCCTTTGGGAGTACAGGCAAATAGCCTTCATCTTAAACACTGACTCAACTAATCAGAAAATAATGTTCCTTTTTTTTTCCTTTTAGCTCTGCCATGAGCAGCACCATTATCACCTGAATAAAAATAATTTTACTCTCAAGTCTAACATTTAAATGATATAAGATTTCAGTTTAATTAGGACAACAATGTAAAGCCAGCTAAATAAAAAGCAGGAACAATTTTCTAATGGATTTAAATTACGAGCTTGTGACAGACTATGACAGATGACATATTCACTTTTCATGGGAGTTAAACGAATACCTTAGATAAAATGTGAGCTAAAAAAAAAAAAAAAACATAGCATAGCAAATGAAGAATTAATTAATCCATTGACAATTTAAAACACCCAAATTTTTCTTATAAAGGAAAATATATCTGTAAAGCCAGTGAGTTAAAATGACAAAACTCAGAACATTATTGGAACTTAGTACCATGCTGGGAATTTGACCTTTCTTCAGAAATTGATGATGTACTGAAGATTCTGAGAATCTATTGGGTCAAGTACATGTTGGATTTCCACTGTGGAGTGTCTGGCTCACTCCATCGCAGCTTCAACCCCCAGTACTGCCAATTCCAAAACTTCAGAACTGTTTTAAGGAACTTGCCACTTGTACCATTTCCGGTGCATCAAGTTTTGGTTTTTTGGTTTTTGGTTTTTGTTTGTTTGTTTCCTGGCCTGGACAAGGAGCCTTTTGGCAACACAGCTCCAGGTGTTGGATATCCTGGAGCTGGAGTTGTTTAATAAATTCAAGATCTAGCATTAGATCTAGCATTTTAGCATGACCATCTTTTCTTTTACAAACAGAGAATTCAAATAAGACTGCAGAACCTCATTGGAAAATGAGAATGAAAGTGTACGCATGCTTGGAGACATCACAGTGAACTAATGACTAATTACTGTGCAATTGAATACTAATGGAGAGACCCATGAAATCAACATGAACAGGAAATGAACTCAATATGACCAATGGCTCTACAATTAAAATCAAATAAATGCCTCATAATAGGAAGACTTAAAAGATATGACCACAGACAGTCCAATTATTCTTCAGGTTACATACACATTACTAAAAAATAAGCACAATATGAAGGAGAACTATCTGGCTTGATATCTTTTGAAAAGTTAATGTGTCTCTGAAATGTGAATTATAGTATTGTAATTATCTCCAAATTAAAGTATGTAAAACTAGTTCAATAGCAAGCCGCTTATTAAAGCAAATCAGATAAACATGAATTTCAGGAAGGAAACTTGAGAGGTTAACTTTCTGGGACTGCTTAATTAATTAATTATCACTCTGGATGTTTAACTCCTTAGGGCTTGGCAGCCCAGTCTGACAGCATCCAGCAGAAGTGCCAGGATTTGAAAAAACAAGAAACAAAGAAAACAAACAATTTATTAAAGACTTTCACCCTTAAGCCTGAAGAGCAAATAGAAATTGCTAAGGCTTGATTATTAACTTTCATAACCACTTTTTAAAAATAATGGTATACATTTTTCCTTTAGTTCTATGCCATTTACTTTCTTTTCCATGACCCACTGGCTGCCGGAAGCAGATTGAAATGAACTGCAATATTTTCTCTCTCAAAAAAAAAAAAAAAATCTACTCACTTATCAGCTGTGGATCTAATCAAGGACCTAATAAGTCCATAATGGCACATTTGCTTCCCAGGAGAAACCACTGCTTCTCATCACTCCAGAAAACACTCCTCTTGCAAGGTGCAACCAAGAGCCACAGACTCACTGCAACAGTCTAATAATTTGATTGGGAGCCCTTAGGCAGGGGTAACTTGGATGACAATTAGAGAGCCTTCACACTGGTGCTAGCATCTGTGTGCTGAGCCGCTATATACTGATTAAAGGTTTTTAAAAGAGAACTAAGTACTTCTCCCATTAGAGCCGAGCTGAGTTCTAATGGCCCTCGTCCTTGGTATGTAATACTTCAACCTTCCCCGCCGAGCTCCCTGCTTGTGAACCCACGGAACGCAAACGCTGGCTAATCACCATTGGAGAAGTGTCCAATCAATGGATCAGGTGTCAGTGGGCATAGGGCATGGTCCTGGGAAGGGAGGGAGAGCACTGCTCATATCGTTGCTCTTTCTGGGTAGATTTCCCTGAGTTTGTAGCTACATAGATGAGGTGCTTCTGGTTTTGTTTTTCTGGTGGGGGGGAGGGATGCTAAGAAGAGGGTCAAAACAGAGGAATTGCCATGGGGGTGCCAATTAATGAATGTTCCCTGAATGAGGGCATGCACACCATATCTCTCAGTGCCTCCTGCCTTGCTATGAAATGAGCCTTGCGTGCAAGGAGAACAGAGTGGGGGAGAGCACAGCTATGGAGCTCCCACATGCCCTACCCACTCCTCGCCCCCCCTCCATTCACTGAGGCCCTTTTCAAGCACATGGCTGCAGCAGATGTCCCCGAGAGAGCATTTTTTGTTCCCCCCTGCATCTCAGCTCAAACACCTGGGCTCTGACATGACGTCCAGTGGAGGCTATTTTCTTTTTCCTTTTTTAAACTTTCCTTTTATTTGGTTTGCATACAAGGCTAATAATGAGGTTTAAAAAACTATACACAATCAGTATACAATTACACTCATCGGGAGCCTGACATGTAATTTCTGATAAACCCATATAACTATGAACAGCAAAAGGAACCACAGGGCGCACACAATGTGTGGGGTCATCAGAATACAATGCCAACAGAATCTCTGCGTCATGTCTTGTTGCATAGTATTAATCAGTGCAAACATTGTTTGGGAAATGAGAGGGGAGAGAAAGAGCAGTTTCCCAGCTGCTAGTGCTGTGCCATCAAACGTGACAGTCAGTTCCATCTCACAGAAGAACTTCACTAACAGAGATCTGGACCAACGAATGGCTCTTCAGGAGCTTACATAAATAACAAATTCTTCTACATGGACCCCACCAGTGTGATCATTTCACAAAAGATACTTCTTGAATGAGTTCCACAATTCCCTACCTTTAGGAAATGCATTTAAACTGTTTAAAGCTACAGTAGGTGGATATTGAGTATCCATATAAGCTAAATGAGTGCTGTTATTGGCTCATTAAAAGATACAGTTTTGATTTTCAGTTCCTACATATTGAATCATGATCATTCTCCTGTTGCTGTTATAGGTAAAGAATAGAACAAGGTTCATGAAGAAAGATTTATCCTGGGCTACAACATGACAGCTCAGGTCACCAGAAACACAATGCAATACCATTGTCAATACTATTGATATGTCTTGGGAAAAATGAGGCTGGAAAATTCAGAAATGTCACACTCTTTGCCTTACCTTCATTTTGGTAGAGCAGAGCATGACCTGTCTGGGAGGGGCTGACAATGTCAATTAGGTTTATGCTATTTTCAATAGGACTTCAAATCAGTGCATTTAGTTGGAAAGCATTTCCTGCCTTTATTATTACTGTTGTCATCCTTAAAATGCATTCTATTTATTTTTTTAATTCACCAGGAGGGGTGGAGGAATATGGGAGCAATAAAGAAAACGAGCCAGTAACATGCCCTTGGGGACCAATAGTGAAGGGAAAAGAATCACAGGGGAAGAGAGATGGCAGATGAAAATGAAAGACGTATCTTATTAAACCATCATAATTAAGAAGTAATAGGTATTCATAAAGAGACCCAAGACCAAAGTCCTAAAGATATCTTCAGTAGCAAGAGCAAATGTTGGCTAATAAGTAGTAATCAACAAATAATCTACATTAAAAAGCCATCGGAACTACGGGAAAATGAGAGGGCAGAGACCTGCCCTGTTTCAGTCCACTACCTGCTATCGTACATTGTGGGCAGACCTAACCTGAAATTATTGCAGAATTGAAAAAGGAGGGATGCTTCTAACAACACAGAAATTCTGGCAAACCCAGGTAACAAGCATGCACCTCTTTTTCCTTGTCACCTGTGGCTTATATTATGGGATAGTCTAGGCTGCAAACCCTGAGATTACAACTGCTGCCAGAGAACCTGGGGAATCGTGGACTGATGATGAAACTGACCCCACATTATTCATTTTGGCACAAAACAGGAATTAATTGGATAGATTTTCCCTTAGTTCCTGTGCTTCAAGTTAGCTGGACCTCGGAGCACAGAAGAGACAAGGATGAAGGGAAAGAGGAATACGTTTGGTCCTTGGACACCCCCTAGTGTCTATGTGAGCATGAACACGGCTGGCAGGCATGTCCTTTGCTTCTCTGTTATGCTGAATAGAACAGAAATGAAGGCAATGCTGAGGCAGAAGTCCCAGGATGTCATAGGACTGGAAATCTGCTCTCTGGACCAGAATGCTGGTTTCAGAGCCCCAGTGCCCTCCAAATACTTCCTAGAGTTTCCATTTCTTAGTAACTTCATCAGTATGTCAAGAACTTATCTCAAAGTATGGAAAACAATACGTGATGCCAGGAAGGGCCTATAATCTGTTTCCAAATTCTTTTTAAAAAGATGCATCTCATAGTTAATATAGTTAATGCAAAATGAAAAGGAGAAGAAGAGAAAAAAATCTATTTGGGAGGATTATGGACATCTGTCCTTACGCAGAGAACTTAAGAGTGTTTGCAGAAGCACTGTGATGTAATGTGTCTGCCCCTGTGATTGGGTGTGAGCACTGAATAAAGCCTGGGAAGCCTGCTGGCCGCTTCTCATATCAGCTCTGCTCTGTGCAAGGGTCCATTTGCGTGATGGAGATATAATTTCAAAGTACCTTGGAAAAGCTTCAGTGTAAGTGCCTTTGAAGGTTCCTGTACAAATTGTGTGTGACTCCCTTTCCATCTAAGTAAATTAATTTTTGATATCCTGGGGTTACCTATGGGATAGGCTTTCTCTGTTAAAGTATTGTTAAAATTATGAAGTATTACTATGGGTTTCATCCACACTTATCTCAAAAGCGTAAATGAATCAAATGTTATTATATATAGCACTTGCAAATGGCCCAACCTGCCTCCGAGAACTCTCTACAGTTTGGGGGGGGGGGGGGTGAGGGGAACTCTATGTGACTTAATGAAAATCCAAGAGACTTTGCATTTTCCTAATTTTTACAGCATTTTCCAGCAACTGGTTGGGGAAAGCAACTAGTAATTTTATTGAACACCGAAGACTGTATTATCACAGGAAAGGAAACGCTTTCTTCCTCCGTCTGGGCTCTACCAGCTAGACTGGATGCGGATAGCATCACTTTAGAGATGAGTATGGCAAGAGAGCATTATTTTGTGGACTGTAAACAAGTAAGACGTCAAAAACATCTTGGCCCACTCCACAACCACTCTCAGACAGCGAAAAATGCCATTTTAATTTTTACTTTATTTTTTTTTATGGGAAATGCTACTGTTTTAAATGCCATGTTTCTGGTATTTAAACATGTTTCTGATTACAGCCCACACAAACTAAACTTTATTTCTTTTTCAAATGACAACAAAACCTATACAGTTCTCTTGATCTATAATCCCTATGCCAGTGTCTGTTTTACAGATTATGCCCCTGACAAATCTGCTTAGTGAGTTTTTGGCCGACAGACCTGGCAACACAAATACTGTCTGAAATACACTCCAAAGTCTAAACATTTTTACAATAGCTACTTTACACAGGCTAGTAGGTTTCCCTTAGGACACCAATTAGACTTTTTTTTTTTTTGACAGTACTAATTTTTGTGACTACACATGAACTGAGATTTTTATTTAATAGAGTGAGCCTTCTTTTAGTGCTTTTCAAGGAGATCAGCCACTTTGACAGCAGATGGGTGTTTCAGTAGGGGTGATTATAGTCATTTTTCATGTAATTGGGAGTCACAATTTGGTTGCTATCTTTCACGTGCTCATTGACTCATCATATAATCCTTTATAATGGGGATTTATTACATGCTGTAAGTGTGTGCCAAGCAGCCAGGAAATAAAAACTAATAATAAATAAATAGATAACAGGGTGATCCCTCCAGGCTGGATGGAACAGGAGAGGTTTTTGTTTTGGTTTGGTTTTTTGCTTTGTTTTTATCATCTGCCCAGCCCTTCAGACTGCAATAAATTTTAGCTTAATAAAAGTGACCAAACTTGGGGAAAGAAGAGGTTGGGTAGGATTTGAGGAGAACCTATCCTAAAGAACAGGTTCTAAGGTACACGGTAAGAATAGTCTTTAAAAAATAAAAAGGTGAGGGAATGAGGGAGTGGGATACAGCTGGGATACAAAGTTAATAAACTGTAACTAATATTAAAAAAATAAAAATTTATATAAAAAAGTAAAAAGGCATAAGCGCTCATTAGAAATAGGAAAAATACCTTTGCCCCTTCCCATCCCGCCAAAACCTAAACCCCAAATGAATGTAGCATGCTGTCCCTTGGATTCACTTTCAGCTTCAGTTTCATTTCGCATCGAGTTCCAGTAGTTAGTACTAAATCATTAGCAGTAGCCCCGTGTGAACTGTCAAACGATGGTACGACTCCAATGGATGTTAGGGTACCTGAGTTCTTAGCCCAGTTCTAGCATCTGGTGAAGAGGTGTGTGAACATAAAAAGCTCTCAGATTCCCTTAACATTACAAGCAAAGAGAAACACTGCTCTGATTCCTGGGTCTCCTCAAGAAAGAAGAAAAATAAATAACAGAGCGAGTCTGAAAATATTTCATGATTTAAAGACTAAATACGAGGCCTTGCAGTTTAACTTGAAATGATGCTTTCTGTTAACACTGCCGTCTGTGAGCCGGTGAGGTTGGCACAGCCATCTGCAGTGTACATTCTATCTGACTGTATGTGCAATTTCCTTTGGAATTTTCCAAAAGTATTAGAACTAAGCTGCTCATTTTGGTGGGGAGCATCGGATGAAAAGCCGCCGTCTTATTTGCTTTTAACTGATAAGTAACTGTTCTCTTCCACGGGAGAACACTGACAGCCACGTTACCCGAAAAGAACAGCTAAGGCTGGATCTGCTGGACCTAACTCTGGAATATGAGCTTATTGAAGACCTAGATTTGTGTCTCTCTGCCAACTTTCTATTGTTGTTGTTTGTTTACGGTGGTACTGATAGAATCCAGGAACTTGTACATAAGGAAACACCTTGGTTTACATCCAGTCACTGAGTTACATCCCCAGCCCCAAAATATTCTTCTGTATGTGTATATTTGTAGGTGATATATGTATATATGCACTGTGTGTGTGTGTGCGCGTGCGCACAGATCTACATGGCCCTGATCTTCTTCTACAGCTCCTCACCTCATTTTGTGAGACAGTGTTACTCATTGAACGTGAAATTCACTGTCTATGCTACACTGGCTAACCAACAAGCCCCTGAGAGCCATCTGTATCTGTCCCCCACTACTGTGGCCATCACTGTACCCAACTTTTGCAAGGGTGCTGGGCACTGGGGCTCAGGTCCTCTAATCCATCTTCCCCGCTCCTGGACCTGATTTTAAATTTACTCCCCTAAATGCCATTCTACCACTGAAGCACATTGCTTGTACTTTCGTCACTAAGACCTAAGATTCCACTCAAGCGTTATGAACTAGTACCAGCGGGAGGATCACTACAAGCTAGACTGAGTTAGGTGTCTTCAAGAACTCTTGCACAACTTTAAAGAAGCCTAAGAAATAAAAGCCTAGTAAAACAAATATCTTGCTTGATCAAGTTTAGCCTCATGATAACAACAACAAAAGCCTCCTGTAATAATTCAGGAATTAGTGTTCTTTGCCCTGTGTAGTGCTGATGATTAACTTCACACGCTTGCTGCTTCCAAAAATCCTCTTCAAGAAGCTCATGGAACAGCAGACCATCAACTAAGACCGTTGGAATAACTCAAATCTAATTTTATCTAACAATTGCCTTACTTAAAGTAAAGACAGAACGCAGGAGACAATTTCCTCCATGGTAACTGAAACTTTAAATAATTAAACAGTTAACTTTATACTTTTAAAACCTTCAAGCACTGAGGACCCTTTACTTGCCAAAGTAAAAATTTTCCATTTGCACAAAAATTAATAATTAAACAGTTACATAAACAAGTCTTTAGAATTAGGTTTAGAATTAGGTTCATAAACAACAATTAGCTTTTAACTTCATGCCTTGTTGAAGCTCAGCTCTCCTGTTTAGATGGAGAAAGTGTGCCTTTTGTCTGCTTGTCTTGGTTTTCTTTATTGCTGCTTTGTTTTGAAGACAGTCTCACTATGGTAGCCCTGGCTGGCCTAAGGCTCACTGAGATCTGTCTGTCTGGGCCTCTGCCTCCCAAGAGCGAGATTGAATGTCTATATCACTGTGTGGAGCATCCTATTGATGAGCACATTTTTCCCACTCCTTACCAGCGAGAAAAATGACCCCAGGGAGCACCAAGTCACAGAACCAACTTAGGGGGAACAGCTCTTTTTCTCAACAGAGGAAAGTGTTTTTTCATCAGAGTCATATTGGAAGAAGTAGACATCCAAGACTCCTGCGCCTTTGCAGCTTCACCTGTGTGGATATACATTTCTGTCAGATGAACTACTCTTGCTACAAGTGACACCTACCTATTATGAATCAAAAATTATATACATTTTGTTATGTTCGTGCATCAAAAAATAATAAATTATCGAACTTCCTTAACAAATTGCTTCACTGTTTTAAGTTCATTTCTTAAGTTTCTTGTTGTTGTTTTGTTTCTTCTGAAAAAGACGAACACACATGAGGCGTGAGAGCATTGGGACTGATGTCGTCTCTAGCTTTCCTTTGGAGTTTAAAATCATAAGCTACCCACTAGTCTGAATGCTTAGGCACAGCCCGTCACATCTATTGTGATAATTAATATAATGGCATACTGTAAATGCCACTGTTGTTAAGGCTGTTATCTTGGTGATTGCTGTTGTTTCTGACAATGCTATTAATAACATTACTCTGTTGATAATGATCCTAACAAAAATGTTAAACACAAACAGCAAAGGCACTGCCTCGTCTATATACTGGAAGAAAGCCCGTTCTATGGACAGGAACGGACAATATAAAGGGCAAGGACACCTGCAGTGCACAGCAGAGCACGAGCCACAGATTGCCAAAGTGCTGGTAAAACTGTTTTGTGGAAATTCTTCATATAAAACATTCAAGAGGGGCTGGAGAGATGGCTCAGAGGTTAAGAACGCTGGCTGCTCTTCCAAAAGGTCCTGAGTTCAATTCCCAGCAACCACATGGTGGCTCCGAACCACCTATAGTAAGATCTGGTGTACAGGTAGAATGTATAAATAATAAATAAATCTTTAAAAAAAAAACATTCAAGAATGAGGAATCTTTAGTGAGATAGGACCAATGCATGTTAAACTAGAGAGAAACAAAGATTTCTACTTTAGAAGTCTAAATATATAAATATATATGTGCAACAAGAAAGCAGTAACTTGGAAAGAACTTTATTTCCTAAATCTTATTACAAAAGTAATAAACTCAATTGTTAAAAAAAAAAAAAGGACAACACAGAGTAGCATAAAGAAGAAAATAAAAAGCATGTGTGATACCATCAATGGGTGGGTAATTTGGGTAATTTAAATTTTGAGTAATTTATTTTGTAATGGGAAAGAATCCTGATTAGAACAATTTATCTAAGTGCTTTTCAAATACCCCATCATAACCCATTAGTGGAAGGTACAATCAGTTGGGGGGGGGGGCGTATGCTCAGCATCCGTTTTCACAAGGGAAGGAAGTTTTGTAGCACAGTGGAAGTTTTTTCATGGAACTTTTATTCACATATATATATATATATATTTATATACACATTATGTATACATATAACGCATGCAGGCACAAGGTTATGAGGTAACGTGTGTGTCTAAATGCAAGTCATAGACAGAATATTGAAATTAATGGCTAAAAACCTTGTTATGATTTTAGGCTACATAGCTGAAAAATGAGAAGGCATTTGTATAACATTTTATCAACATGATATATTTCCTAATAAACTTAATCATGGTCAGAAAAAAGATCTTTAAAATGTTATCCTGTTGGGTTACTAACAGAGATGTCAACTGCCTTACCTTGGCTGCACGTGTGTGTGCTAGATGCCGTTAAGCAGAAAGACACACTGCTGTCAGCCTTAGAGAGCTCGCAAAGTAGATGTTCATCACATGAGCAAGCCAATAATTGTAAACTCTCAGCTGTGATAAATGCCATGGTGCTCACAAAGGCCAAAACAAGAATATAGTTTAACTTAACAAAAACAATAATAACAACAACAATCAGGAAGTATCTACAACTTGGAAGCAGGAACCCTGGCTATGAGAAAATGAAGAAAAGACAGACAGAGACACACATACAACAAAGCTGGGATCAGGTCAGGTTCTCCAAGCACTGCTACCTAGAAGCCCAGTGTGTTCAAAAGGTATGGCACAGGGTAGGGGTTAACTTGTCTCTTTAGGAGGTCTCTGTACGTCACCAGTGTCAAGCTGTAAATGTCCAGGTGAAAGAGCACTAAAGCTGCTGATCTTGGCACATACTAATCGTCCGTTCATAATCATTTTAATGTGGACTTCAGAGCAAAGCTTTGCCAATTTACCATGGAACCACTGGTTTTGGAGTCCTTGAAAGGCAGCACTCACGTCAAAATACAAATTCACTCAGCACGGCACTCACTTGGGGTCCTCTGGTCATGATGAGGAAGGGTGCTTTCCAAGACAAGATAGACAGCATCAGAGCGAAGAGTACAGAAAGTGTGCAGAGCTTAGGTAAGAATGTATGGAATATGAATGTCGGCAGGTGGGATAGTCCATTTTGTCCCGGTGTAACAATATACCAGAGACTGGAGAATTTATAATGATGAGAAAGTCATTCCTCAGATCTGCAGAAGGGACAGGCTAAGATCAAGGGGAAAGCACCTTATGAGGATCTTCTAGTAGCGTGTGTGACAGAGGGAGCAAGCTCCTTGTAGAACAGCAGTTGTGAATGCAGAATGCTCATGACCCTAACACCTCATTAGGCTGTGCCTCCCAATACTGTATAAGGAATTCCATTTCTAGCATATGATTTGAGGAGACAATTCAGAACAAAGAGGAGCAATGTCATCCATGCACCTTCAATTCACTTATTTCCTCACTTCTAATAAGGATTTCTGTGGGACGAGAAGCTGAACTGACCTTGTTGGGTTTGCTTTACTTTCTGTACAAGTGATACAAATCACCCATGGTACTAATATCTTCATAAACCACCAGTGTGTCCCTTATAACTATCACAGCCTACTATGATCTCTGTTTAGCTGGGAAAGAAGTAGAAAAAATTTAAATGCATCATATATGTACTGGCAAGCACATTTAACTGATTGGCCACAAGTATGAATTCTGAAAACCGGATTAAAGGCACATTTTAAGCTCTTGTTATCTTTACTCCAGAATTATTTTGCAAGTCATTAGATATTCAGCATTAGGACTCTTTAATTTAAGGAAAGTTAAAAGTTAAGATTGTTAAAAAAAAAAAACAAACATTTAATTTAAGCAGATAGTTCTAAAAAGCTCAACTATCTAAAGGTATCATAGCATAGTAGAAAATAATAAAATAAGATAAATTATAGTAGGTCTCCTGTTGCTCTACTAAGTGGACATGTTGCCAAATTGTCTTCTAAATGTTTATGATTACACACATTGACCAGTGCTGCTCTCAACTTTGCCAAAAGAAGTTTCTCTCCGCAGGGGCCATCAGTTAAGGAAGAGACTCATGCTGGCTCCAAGTCCTGATCATAAGTGATCATTGAGGGCTAAGCCTCAAACAGGACATCTCTCTTAGCCCGCCTTGCCTCAGCGCTCAGGGGCATGGAATAAATGGAGGAGTGGAAAGAATGTAAGAGCCGGAGGCTGTGGAGAGTGCTGGGCAAAGCTGTCTTCTCCATACGCCCTTCATACGCCCTGCACAAGACAAGACCAAAGCAACACAACCCGTCAGCACAGCAGGGGTCAGCACTGTGGCACGAACTACGGTCGCTGAATTACTACAAACATTTTACCAAGCTTTAAAAGGAGAAGGCCAGAATGCAGGAAGAGGACATGTGGGCAGCAGTCAGAAGGGAGTAGGAGGAGTAACCTGGGGATACATTTTATGCATGTATGAAATTGACAAGAACAAATAAAAACTATTTTAAAGTGTGTTAGGTAAATTTGGTCTTGATAATATAAAATATTTATTTTATATTAGAGCCATATTAGAAAATTTTCTCAAACTGTCGTGGCGGCCCATTCCTTTAATCCCTTCATTAAAGAAGCTGAGGAGGGAGAAACAGGCCACCCTATTGTACATAGCAAGACTGTGATTCAACACTATAACCTCAGAATAACAATAATTAAAATAACATTTTCTGCAAAGCATTATAGTAGGTTTTTCTCTGTCAAAGGTTGGCTACCAAAGACTAATTTTCCCTTTAAAGCTTCATCCTATATAGTTACACCTGCAGTTGATCTAGTACTCATTCCTTTAACTGACACAAATGGGCACATGCAATTATGAGTTAAGATATTGAATTAGCTAGATACTGAAGAAACTCCTCCAATTCCCTTCCTGCACACATAAGTATGATTTTGTAAAACTTAAAGCTACTTCTACTGTACAGCTTTGGTTTTATTCCTCCACGCATTAGATAGAAATATCAATTCATGTCATGGACTACAAAACTACAAAATCAGGCGCTTGACAATTTTCTGTCTTTGTCTCACAAGCACTCAAGTGTTATGTTCAGGCCACACTTGCCAGTTAGCAGCTCCCACTTGGGGCATGACCAATGGCTATTCACAAATCAGCAACAGCATCTATCACTTCCGTCCTTAACCAGAATGTTACTTTTTCCATCTTCAGGTCTCTGCGTACATGTTCCAACAGTCCAGGGACATACACAACCACAGGGAAAACACTCTGGGAGTCATCCTTATAATTCTGATCAGCATTTATAACTACGGATACTTTGTGTTTGTTCTATGTAGAGATTGGATTTCTCCAGTACACTGTCAGGCCCCAAAGTGCAAAATTAATGTCCAATTCTCTCATAATATAAAAGGAGAACTCTCCTTTTTGTGAATCTATAGACTCTGTTTGCTTTAGTCATAGAATTCCTGTTCATAATTTACTTGACACTTGCCATTTAATCTTTCTGAAATCAATTTTATCATCTAAAAATGACTACAAAGTTACCTTCCTTGTGTACTGTATTTAGGTTATGAAAGTACCATGTACGTATGGCTTGGAATATAGTGCAGCTAATAAATGAACTCAGTTCTATCCCCATCAGCCTGCCACGGCCTCCATGCACATCAAAATGTGTTTCAATGCTGTCCTAAGTAAAGAAATGCTCACAACCCTGACCATGAGTTTACTTTCCCATCCTACTCCCCAATTAAGAGAAAGCTCATTTTGAAGCTTAATGGAGGGTGTCGCAGGTTCATCAGAGTTCAAATCAGCAGTCTGGAGTGAATCTGTAATAATCCATGACCACAGACCAGTTTGTATTTTTCCACTAATAAAACTCAAGAATAGCTATGTTTAAATGAAATTTTGCAGGTCATTAATCCATTCTAAGGCCTGCCTCTTTAGGTTGTTTAATTGGGAAATGGTGGTGGGTAGATCCAGATTAAAAATCTGGACCTTTGTAGTAGATGGGTTCCTAGGCTGTTCACAGCTTATGGGTTTATTAAACAATTTCTAAATGGATTAAGGGGAAAGCTCTAAAAGCCACTATCATCTTTCTACATCAACAGGATTTGGATGATAAAATCTACAATGACTCCCTACAAAACACCAGTCCTGGAGAGGTAGGGATGTCCTTTACTTTAAGCTGTGGAAATAACAGCTTTGGAAGATGGCTTTTGCTGGGTGGGGAAGCAGGTAGAGAAAGATAGAGGAAGAGACAGAGACTGAAAGAGTCATCTTAAAACTTCTAACACTAACACATCAGCAAGTCATCCTCAGGCTGCTTGACTCTGATTGGTTAAAAATGCACCAGGCAGTGCCATGGGGCCTCTAATTGGCCACAAAACTAAAGGACAAGTCGAGGCCAGTAAATACAATGAGGTATGACTTCCTGGCCCAACACTAACAAAAGCTAAAAGGTAAACTCTTGGTAATAAAATGTGATCAGCTTCAGTGTTAGGTCACACAAAACAGCCATTAACTGCAGAGTGAAAACCAACACTAACTGGATGAAGTTAGTTATTTCATCTACTTGGCTCATGGAGGAGGAGCACAGTTCTAATGGGCCAGGCTCCTGTCACCTGAACAGTATGCAGTTTTCCTGCATTCTACAGGCAGATGGCTCTTTGTTCTCAGTGTGTCCACCTTCACCCTACCAGGAGTGTCCTCTGTTCTACTGAGGGCTCGCTATGCTAACCCTTTGGTCCTTACCCCACATTTTGGAAAGGCTCTCTCTCTCACACTTTTTCTCTCTCTTTCTCTCTCTCAGAGACATTCCTGTGACTGTCCTGCTTCTGCTAGCTCTAGTTTTGCAAACCACAAAATATCTGCTCTGTGGTGGCTACCTGGGGGTGTCAGCTTAGTAGGACAAGTGAAATAATAAATACCATCCAGACTTAGTACAGGATTGGTTGCTGTGGTATAAATTCCTCGCACCCCCAAAATCCTCCTTTTGTTAGTTTTTCTTTATTCCAGCCAGTCTTCTTTTTTCTTTCGTTTTTAAAATACTTTCTCAGTGGTGTGTACCTATAATCTCAGTTATTCTAGAAGCTGAGACAGGAAGATTATGAGTTCAGACCAATATACGCAGTGAGACTCTCAAAATCAAACATAAAGAACTGACAAAGGAGGTCTAGTCCCATTTATAGCAATAGCAAAGAGTGAAAAGCAGAATGTTCCACTTGGAGAAAAGATGGCCATTTATTAATCTCATACATGGCTGGCTGGCTGGGCAGATGGACATATGAATAGACACAGTTATTTCACAGATACATATACATATATATACATAGTTAACATATGATAAATTATCTATGGAGCAGGCTTTCCAGGTCCAATCATGGAAATACGACACTGAAGGTAATACCAGAACCCATATACACTATTTCCTCGGCTTCTATGATAAAGTCTCCTTTATAAATTAAGCATTAGAGATTAACCATAGCTTACCATAAATCTTAGCGTCATCAATATGCTTTTTTTTTTTCCTTATTTAGTCCTGAACTTTCACTCTTTCAATTAAACAGCTCTTCCCAGCTTCACTTGAGCATGTGTGAACCAAGCATCACTGTTCTGCTGCTGGGGCCATCAGTAAGTGAGACAAGCGGAACTGGAAAACAAGTCCTGCACTCGGGGAACATTACAGAGGCTGTAGTGAAAGGGTAATGCCAACTGCACAGATGTTCTAGACAAGAGGATGAGTCGTGTCCCAGGTAGGATGGTGCTGGATTGGACAGAGATGGTGTTAAACTCCACCATGCTGCTCAGAACAGAGAGCAATTTAAAACTGACATTAGTCCTGGAATCTTCCATTAAAAATATTGATGGCACTCTTGACCACAGTAACTGACATCATAGAAACTTAGACAATGGGTAAAGAGGACTGCTGAATATTTAATGTATAACTCATGTGGAGATTTATATATCTAATGTACATCTTACATACACTAAGCACATATATATATATATATATATATATATATATATATACACACACACACACATATACATACCCTTACATATATTTAGCTCATGCATTTTGCATGCATTGGTTGCAGGAAGGAGAGAGACGCTAGTTACTAGGTCATGAAAACCCGAAGCAGAGCTGGAGACAATCCCCAGTCCCCAGACATTTCACACTGAGTGTTGATGTGTTAGTTCTCCCAGCACACAGATGAGTAAGTTCCCAGAGGCAGTGTTAAACCACCTCATAATCTCTGCAGAAGTTTAATGACTAATTGCAGCTCTGTCCCCTTGCTCCACTCCTCAGTCTTGTTGGGGTTGACCTGACTTACCATAGAGATGATGTTTGAATGTTGACAGTGACTAAATATTGTCACCCACAGTAAAAACATAATTAAAAATGTCATGGTCAGGGTACTCAGAAAATACCACATTTCTACAAACACACACACACACAAAAAAAAATCCCTAGAAAGGGTCATTTAGGATTTAAAGTTAACCCACAGTCATACTTATGTTAACAGGCTAACAGGCACCCCAGAACAACCTCTCCCTCGCTCACTTTTTTTTCCTCCCATGTGCAGGAAACACACATCAACCACAGCTTAAGAAGACAAATGAAAAACAGAATGCTTGATTTCATTTTTCCACCTTTGTTGGAAAAGTTGAGATCTTGAGTTTCACAAAATATACTATTCCTGCCCTGACCTTTGTTTCCAGTTTTCGTCTCGATAAGTAAGACCATACACAAGAGTCTCTCTCACTGAAGATTTCAGGCCAAATTGGGATTTCAAAAGCAGGACTCTGCAAGGAAGTAGGTTTGTTCATTTTAATATGAGTGCAGGGATTTCTCATATTCATAAGCAATGTGACACTCCTCCAATCCTGAGGCCACCAAAAACATTGAGCCATTTTACCGCTAGAAGCAAAATATTTCTTCTTCATCTGCTAGAGTGATTTCCCTCTTCCCTTCTTCCACACTGCTCAGTGAGCCTGAGAGAAATACGTGTTTTGTTATTTTACAGACACCATAAAGGTTATCAGTGAGATTTCAGAACATCAAATTATGTTTGGGTTTTACTATTAACTCTTTAAAAATTCAGGCCAACCAGTTAAAAGAACAGGTGACTGTTTCATGAATTTCAACAAATTAACTGTAAAAAAAAAAAAAATACATATTGTCTATTATAGGAAAGAAAATAAAACATAATGCTCTGACATCTAAGATATCATATTGCCAAAATATGTCCTTGAACTCAGGATTGTATATATGCAGTATGCTACTTCTAGAAAACCCAGGATTTAAAAATTAGAGTTTTTGAGACTGTATTTTTAGACGGCTTTAGTAGAGGATACATTAGTGGATATTTTCCATACATGAATCAACCCATTGCATAACTGTGACCATTGTTAATCATGCATCAGAGTGAAGGGAGCAAAATAGTCTCTTCTCTGTTTAGACAACTAACCCACGCTAAAATTACCTGCAAGGTAAACTTACTGAGGATTGGTTTTCTGCCTGTACCTGAGCAGTAAATATAAATTGAAGTATTTTAAAATTCTGGGTTCAAGCAAACACATGGCTTTCTACAACAAAGCAAAACAAAAAATCAAAAAAGAAAAGGTAGGATTTAATTAAAAAAAATAGAATTACTTGTGTTTGCTTAATGTTTGATCCGTTCAGTCCTGCCTGCAAGCGTTTGTGAGGTACTTTGTGGATATGCTGCAGTAGTATACTTGTGTGCAAAAACCAAACATAAAAACTGATCACATGCTCACAGCTGGAGACTGTGTGGGCCTCATTCAGGAAGGCATCAGGCATTATCATTTAGCACTCCCACAGCGGGAGGAAAAATGGTGGCACAGAGGAGAACCATCACATCAGACACACTCCAGGGTTCCCTTTCCCGGCATTGTTCCTCTCCCAAATGTAACTCTTTAAATTTTAAGTAGGAAAAGAACACACAGAATTGTCACTCAAAGCAACAACAACAAAATAGGATGTAGAAGTGGGAATGAAGGAGAAGGTTAAATCAAAACATGAAGGAAAATATCCCTCATTAAGGAAGTAAATATTAGAAAGCTTGACATATATTTAATGTGTCCTTACAACCTAAATACACACACAAAATTGCATACCTTTATACCTGTACACATACACACATACCTAGATGCATGCGCACACACACACACAGAGGCATACATATGCTCACATACTCTCACACATACATACACGAAGCCCTCAAATTATTTCAGATACAGCAGCCCAGTCTTGGAGACTGGGCTCTTTTATCATTGTTGATGACAAACAAGTTTCTCCTTACTAACTAAATGCAAATCCATGCAAGAAAAGCGCATTGATGAGGCTTCTGTCTTGTAAACCTATACTTATCAACTGTAATATCTATTAATGCACATTAAGATAATTGAAAAAGTTGAAGACATATGAACTGTGACACCTCTGATTTCTCTTTTTCCAGAGAATAAATCACTTTCAAACCCTATTATTTCGTTCAATTTCCTCAGAAAACTGTAATTTAAGAATTAATTTTGACTTCCACAAATTTCAACTTTGATGTTATTTCTTATTTAATACAATATTATCATTAATTTTATGAAAAAAAATATTACGTCAGAAGGTCTATTTTACCAAAAAGCAAAGTTCGTAGGAGAGGTATCGTTTTAGGAAGCAGGGGGTTTTAGGGGATAGTTTTTCATGTCTAGGGCAGTCCTCTCCACAGCCTCCAGTGGCTGTCTGATCAGCCCTGAGAGGCTGCACAGTGCCCTTGGAGCCTTCTCCCCCATGCATCTGTTTTACCTACTGCTCACCTTGCTGCCCTTGTGGGTATCTGTTACAGTGCAGAATAAAGAGCATCCCCTGAGTCGTGAACAATTTGCTGTCTACAGTGTTCTATGTATTGCGAAACACTTCTCAGATGCAGTGGCTGAGTAAAGACAGACCAGAGCTCAGTCCGTCCATCCATGTGTAAAGCCCCTAGGATTAGAAATATGTCACCCTTATCTCTAGCAGTGCTCTGACATCTCACAATAAATCTCTGATATGTTTTGCTTACGGTTCTGTCACAAGTACAGAAATGAAGCAACACACATATCAATTAGATATTATTACTAACTGTTAAACAACATTTAGATGTATGATTTGTGATTGTGTGCCTGTACGCATACATGCATACATACATGGTCTGGGTGTATGTAAAGACCTACAGTTATAAATATGTGGTCTATTACATATACATATACATATGAATATATATATGCATGCATATACATATATACATAAACAACATTTTGAAAATTTTTTACAAATTTTTCCTTAAGTAGAAAAATACATAACTCCCTAGACAAAATAGGAAGGAGCACACTGAATATGTGCATTTCCTCTTTAAACAGGGAATCAGAGCAGCCTAACAAGATGTTTCCCTGAAATACTGGCCTCAAATGAGTCCATTCAGCCATGGCAAGGAGAGGTTTCCAGCCAAAACATTTAATTAGTGCCCAATTAAGACAGCCAGAATGATGTGAAGTCCGGGCTCTGGCCGCGTGCTTGCCTCAGGATGGGTAAGCAGCTTAAGTGACTCTAGTCTGACTAAAAGCTGTCAACTGTCAAATTGTCATTGGACCATATGGGTCAGGCAGCATCTCTCTAAAGAATTGGACTTGTCCACTCATCAGGGGGAAACACCTTTAACTCTGTTGGGTTGACAAATACCCAGCAGCACTTCACAGCATAAAGGAATTGAAGTTGCAGTCCTGTTAAGGAAGAGCTCGGTTTTGTCCCCTTTACTGGCACCCCTCAGACACAGGAAAGGCTCCACAGTCTTCACATGGCAGCGAGGGGCTGCCTAATAATTCGGCCTCCTCTCTTCCCTTTCTGCTTCTCTTTGATCCTTGAGCACCATAAACAGCCCGACGTCCAGTCTACAAGCACGATAGACTTTGCTAACATGGTGCCCCTGGGAACAGTAACGTTCTTTTTTTTTCTCACTCTGCCCCAGCTTATCATCTCCCACTCAAACTCAACCTCTTATATTGAACTTAGGAAACAGCTGTGGCAGGAAGCAAGCCCTGCTCATCCCCTCTACCTCAACCTCAACCAGAGAGGGGTTGGAGTCTCCTTAACCTGGCTTCTAAAGCCCCTGGGGCCAATGTTAATGTTCATCAAATCCTTGTAAACTCATTTCTTTTTCTCAGTTTGCCTATGAGCATACCGTATACCATCAAGCACAGTATATGCCATTTAGCATCCCCTGTGCCTAGATCACCAGAAACACCATGCCAAGAGCTATTACAAGGCCAAAGGGTCATTGAATAGAAAATTAGGCCAACAACTGTCAAATGGAGGAGTATGCCACCACGCAAGATCTATGATCTTTAAAATAAGGTGCTACTCAGCGGGACATTGTGGTGCACACCTTTAGTCCCAGCACTTGGGAGGCAGAGGCAGGCAGATCTGTGAGTTCGAGGCCATTCTGCTCCACAGAGTGAGTTCCAGGACAGCGAAAGCTACATAGAGAAACCCTGTCTCAAAAAAGAAAGACAATGCAGCCAGTCCTGATGAGACCTGATAGGCTAGGGTCAGACAGAGGAGGAGGACCTCCCCTATCAGTGGACTGAGGAGAGGCATGGGAGCAGAAGAGAGAGAGAGAGGGTGGGGTTGGGAGGGAATAAGGGAGGGGCCACAGCTGGGATGCAAGGTGAACACATTGTAGTAAATAAATAAATAAAATGTGTGCACCCCCGCTGGCAGGCAGTGCTCCTTGTTTGTAACTGTCAATATAGGTTATCCATTTTCCCATGTCCTGCTTTGCTAGGAGATGATAATGGAAGTGGCTATGCAAGTGGCTGTGACATCTCTTTACCGCTCAGTTTTCTAGGAATCAGAATTGTAGCTTAAAATATTGTTGTTTTTCTAAGACCTATCCTTATCTCTAAAGTAAATACCTTAGCATAAAACCAAAAAAATTCAACTTACTAGCTCAATTTCAAATTTACGTGATTATATTTAGCCAGTTTTTATTAACAGAAGTATCTCAGAAAGACCACATGCAACAACTACATCACCTTGCAAGATCAACTATTGATGACACTCCCCAAAACGAATAAATAAGGTTGTATATACTACAGCAGTTAACATATGAAGTATTAGGACATGTTGGATGGAATCTAAAACTACACTTGTTTTCTGGCTGGAATGACAAGGATCCCAAAACTTCACACTGAGAAACTACACTGGGCTATTTTCATACGTGTTTCTCCTAGGAATGAATCTGCTGTGTAACAACAGAGTGGGCACATCCATACAGAGAAGGACAAAAACTGGTTAAAACATAACCAGGATGTCCTCTATACAGTATCAAGTGTCCTAACCCCCAAATACCATCTTTCCTTCATTCCCAAAGGGTCAGAACAGGGAAAGCTCCAGTTGTCTCCACTCTGACAGTGTGTCAAGCAAATAATCAGTCATCAAGACTAGGAAGGACTCTCCAGGTATCTCTAACCCTGCAAAGGGTATCCCTGCCCAGGCCACATGACAAGGGCTTGCTTCTGTGACATGGGCCTAAGCATGCCCTCCACTTTTTTCACAAGGGCAATAGGAGGTGCTGTACAAAGGATTTATCTTTCCTCCCTCCTTTGCAGGGATGTTTCTGATCCTTTTCAAAAGGCTCCTAAGAAATTTTATGTGATGGGATAAAACCCCATTTTACCAGATCCTCTCCTTCCTTTTAGTTCCATTACAGAGGAGAGGGTATTTAGTAAGACCCCAGAGATACAGATAAAAATAGGTAGATGATATAGACATGTATATATACAGATGTAGTTATTGTAAAATATAGGAAGTCAAACAAGGAGAGAGTGAAATTTTCCGTGTGTGTGTGTGAGTGTGTACTTATAGGGCTGAGGGCTGGCACTAATTCACACATGTGTGCACTTGTGTGCGTGTGTGTGATGGGTTATGTGTGTGGCGTGCGTGTGTGTATGTCTGTGTATCTACATATGGTGTGAGAGAGAAACAGAGAGAGAGAAAGAGACAAACTGTGTGAGAAGACAACAGAGGCAGAAAGAAACAAAGACAAAGATAGGTTTGTGCACAAATTCAGCAAAAGCATGCTGTTTGGTATCTCACCTCAAAGAATGTGGGTAAAATGACCTAATGGCCCAAGGGCCTCCCACTGTTACTCAACCATGTTTTAGGAAGAAATTTACGGGAAATGGATTGACTAAGAAAGAGAACCTAAAGAGAAATCTCAGTGCTAATAAGAGAGGGAGAGAGATGTCCTTTGATGTCTCTCTGAAGTCCAAGGACTGATAATTACCTTTTTGGAAAAAGGAAAATTTGATGTGGTTAACTCTGGTGTATCTATATTCTCAAGCAGATAATGATAAGGGTTTGGATGGTCAAGTTGGTTTTCTTGATGCCTCCTTGATCCCTCCTAAGGAAGACTTATCTTGTCACAAACAGAAATGGGTACCCAAATCCCTCCTATTCACCTCTAGGACTTCTTCTCTCCCTTTTTGGCGAGTGTTCCTTTATTTCAAAGAGCAGACATGTATCCTAACTAGGTGAAAGGTTAAAGCCACATGTGACAAATTAAACTCATACTCAAAGGAGCCAACATGTTCAATGTCTGAAAAGAATGAGGGGAAGCATAGATAGCTAAAAGAAAATACTGACAGAATCATAAACCTGAGCAAAGATCTTGTTTAAAATGTTGCATGTGGTGGTTACACCAGATCCATGGCTCTGATTCACATGTCTTTGCTGGGACTCAGAAAATGATACCCTAAAATTTGTAGTGTTGCTCTGCAATTTGAGCCAACTGGGGGAAGAAAATACACAAAAGGGCTTTCTACCCACAAATCAGATTCACCGAAGAGACACACAATAGTCTTCAATATTCCCTCCGAAATGTCATTAGCCAATGAAGATAAAACTCAACACAGAGAAAAGAGGAGGTTCTGTCCCAGGCCACTCTCTTTTAAGCCCTTTCTTGTCCTCTGAATTTCATTTAGTTACACACCACCAAAACTGCCAAACTAGGTACCTCGTGAAGAGGCATCTAAGCCTGAGACACTGACACATCTTCTCTCCTCCTATCTATCTGCAAACTATTGAACATAGAGAAGAAAAGTCTGAAAGTCTCTGTATCTTAAAAGATTGAATCACAGAATCAAGAGAATTGTGATATCTACATATATGTAAATGGTAATAGCAACAGATAAAATAATGAAACCAGGTAAAAGATAGTTATATAACATTTTTTAAAAATATATAAACTCAGCTAGATCACAGGGCAAAGTGGGTATTAAACTCCACATGAAATGTAAGAATAATAAAAAGCTGTGTGCTGATAGCAACAAGGGCTTATAGCTGGGCACTAACACACACACACACACACACACACACACACACACACAGAAAACAGAGGGAATAAAGCATCAATTTTTCTATCAATGTGTACATCAAGGACAATAAAAGCTCTGGGATGTATATCAGTTGGTAGAGCGCTTGACTAACATGCATGACACCTTGGGTTCAGTCTACAGCATTGCACAGACTTGGCATGGTAGAATAAACCTATAATCCTGGCCCTGGAGGAGTGAGGGTAGGAGGGTTAGAAGTACAAGTCATCCCCACTCAGCTGTATAGCAAGTTCACAGAATACACATACACACACTCACACTCACACCTTGATAAGTCTAGGAAAACCAAAGAGTCTCCTGGTGATGATGACTTCAAGGCCTATGGACTGAGTCTATTAAAAAGAAAAAAAGAAACATGAAAAAAAAATGATGAAAATGACTAAAAATGTAAAAATGTTCCAGATAATAAAACCTTTAAAAATCAAATTCTATCAAAGGAAAAAATTAAAAATTGAAGTTGAACACCATCAAAATTACTTTAGATGATCTAAGAATGACAGTTTTCTGAATATTACTAGAGACGTAGTCAATACATATTTACATAGAGAACCAAAAGTATAGAAAACAAACATGAATATTAAAAAGAATGAATTTCCATTTTGCAAGGTAATCACATAGGCATACCAAAAAAGAACAATGGCACCTTTAAAATCAAGTTATATATTGCAGAAAGTATATTTTTACATACATTTATATATATACTCTACACATGAAGTTCAAGGGGTAAGAAAAAAGTAAACATTTTTGCAAGTTATCAGCCATCTAGAGTAAAACATTCTGAAAACACAAGTTAGATACACAATGTCTACATTCCTCTCAATGATTCCTAAGTACTAATATAAAGTTTTATAAAGAAAAATGTTAACAGGCCTATCCAATCTTCCTAAAAAATCCAGTTTATCCTTTGTTAAGGTATGTAAGAGTAAGGCTGAGCACCAAAACCAATAACAGCATCTTAGATTACAGAGGAAGGGACGGGAAGGATTCCCATGTGGACAGTGTGTTTACAGTCTTGAAAAGGCTCATGAGAAAGCTATTTGAACTCTAAGAAAATGAGCCATGGATAAGGGATCCTGCCTGTGAGGTGTCTGAACTGAAGCTTGCTTAACAGGAGCAAACTGATTTTAGATTAAAATATAGCGTTTAAGTTTCAAGAGAATCTTACTAATTGAAGACACACTTATTCACAGGTATGAAATCACAATTACACATTGGATTCCTAACTCTCCCACGGCATTAGGTATCCCTGAATCTGCGATGTCTACATGCATAGAAATAGGTGGTAGGGCCTGCTACCCTGCTCTTGCATGCTTTGGGCCCCAGAACCCTGTCTAGGGGTGACAAGGTAATGAAGAAAGGACAGACACAGGGACACACATACCTAAGACCTGGAATGAGTTAGATTGGCTTCTCCAATGGGTAGGCCTCAGTACCCTGGAAATTCTGCGTGTTTATTATTTAGATACAGTTGAATACAGAGGCAGAGGGATCAAATGCACTTGTAGGACCCCTTTGTACTCTTTCCAAATTCAATGCAAGCATGTGCACGTGTGCCTGTGCATGTTTTTCCGTGTGTGTGTGTATGCTTTAAGAAAACCTTAAGTGTCAATCCGCAAGCATCAGTGATGTCTTTGTTTTGAGACAGGGTCTCTCAGTAGACTAGAGCTCACCATTTGGTTAGGCTTGCTGGTCAGCAAGACACAGGGGTCCACCTCTTTCCACCTTCTCAGCTGGAATTATTATTTCTTCTTTTTCCCCAGCTGGAATTACAACTCACACCACCACTCTAATATTTTGGGTTTTTGTTGTTGTTGTTTCTTTGTCTTTTTCTTGGATTTTAATGTTGGGATTCAGGTCCTCCTGTTTGCAAGAAGAGCATCTTACCTATTGAGCCATGTCCCAGCCCAAATTCAGCTGGTATTTCAAGGTGCTGCTCGTATCTTTTTCTATCCACAAATTTTTTTTTCCCTTAAGTCCACTACACTGAGCTATTTATTACCCTTGACCTTCTCTGGACTTTATCCTCCACCACTGTACATATACAATTCCTCTTCTCAGCAAACTGTGACATCCCTTTAGCAGAGGCATCATCTTCTGTATCTCTTCTCCGTTTTGCAGCAATCAGCATAGCACTACATGAATGGTGATAAGATCAAACCTCAATAAATACTAGAGACCTCAGTAAAAAAATGCATGGAAATGAATTAAGTTAATAATTGCTTAGGAAGCATCTGTCAGTTAATATCAAATCTCTGTGGCAAAGGTGTCATTTCTTTTGAGCTTTTAAAATGTATTTCCTAGAAAGGGCTTTAAGGAGGTGCAGATAGCAGCTCTCCTATTCCAGAACCCCAGAACAGACCTGTCCCTGTCCCTGATGGGTAAAGAGTTGAGCTTTGACAAAGGGAGTGCCAATTTCTGCCAAGATTTCACCCAACAAGGCAGCTCACTAAGGACTGGGGGAAGAGAGAGAAAATTCAGCTGCTATTGGATCTGGTTACTGAGTGCATCTGATTAAACTCCTGCAAGTAGGTGTGGCTGCAAAGGGCTGATGACACTAAAATGTGCAAGATACCGAATAGAGAAAGGTCTAGGGCATTCAGAGAGGAAGCTGGCAAAGAAGTAGAGCATATAGAAAAATGCCTTTGGCAGGGACACTGGGGAACTAGCCCTCTCTGCACCTTCAGAGACAAGGGAGCTGTTTTGGTGTTAAACATTTGCGTGAAGGGCTACCTCAGGGCAGGCCCACATCAACAGATCTAGCCTAATGAGAGCTGGACTCTGTAACTGCACACCAACATAACCCTCCTTCCTTGAGAAGTTGATGACCACGGGCAGTCTGTTATATGACTAGAACCTAACGCAGCTAACTTTGTCATTTCACTCTTAGGCTATTTTTTGTTGTTGTTTCCCTAGTTTGTACTCGTTCCCAGATTCAAAGTGATGGCTTCATAATAATAAATTAATAATTAAGGAACCCAAGAAAAGATCCAAAAGATATGCCAAGAAGAGTTATAAGCTTGGCTCCATCTCCCTTTTCAGTGAGAGACAGAAAATAGGTTTAAATTTGCCTGCCTAGATGGCTGGAAGGCAGTGACAGACATCCAATTACAAAGCTCAGGGGGCATTTTTCTCTTGCCACCAGTGGAAGCCAGGCTTCCTGGCACTCACACTTTAAAACACTTATTTTTTCCCCAGACTTTAAGTGATAAAGTCATGTTACCCTAACCCTTCCAGGGGCTTCATGTACACATCTTCCCTTCAAATTGTTCAGTGTAAGACTTGTGAGGCCTTTGGGGAATTCCTGAACTCCTATATGTCTGACACCCTAGGGAACTATGATTCTCTGCCTTTCACCCCTCATCTGCAGCTTTCATGACATGACCAGTGGACAGGCAGAACAGGGACTGCTGATGGTGCCACAAACAAGGAACTGGACAGTAACTACTCCTTTGAGTTCATGGCATGCACTGGTGTGGGTTGACAGAAAGCATTCAATTCTGGCCTCCCTTGCTCCGTGTGCAGAAAACAGAGTCATCCACATTGTGAAGGCAGGGCAGCAGCTCAGCAGGCTAATCTGGCTGGCCTGTTCACACAGCTGGTGCACTGCCACGCTGGTACCAGAACCCGAAGACCCCGAGTCATGTGGATACACGGAGGCTACAGGAACTGAAGACTGAGCCCCAGAGAGCACGAAGCTCAGAGACTTTCTGAAAGATATGGGACAGAGATAAAACCCCAAACCAAAAAGGGACTTAGCAAATATCAAAGGCCAGCTCCCTCATTTTGAAGAGGTCTAGTTTGAATGAATGACTGACCTAAACTTACCCATCAAACTCACATAAAGGAATCTCCCAGTCCAATGCTCTCTTTCACTCCATGACCTCCTTCTATTTAGTGTGGTTTAAACAAAACAAAACAAAACAAAAGCCTCAAAGGCATTCTGGACAGAAAGTCAGAGAGACAGGTTAGAATTCATTTATGCTGACCAAGTAAATTGGAGGTTTGATCAAACACAGAATGAAACTCGGCACTGCACACGGGTTAAGAGGAGCTAAGAGACTGCCACTGACAGGAAAGCCCAGAGGAGGGCTGGAGGGAGGAAGGCACTGCGGCCAGAACTGGTAGGTCTTCATTTGTTTCCCTGCTCCTTCCCATGTCTGACAGGAGGCCACTGTCCTCAACACCCACCCGAACACTACCTGTCCCATCTTATTGGTAAGGTAAGGTTAAATGAATATAAATGAACAAAATAAAATGAGCATAAAAGTCCACTGCACTACACATGTGTAAGGAATCTTCACTCTTTTGCTATGGTTTGTGTCCTACTTTCCCTTGACCTCGGGGTGCAAGCTCATTGCCTAATGTAAGAATGCCAGGCCATATAACAACACCTAGATTACAGGGCCTAGATTCTCCTCTTTCAGGCAAACAACTTAAATGAGACAGTGAGAGTCAATGAGTACTACGGCTAGAACATGGTACTAAAAATGAAGAACAGTATCAAACATATTACACAGGCATCTATAAATATGAGTCATATAAGAAATTAGCTATTTATAAATGGCCAAGAAAACATGGGCAGGCACAGCTTCTTACCGATATTACTGATCAAGCTAAAGCCAAATAGCCAAAAGGAATAAATGGATCCACAAATTGAGCTTATCAAAGTATCCCTACTATCACCCTATTATATGATATTTTAAGTATCTGGGTTCCAAGGGAGTGGACCTGTCCCTAACAAATTGAATCAGAACCAGAGGACACTAACACTAGCTTCAATCTGCTTGAATCAGCTAGCTTCAACGAATCAAGGTAGCCAGCAGACAATGCCTGAGCTTGCGGGATTTCTGTTTTTGCTTTTACTTTATGTGTATGGTTATTTATTCTGAATGCATGTCTGTGCACCATGTGTATTCTAGGTACCTTCAATAGACTATCAGGTCCTTTGGAACTGGATTTATAGTTGTGAGTGGCCATGTGGGTGCTTGGACTTGAACCCAGATCCTAGAGACAAACAGCCATTGCTGTTAACCTCTGAGCCACTTCTCTAAACCCCTACTCTTATCTTAAATTATAAAGTAAGACTCAATTGCTTGAATTTCATAGGAAATTAGATGGCAGATGGATAGTCTCTTGAGTCTGGTCACCGTGTGAACAAAAAGGAAGAAAACTAGAAAATGTCTGTCAGCCTCCCTTCTGTGACCTCTGAGGTCTATAAGCTGCAGTGACACCCTCACCCCAGGAACCTGTACACTGGTCAGGTTACACCTGTCAACACATTTCTCAACACACTCAAGAATGTGGCACCAAACTACCAAGGCTGCTCCAACCCCAGGAGCAGGAAGGCCTCCTGGACCCCTCCTAACTTCTTTTATTCTCTAGAGACTTTATCATGTTCCCTAAAACAGCTCCTAAGACCCCCACAAACATGAGAGGTAGCCTCCTGTCCCCAGAGTAAAGGCATGTCAGTATCCCAGAGCATCCACATCCACAGTGACAAGGTTCAACAACCAGGCTTGCCTTGTCTCCCTTAGCTTATTACCAACAGAACCACATAATTGACTTTACATCAATCATCCAACAGTGCAAAAATAGAGATTTAACTATTTCTTTGAGTCTTTATTTCCTTGAGATGTCTCCGATGCCACATAAACCTTTTATTAAATAAACACGTATGCTTTTCTCTCCTTCATCTGTCAAATTTTCATAGGCTTCTCAACCATGAACCTTATTTGCAAGTTGATTCCACCTGTTATGTGACCATAATCATAGCGGCATCTACTATTAACATTCAAAACACTTAGGGTGACAGATGATATTAGCCATTTTTAAAAACAAGGTTACTTTCAATGTCAGCCATGGGTTTAACACTATTTTTAGTTTTTAATTTTTATTGATGTTTTGGCTTTTCATTTTGGCCATAGATTCCTCTTTTTTTTTTTCTTTTTTTTCTCATGCTCTCTGGGTGTCTTATACACATACATATGTATGTGTATAAGAGGACACACTTGTATTTGTGGACGTGTGTGAAAGTTCAGGAATCCACATCAAGATGTCTTACTCAATTGTTTCCGCACCTTTTTCTCCGAGGCAGCATCTCTCTGAACAAAGTCTTACCCTATCTGCCAGCAAACCTCTGGAATCCCTCTGTCTGCCTGTCCTCACAAGCCCCACCCAGCACTGGGATTACTGACTGGAATGTGATGTGCTAGGGATCGGAACCCAGGTCCTGAAGCTTGCACATCAAGTAATTTACCACCCAATACCACCCATTCCAACCAGGATTTTCTCTCTGTAGCCCAGGCTAGCCTGGAGCTCATCAGCCACCTGTCTCAGTGCCTAATACCCCAACCCCCAGTGCTGGGATTACAGGAGTATACTACCAGACACTGTATTAAAGCAAATTCTTTGTTATTTCTTTTCAGTTTTAAAAATGTCTGAAATAAGAACTGGAGAAAAAAAGTACATTTAAAAAAAGCTAAATTTAATGATGATTGAAGTTTTAAAAGTGAATGAGTATATTCAAGAGAGAGGAAAAAAATTCTTTGCAATTAAGTATTTGTAGTTGAAGGAATTATATTCCCTTTCAGTTAGCGGGGGGGGGGGGGCAGTTAATCTGAATCACATATTCCTGGTGTTTTTCAGTTGATGACAACTTTGGAAATTTTAATATCAATATACATTGGAGATTGTCACACAGATAATATGAGTTGTTATAAAATGTATTATGTAGAGAATTTCAAAGGAATGTGGAGATGGCTGATTGAGTTAAAAGTGAGGAGGCAAGTCGTTCGGTAGAGTGCTGGTTATTTCCGAAAGAATCGGAAGTTAAAGATGGGTGCTATTCCAGTGATTAACCTTAAGTTTTGTCAGGGTGGGCTCACGGCTGGGCCAGAAAAAAATGGGAAAGATGCACCACAATAGAAAAACATCAATTCTTTTTTCAAACTTCTTAATACGAGTGGCCAATTGCTGGTTGTCATTGCATTAATCTAATTATAACTCTCTCCTATTGAATTTAAAAATACATGAAATGACTGGGGAAAAAATAGCAACGTGTAAAAATCAAAGGCTTCTACAGTTAATGTTACATTCAAAGGTAATTACTTAACACAGGCAAAGCCAAACCACACAACCTACAATTCTGGAACTTTCTATAGGCCATTTTTCTTCTATTTTAAATAAAAGAAATTCCTTTCATTTTGTCAAGAAAACTTTTCTCTACCTCACTACTGCCTGACAAGGGAACAGATGGCAATTTAAGGGGAGAATTTATGAGAGCCACAATCTTAATGTTGCATAAAGGAAAGAAAAAGACTCGCATCAAAACCACTGACAAATGTACTTGCTAATATTAATGCACTCCCCATTCATCCAATATGCTTCCTAATTGCTTTTCTGTACATAATAATGTGGCACCTGCTGCTCAACATTGCAAACGCATCAGGATTTCTCCAAAGTCAAACAGCTCTGCAACTGGCCCTCTCCCAGTGATAAATGTAGACCACTGTATCACGCACAGTTCCTGTCAGTGGCATAATTAAAATTTTATACTTACAGAAAAAGATAGTAAACAATCAGTTCTTAAATGGATTCACAAGAGGAACTCTTGTTACAGCCAACTTCATAATTAGCATGCATCATGTGCTGCTAACATATCCATGACAAGAGGAGTGAAGAATTAGGAACCTGAGTTGTTCCCTTCGATGCTGCGTTAAAGCACAAGAGAAATGAGCGTCCACTGTTACTATAGCCCAGCATTATGATCCTTCCCTCAGAGTTGTAGAGAATGTCCCTCATACAGCTAGTCTATGATTTTTGAAGTAACAGAGTATGTAATGAAAGTGGTTGCACAAAGCTTGTCTGCTCGTCCATCACTAAGGCATGACCTCACTTCCAATGTCTAGGAGACTCGGGGCTCAAAAGCTGCAGCTTGCTTTTGAAATGCAGTCTTCAGGTTGTATGGGTAAAGCTTACCTACTGAAAATGGATTTACCTTCTTAAACGCTTGAAAGAAAAATAGTATTTCATTACACATGACAATGATATGAAATTCAAATGTGTCCACAAATAAAGTTTTATTGGAACACACTCGTGCTCATCCATTTATGCATGGTCTATGGATGCCCTCTTGCTACAAGGGCATAGTTGAGTAGCTACATTACAGACAGTGTAGCCCGCATAGCTTAAAATACTTACTCTCAGTTCCTGTACAGAAAGAGTTTGCTGACCCCTGATCTAAAGCATTTGTAGTCTATAAATCTATGTAATTGGAATGTGTAGTTATTTATATGTGTGTGCACACTTAAACGATTAGTGATCAATGGGATAAAAGCAGGGTTACCACAAGCTTATATCTATGTGTGCTCATGTATAAGAGAAAGGTTAAAAATTATAATTCTAGGTGTAATTAAATATTAATGTCTGAATTGTGATAAAAATCTAATTACATTAATTAACCATGTGAGCTTTTATCTTGGCTATAATTATATCCAGCAAATGTACTCTTTTGCTTTTGCATCTAAACACTGTATATTTCTTGTGTCTATGAAGACTGTTTTGATTTAAAAAAAAAAACTACAGCAAGATAATAGTAATTCACTTTCATCATTCAAAATTCAACTCATGAGAGAACAGTAAAGACCACCACTTTTTAAAGCGATGACTATGTTTTAAAAATGATGTGATAAAATTGCTTAAAACTACAAACACACACACAGAAACATACAACAGACAGACAGAAATTCTTAAACATACGAACAAGTGTATGATGAGGATGTACAGATTATGGCAGCCATTGCCCCTTGATCATGTCAGATGCTATCCATGTGAGAAAGGCCTTTACAAACTAAATTATACAATTTCCAGTAATTATTAACTATCAATAACTATCTTATTTTTACTTTTGCTTTGTTTTGTTTTTTCTAGACAGGGTTTCTCTGTGTAGCTCTAGCTGTCCTGGAGCTCCCTCTATAGATCAGGCTGGCCTTGAAATCAGAGATTGACCTCCTCTGCCTCCCCAGCGCTGGGATTAAAGGCGTGCACCACCACTGGCCGGCTTTATTTTTACTTTTAAGACACCCGGTTTTGTTTGTTTGTTTGAATATATGTGTCTGTGAGTGTATGCCCAGTGTGAACAGGTGCCCTTGGAGGCCCGAAGTGGTTGAGGGATCCCATGAAGCAGGAGTTCCAGGCTGTTGTGAGGTGATGCTGGGAGGTAATCTCAAATCCTCTACAATAGCAGCAAAAGCCCTAATATGCCAGGTGTTGTGGAGCCTCGATCATTTTTAAAAAAGAAAAACTCTTAAATTACCTGAGAACACAGCTTCTTCAGTTCTTAGTCCTATCTGAAATCCTATTTTAACAGAATTGTTTGAATTGAAAAAAAAAAAAATGAGAAAGGGATAGAAAAATGGGAAGGTTTCTGCAGTCTCCCTCTAAGAGAAAGCCGAGAAGCGCAGCACAGGAGCCTTTTCTTATCAGAAAGCCAGCGCCACAGGCTGGCGTGGTGGGCGAAGCACGGGCTGCCTGGCTGACTCTTGCTTTGAGTGGATTGTCACAGGCTGTTTCGGTGTCTGACCTGGGGACTGAGGGCTAGAGACTCTCCCCTTACTCTTCCTGTCCCTCTCACTACCCCGAGGCCACAGTTCCATTGGCTGGAGCCATTCCTTTACGGCACAATTACCATCTTTTACATCTGGATAAAAATTCCTTTCTTCTCTGTTGAAGGATGAAAAGAAGAAATTTGAATCTGGAGGCTTTTCTCTTGCTTTTGCTTCACCAGGAACTCATGCCCCATAAGATGTAGTACCTTTTTAAAACTGCCATTCCTTTGAGCAAATAGTATTAATTCCAACACTTTTTAAAAGAGGGGGAGAACTATCTGTGAATATAAATGAAGCAACAAATTCCACAACTAAAGATCTTGGGGAGATTAAGGTCTAAATCTGAGGCACAGATGCAGATAAAATAATTGGTATCATGAATGAAAATGTTACACACTAAACTCCTAGGAAAAACACCCCCTCCTTTTTTTTTTTTCTTTTTGAAGATAAAACTGCATAAAAATTGCTGCTGTGAGTGAGGAAATAAAGTATGTTTTTGGTTTTCATGCCAGGGAGGAGATGAGATTCATTTCTATACCAGTTCCACAAAGGCTGGCTAGCAACCTGCTTAGAATACAATAGACAGGATTTAAATTTTCTTTGCCTTTACAAGGCTTGCTCATTTGCATGCTAGGCCTCAGAATGGTCTTCTCTCTCTGCCATTTCACAGAATCACTGCAATCTGAGCGCTGGGAGCAAACTGCAAGGTTCAAGGGTGCTTGTGAGTTCAGCACAAAGCTCTTTTATCAGGGTGTTTGCAAGGGAAAAATGTAGTCCCTTTCCCACTTCATTGGGCAACTTTTCCTTTGAGGGGCAGCTTCAAAAATCTCCTCCCAAGAAACACCTCTTCAGCCCAGAAAGGGCTCTGGATTCCTCTGCAAACTCGCCGTGGGGACTGCTAATGAAGAGATGAAATTAGTGTTGCCCTGAAAGGATTTTAGAAAAAGGCTCTCTCTATCCGTTTGCACCCTGGTGTCAGTTTCTCAAATTTCTTCATTTAAAAGATTACACGTGGCTGTTATTCAAGCTCATGAGAAAGTCCAACGGGGATGAGACACTGAAGGAAAAAGCTATCAACACTTTACATTCAAATCCATTTCGGGATGATTAAAGTATATAGAAATGTCCTAAATATCCAGGTCAGTGATTAATAATTGAAAGAAGAGAAAGAAAAGAAACTCTACGCAAAATGTAGCTCAAATAGAAAATATCAATCCAATCCAACGACTGCAGTCGGCTTTTAATGCCTAGACAACCCATTCTCATCATATACATTCTCATGTATATAAAGAGAAATGCTCCTTCATTGAAACATAAAGATCTCAGACAGGGTGCTCGACAAAAATAGTAAGGGGACTATGTTCATCAGCCGATTTCAAACTGCAGGTTATCCCGTCACTGCTAGACTTGTGCTCCTGGAACTGGAAGAGGCAGGGACCGCGTTCCTATGTAAATAAGAGGGAGTGGTGCCCGAGTGGAGCTGTCTCCAGCCTAGCAAGAGCATTCACAGCAGGAAATGTTTTATTGTAATGCAAATGTAGTTGATTTCCCCCCAAATCCCCTTTCACTGTGTTCCTGTCTGAATGTATCATCACTGTATTTGCAGTTCTATTAAGCACCATTTTATATTAGCCTAATTTACGTAACCTGCCTAATAGGAATCGGAAACGTTACAGTTATTTTACTGGATCCAATTAGTATTTCATTGTTTTAGCCTGAACACAATATTGTACAATAGTCCTCAATACTCAGCTAAATGGGATAGGATGTACTCCATGTAATACAATAAATGGAAGCATATGTTTTAAGCTAATTAAAACGCAGTTAAAACCTGCCTGAACTGAAACCAATTGCATCCTTTAATATCTGGTGAGTAGTACTATTTTTTTAATCTAATAATGAAATGTCATATCAGGGTGAACTTGGAGAAAAAAAAAAAAATCCAAAAGTTAAGTACTGAAAAATAGCTGGACTAAATTACTATCGAATTGTTTCCTGGAAACGCATTTCTCTTTTTACCTGTCACAGAGCAATGAAGAGTGAGCTTTTCTCAAGTTAAATACACAAATTCAAAAACTGTGTAAACATCATTGTTATAAATATCTCCAATCAAGCTAGGGTGAGGAATGGTTTAAGCATTACTACAAATAAAAAGAGTTTATCACATTTTTAACATCTGTTCACTTTGATGAAATATATCAAGTACTATGTGTTCTGTATTGCAGAAATAATATATTTAGGAAAAAAATGCTACAAATCAAGAAAAGTTTTTCAGCAAGGATATGGCACATGTGGCAAAAACATCACCATCAGTTGCTGGCATAAAGAAAACTGGTCTGTTCTATCAGATTTTAAAAATAATAATAGCAACCACTGAAACTATTAACAGCATAAACCCTTCACAGATGCCTTCAGATGCAACTCTTCATACTGAAGGGAAAGACTTTCGTTTTAATTTCAGAATTTTCTCATTGAGTTCATTTTCATTATTTGTGCAGACTTCTCCCTCCTCTAGGAGCTACAGACACTGCTGAAAAACAAGTAAAAAATCTATACTTCTAGCCAAGAAGAGAAAATGCTGACACCTGACCCAATTAAAAGCACATTTGTTCCTATTTTTATATTCTCAACCCCCATTTCAATGAACAGAAAAGAGAACTTGCAGGTTTACCAAAACACAACTTTCAGAAAAAGAAAATGCATATGAGAGTTTTCTGAATATTTAAGGATAGGCAAAATTTGACTTCCTAGCAAGATATCAAATGCAGTATTTTTTGTGGGAAAAAATCTTTTCACACCTCACTATGCTACAAGACAACACTGATGTGAGCCCTTGGACTCACTTGATTTTCGCTGTGATGTTATGATAGCTGTACTTTACTTTAGAGTGTGCTTCATGTCATTCCTTTTGACTTTGCATTAACTCCATAACAGCTGGCATCAAATACAATGAATTGTGATATAATGAGCTTGTATATTGCTAGCAATTACAGAGTTAAGTTGAATAAATCCTTAGATTTCAAGTTAGGTGTGCTTTCCACCTGACGGTGAATTAAAGGTGACACTCTCTAATTTAAAATTACCTATGATCATATACAAAAATCAAAAACAACAAAAATACTATGATCGAAACCACATCTCAAAATTTCCATTTTGACTATATTCATCTTTATGATACCTGACAGCTGCATCTATTATTTAAACACTTTATGTATTTCTGAATTATGTTTGTGATAATCATACTTATGAATTTGAAAGCTCAAATTGTGAGCGCTATATATCTTGGCTTATTTGTCAATAAACATATTAAAACAGAGGCCACGTAACCACGCCATGATATTCTATAAAGTAAAATGCTTTAAAGGTAGTGCTTTGAGGGAAACACGAGACCAGGTTTAATCAGACACTAGTGGCAAGCACACACACAGGACTTCTCCTCAAGTGAGGCTCGTGCATGCCAAGGAACGAATTTTGCTTTAGTTAATATTTTAAATATATAAATTGTATAATCTGGAGCATACATTATGAGCCATACACAAATGGAATTCAGACAGCAGCTGCAGTTAGAGACTCAAACATCCAGAGGCTTGGGTTTGACTTGTCAATATAAAAACACCCACTGCAAATTATGTAACAGGGCTAGAAGATACATCATGATGGACCCTTCTCAACAGAAACAGAGCAAATACTGAAACTTCTTTGGGAGCCATGAAACCTATGTCATACTAAAAATCGGGGGAAATTTTCAAAAGGGATTAGAAGTGATCTTTGGCTCCCAAAAGAAAATTTAAAATGTTTCCACACATTTATATTTCCTCATTCTGAACTCTAATAGAGAGAAAAACAATACATTCCTGTGCCAGGCTAGGACTCTACCCCTGATCTACATCCTGAACTCAGAAACAGTACTTCTTAAAATGTAAACAGTGGCATCTTCCAATAATATATTATTCTATAGTACATGATGATTAACTGCTCCCTAAAACCTTTTGAAATTCTAGAAGGTAGAAGTCATTCGGTTCATACAAATAATAATAATAAAAAAAATCACAGTAAAGCGGGCTGACTTTGGGGACACTGGCCAAGCTCATCACTCCCTCCTGTTCTGTAGCCAATTTGTATTATTGGGTTTGGAGACTCAGATTGGCAGAGATTCAAAGTACTTAAGCAGATCAGCCCTAAAAGAAATTAAGCTTGTTGACAGGCAAGAATTTGAACTGAAGTGGAAATTGCAAACTGTAGCAATTAACCATTACTTTCACAGACGCTGATGATATTCAGAACATGCTACACTACGACGCGACACCTTGGCATAGTGAGTATTTTAGGCAGGAGAAAATGAGAGTCGATCCTTGTATGAAATCCTGTCTGACCTTTGCCTGCCCTTTGCCCTCAAGTCAGGAAGGTTCTAAGGACCGTCCCTGTGGCAGGGTTAAAGCAGCAGTAAAGTGTCATTGAGAGAATACTGTTCTTACGGACGAGAGACTGGAAAAGGATAGAGGGCTCACGGATCTGGGTGCAGACCGAACAGCCCAAATGAGCAGGCCAACCACCTGGCTAAGGACCAGCCCTCCAGACGCAGATCCACCTTAAGCCGTTCCTCAGAAAGAGGAGAAAGCATTGTCCTCTGCTGAGGCAACGCCCCGTTTCCTTCCTGCACCTCCACTCTGTGTAGTCACTACAGGACCGCCATGGGATTCTGGTGGGTCTGCCCACCTGAGTCCCATTCAAGAGGTAACTTCTCCTTTTTCTTCTGTTCTTTCTCTCTTAAATTCAGACCACAGCCTAAATTTAGACTCAGATCCGCTTTTTCTGGCACTCTGGCCTTCCTCGGGATTTTTCTGAAGCTTTCCACGCCTTTCGCCATGTGTCACGTGCCTTGCCATGTGACTAGCCTCCATGACTAACTCAAATGACATAGCTTGCTTGCTTTCTCTGGGCAGATGCTGAGATTTACAGCTTGTCTCCTGTGGGTTTACCTTCCGTTCAACTCCAATAAAATTGTCCTTGAGCTCTCTTTTGGGCCCCTGTTTAAATTCTTTTATTAATGAAACTAAGAACCCCAACAGGGAATTCTGGTTTCTATGGTAACATGTGATAACCCTGGAAATACTCCTCAAACTTTGCTGTAATAGCAGGTCATAAGACCTTTATGTGGGGGACGACTTCCTATACTGAAAGGAAACGAGTCCCCCCATCTCTGAAGACCCAGGGTCATAAACACTGTGAACAAGCAGGTGTTCTTTCCCAGGTTATCAGTGTAACACTGCCTGTCTATATACTGTTCTTCATTAAACCCTCTGAAAACACCAAGTTTTAACTATTGCTTAGATTTTCATTTCTTTTTGAAGATTCACCTAAAATTGAAGTAAATGTATATGGCCCTCTCTTTTCACTCAGTCTTTTTTACAGGAACTTCAGCTAAATGAAACCTAAAGTAGTAAGAGGGGAAACATATTGCACTCCCTTTTAACATCCAATTAATATACCATGAGTGGATGAAGGCAAAGTTGAAAATGCTATTTCTAATTTTTTTTAATTACCAGAAATGTTCTATTCCTTTTATAAACGCTTTCAAAGCCATAGAAGGCCAAAGTAGTCACTAAGTATTATGGAGTAAAGTGTACAGCCATCTAATGGTGAGAAATGCTTCCGTGTGTGAAGCAAGGTTGTGCCAAGTGCTTCATGGACTGCTGAGCTCTGCTAATGCTTCAGTGTGGCCAGGAGTAGAAGTGTGTCTTCTGCATTCAAGTAAATGTTACTCAGCTACTTCTGCAACTAAGGCCAAACCCGAACTCTAGCCTCTTTGTTCAGCACTCCCAACTCTTTCTGAGTTAGCTGTATGTTGTTAACTCAAAAGGATCAGTGTAAGCAGTGACAGTAATCGATGGCTCAGACCACAAAGAGAGACTTGGAAATACCATCTGCAAAGTTCTGTTGGCTGCACACATTCACAGATATGTGCGTTTGGAACAACAGAATGACTCAGATCAGATCTACAGGACAAGAGAGAGAGAGAGGGTGTTAATGAGAATGGTTTGTGTCTTTACTAATTCAATACCATAAAGAATGTTATTTCAATAGAAACTCCTCCTGTTGCCGAGGCTACCTCAGAATCTTTGCCATGTTGTCTTATAAATGACAAAAAAGATAACAACAACAGTATTTTACAAGAAAGAAAGAAAAAAAAAGTTGTGAAGGATTTGGAAACAAGGTGAATTATAAAATCTCAAACTGTAAAAGTATTTTATATCTTACATGATTAAATAATCTATAGACCAGTATGCCATTAATCTGAAATCTAAGCGTCATACTAATTTTGCTTTTTACTTTACCTCTAACTCATAAAATCATACAGAACTTTTTTTCGATGGCCAGGCTATCAAATGGGCCAGGCCACTTTACCTTTGTTCTGGGCTGAGGATTTGTGGGCAAATGACAATGTGCTAATGAGGAGCTAATGTCCCCACATCTGGCAAACTGCCAAACTCAGGATGAGCAGATTAGAGCATTTGTCTGAATTAGCACTGTACAGAGGAGGGAAGGGCTAAGAGACAGCCCACTTCACACTGAAAAACTTAACTACACTGGACGCCATGCCCCATTCCTAAGGTAAGGGCTATTTCAAGACAATTCTGAACTTTTCCTGAGTGGCATGGGTGATTCTTATATTGATACAGCTTCTTGCTGTGGGATAAATTACTAAAGATTAGTGAGTTCAGAAGCTGTCCCAGCTGATCACCAAGTCTGGATATAATCACAATTGGAAAGCAAGAAGTACTCTGTTTCTACATTACATCCATCCATCATGAATATAAACTGTTTATATAAGTGCCTAGCCAGAAGAGTTCTTGCATTCTAAATTTAAGGCATTTTGTTTTCTAATATTGTCATCCAAAATTTACATCATGTGTTTTTAAGTCAGGGAGCTTTGGTAGTGGGCTGGGGGTGGGGGAGGACACCAGAAAGGCTTAAAATTGCAATAGGGCTGCTTCTAGAACAGAGGCATTTTCATGTGTTTCTGATACCCAACATCACCTACACTCATTTCATAACAATTACCCTGCTAAATTTACAACCACAGGGCTACACTAATACAGATTATCATTTATATAAAGAAAACAAAGAAAGGTACTAGAGTGAAGATGGGGTTAGATTAAATAACAAAATAAAACAAACATGCCCATCCATTTCCTTGGTTAAAACATACAAACAAACAAACTGGATTCAAACTGGTGTCACACAGGTCTGTAATCTTCACACTTGAGGGGCTGAGGCAGGAGCATTGAGAGCCCCAGACCAGCCTGGGCTACATCATAAGACCATGTCTAGAAAGACAAACAAACTAAACACCAAATAAAACAGTTTGATACATGAAAATGAGTATTATTAACAGAGTCAATTATAATTGTAACTCAATAACAGAAAGTCACATTATTTTCTTTTTATTACATGGAACTTAAGCATATATAAAGCATACGGATGTGTGCTTATAGTATGTATTTTGGATATATGGTTTAAATGGGTTTATGGTTTCATGCATACAGTAATTTAACTTCATGCCATGATTTGAAAACTAAAGGACACATTTCTCTTCCCTCCCACCACCATCACTGCCCATGCACGGCACACCAATGCACCAGCTACATAAGCTGTACCACAGGAACCACAGCCATGCCCTCTATGACTCTGAATGCCAACCTTGCTGCATTATTCCCAGACAGCAGCCTGTCAGATCTTTGAGAAATAACCAAGAACTCATACTATATGCCAACCTTACAAGATCTGTGCCTGGCCACCTTCCCCACATTAATCTCTTGCCCTAGACACAGTCTTCTCTCAGCAAGCCTCAACTCTACTCCAGGTTCTTCAACACAGGAAAAATGGGCTCTACCTCAGAACCTTCAAAAGGGCTATTGGGTATGCCTGACACGTCATTCCCTGAGGCAGATGTTTGGCCTCTCTTCATCATTTGGATCCAAGTTTCACTGTCCCTCAAAGAGATTTCCCCTCTATTCCCCAATCATTCTGTCAGGGACCTATCTCTTGAGGTAATTCTTCTGGTCAATGTCCTGTTTTTGTTTTTGTCTTTTCAACAACACTGAATCACATCACTTAATTCTGTGACAGCATTTTACTTTTGCATTTTTGTATTTTTCCATACTAAAACTCCATTAGCACATGAGTCTTCCTCAGTGATGCATTGCCCCATGGCTCCCTGGCACAGAGCCTGTGTTGACCGTTCACTTGATAACTGTTTACAAAACAAACCAATATGACATTGAATATGGCCTAAAATACTTTCAGGTGGCAAATTTTAAGTTTAAGAACAGAGAACAGAAAATGTCTTTTTGCTGTTACTTTGCTTTTTTTTTGTTTCTTTTTGTTTTTGTGTTATTATTGTTCTGTTTCTGCAGTTCTAAGGCTAATCTAGTTATTTATCTTAATTATCTAGTTATTTCTGCATTGTTGAAGACTGAATATAGGAAAACTTTTCTGACAATGAAATGCTCATTCCATGTGTCATGAAATATTATATTTCTTTTGATTTTGTTTCAACCTTTAAAACTGTAAAGAAAAATCATTCATAACTCACATATTATACAATATCAGAATCTGATTTACTCCTGAGACCATAGTTTTCCAAACTTGCCCTTTTACTCTTTCAGGGAAAAAGGCCAAAGCAAAATATAGCGTAAGACATGCTTTTAAATAGTAGTCTCTCAGGATAGTGAGATGTATCAGTGTTTAAGGGATCCTGCGACTAAGCCTGAGGATCTAAGTTGGATCGTGTGACCATAGGGTGAAAGGAAGAATCACCTCCTACAAGTTATCCTCAGACCTTTGTACACCCGTACACACATGTGCACAAACCCAAACATACATACACACACAGAGCAGGAAGGGAAGGAGGGAAAGAGGGAGGGAGAAAAAGCATATTTTAAAATATTTTTTAATTTTGTAATGAAAATGAGTAAGACATTAGATTTGGCAATAATGGCAGACCTCAAAATTTAGTTTACTTTCTTTTCTGTCAGTATTATTGATCTGCTGATTTTGCATAAGATTCGTTTTTGACTAATATTTGGACAAGCAACTAAATTATAAATATATTAGTTCTTTGGCTCTGGGATTCTAATGCAAATATGGGAAGTTCTCTGAACATTTTTTTTCATCTCTGGAATGTGTGATTGTGTGATTCTGTGATTTCAGAACAGAAATGTCAGTTACAAAAGCCTATTTATTTCTGGCTGACAACCATATTTTATGCTATGATGTTCTTTGTTTGATTTCTTTTAATATTCAGCTATCATACCAAACACCCCCCCCCCCCCAACAGAACAACCAAGAGCACTAAGCTAGGCTTAGCTGACAGGAGAGAGGTCCTCTCGGGGTCCGGGAATGGTGATTGGCAGGGAAGAGAAACCCCTAATGCTGGGAAGGTTCTGTTTGTTGATCCAGGAGCTAATTATATGCTTGGGTTAGATTAATGAAAATTCACCAGACTGTATATTTTTCTGCAGGTATACTATTCTACGAAAAGTTCTAAAATGACAATTCAAAAATTATCTGATATTACAAATCTTCTTTAAAACTTTTTTTAGTCTTTTTCTTATATTTATTTGTTTGTTTGTTTAGTACAAATTTATTCACTTTGTATCCCTGCTGTAGCCCCCTCCCTCCTCCCCTCCTAGCCCCACCCAGCCTCCCTCTCCTCCTGTGCCCTTTCCCTAGCTCCCTGACAGGGGAGGACCTCCTCCCTTTCTATCTGGCCCTGGCCTTTAAAATTACATTTATTTGGTGTGTGTGTGCACACGTACATGCTCATGAACACGCATGTGTATGTGCACCACATGCATTGTAGGAGCCTGAGTAGGTCAGAACAGGCAACAGATCCCAGGAACTAAAGTTATAGCTGGCTGTGAGCCACACATAGGTGCTGAGAATCGAACCTGAGTCCTCTGCAAAACCAATAAGTGCTTTTAACCACTAAGCCATTATTCCAGCCTCCAAGTTAACAAAGTTTTGAATTGCTTTTACACTTACCCACGACTGGCCAATACTTGAAATTGTTAGCCTTTGTGACAAGCCACAAACAATATGCAGTGATTTTCTTAGCTCTTTTCTTTTGTTGTGGGTATTAAGAGCTGATAATGTTAACTGTGATATCAAAACATAGTACACATTGCTAAGTATATTGGAACTATAACAAAACTTTCTTCTTGAAGCAGTATGCCAAGATTAGACAACTTTAATAACCTCGTAAAAGCAGACACTTTTAATATTCAGGCTGTACTTCCAGGATCAGATATGAACCTGGGAAGAGAGTTATACAAGACTAAACAGGAGTTGGGAGATTGGCTAGCACAATCTCATTCAGACTCTTCTACACACTATTTTCCCAGCCCTCTTCTCCACCTTCAGGTGTTTTCACTACAGTTGTTTTATACTAACAGAATCTTCCTGTTTTTTAATGGAGCAAAATTAGAATACATTACTATTTGAGCCTAAACAGCAACATGCATGTTGTCCACAAATAACTCCATAGGCAAAAAGATTAATTCTGAAGGTCTTTAGACAACCCAATTCAATCCCGACTCATTGTTATCAGTCTTTGTACCTTGACCACGTCAAGTCACCTACCTTCCTCATCTAGAACATAATTTTCTTATTTTCTTTTCGGCTATAAATAGGTCACAAATAGTTATATAGAGACTCATCAGTATATAGATTATTATTTTTATCCTTATATTTATTATTCTCGAATATAAAAGTAATGTTCAAGTAGAATCCTCCTTTTCTGAAGATAGTCTAGTTTAAACTAAAGTTTAAAAATATTTTTCTTGAAATGTGATAAATTTCTATAACATTTCAGAGGCAAAACATTAGAACATTTCAACTCTAAATAATGTGTATTTTTAAATTGGAAGAATACATTCTCCAACAAGCAGTGAGTATTTCAGCTAGTGGCCAAAAACCTTTATCAACTGCTCAGCGTGAAAAGTGAGGTTTCTGTAGGTTTTCCCATCCTGGTCAGTGTAAATTCCATGCAGTTGAGAGTAGAATGCTAATATCACTTTCTATAGGACTGCGCCCCTAAGCATGGCAGCAGCTCCATGCAACCCACTGCAAGCAATGGAGGAAGCAATCCGCACAGACCACCACCCATGACAACATGAGAACATAACTCTGCACTAATTCATCAGCATCAAGAATGAAAAATCAATCGATTCCCATGCTGCAAATGTGCCCTTTGAGGGCAAAACAATAACCCAAAGATCTCGGATGCCTTGCACCTGCACGTGGGCAAAGTTAAAGTACATTTTAGAGAAAATGCAAAGGTCCAAAAACAGAGACTAAGATGCTATGCATAGCCAAGAACAGTTCTCATCCTGCTCACAGTTTCCTTCACATAGTTGTTGCCATAGTGTCAGTTGTTATGGGCAAACATATGTCTCCGAACGTTTTCATACCATGTGTGTCTCAAAATATTGATAACCTACCTACCATATAACTCATTTGGATTTTCTGTCTGTTTATTTGTTTTGCCCATGTCAACCACAGTGGGTTAAATACATGATACATGAGTATCCCTTTCTCTGAATATGTCTGTTGATGTCCCTAATAAATAGAAAAAGTCAGTCCTGATTTCTTTCCACATTGACATGCAGGTCAAATGCCAAGGAAAACTGTGTTTTAGAAAGGAGAGACTTTGTGGACTGTTTTTCAATTAAACCATTAACTGGAATCTAATTTTGAGCAAAATGATATTTGATTGCCCTCTCTTCCAAACTGTCCTCAATCCATTCAGAACAGTACAAACAGGAGATCAGAGCACCTGGGGATTGAGTGTAGTTCAGGTTCTTTTTGTTAAAGTAAAGATGACGGGAAACACAGAAGGCTGAAGGAATGGTTTAATGATAGCATTGTAAAGCCCTGGGTTAGATTCACCATGGCCAGAAGCCTACGGTTAGGGCAAGGGCAAGAATAAGTGTGTGCTAATAAATGCATATGTGGTGCCAGGGCTGAGGCAAAGCACAGTGGCTGACTGTAATACTGTGCTCATGGTGTACAGGCGCACCTTGGCTGACATGAAGCTCTCAATGTGAGGAACAAATCACAGAATGGTCAAGACACTGTGGCGTAGCAGGCCGCTGTAGAGAAGCTTCCAATTAAGACATCATGGGAGTCCATGACCTCAGTCCGTGTCTAATGGTAAAATTCTACAAACTAACTAGGAAGTGATCATTTGGAGCACCTCCTACATATTCACATAAATACAGGCACAATGATTTAAATTTTAGTGACAACTATCTTGGTGCTGATTCCTGACACAACATTCCTGACAGTTCCACCGTTGCTTTTTGGACGCCAGGTATTTGCTGTCTTCAGTTCATCCCTGGCTGTCTTATTCTTTAGCTTTGAGCAGTTGGATAGATGTTACGTCAAGGATTAAAACAGACCTGCACATAAGTGAATCTTGTACCTGGAGGGTTCATTTCAAGTCAAGTACTGAAACAGATGTCAGGCTCTGAAAAGGCACCAGCAACTGCTTCTTAGATGATCCATCCCACCTGGCAAAATGGAATTTCGACCTTTTTATTTAAAATTATCATGTGGAAAAAAACAAACTTATCTCAGGCCCCTTGGCTCCTAGTGTGTTCTGTGACTGATTTTCCTTTTTGTGTCTTCATTGTCTCACCTATAAGATGAAGTGACCCATTGGCGTCATGAGATCTGTGCCCTCAGTTCCTCCCAGGCTTTAAATTTTCAAATACAACCTTAATATAAAATTTCCATCCAGAAATTAAGCAATTCCTTTGTAACAAGATCCAGTACAAAAAGGTCTCCTGTCATCTGTGAGCTTTGTGAATAAACTCTACCATTTGTATTTTCACTTCTATGTGAGGAATAGAAGTTTCCTTTCTATTTGAGGAACAGCAATTGACGTTTAGAAACATTCCCCGGAGACACCGGTTCTTCCTTATTTCCAGTCTACAATGGAACCTCTGTTATAGGTTTCAGCCATAGACAAATTGGTGTCTTAGTAGTTTGCTATTATTTCTTTCTGTGTGTGTATTTGTGAGTGTGTACATGTGTGAACAGATGCCTTCAGAGGCCAGAAGAGGGCACCAGATCCCCTGAAGCTGCACCTACAGACATTTCTCATTCTGCCAACTTAGTGCTGGGTTTCCAACTCTGATCTTCGTGATAGAACAGCAAGAGTTCATCACTGCTGTGCCGTGTCTCCAGCACCCACATTCGCATTTTAGATGTGCCCATCATTTGTACTTTTCTGGGTAAGAACCATTCTTTTCATAGACTTCTGCCTCTGAATTCTTAATTAGATTAGCACCCTACATTCTAAAATGTTCTTCGTGCGCAAAAAAAGCAAGGAAAATATTTAAATCAGAAAAAATGTTGAGACACGAGACCAACAGCCATGTTACAATGTAGAGACCTAGATTAGATCTGAGGAACCGTCATATAGCCTGGCCTCTGGGAGCTTCTTTTTTAGAGTTCTACCGCTTGCCATGTTTTAGGAGGAATAGAGAGGAATTCTAACTTGGACGACTCATTTCAAACACAGGCTGCACCTCCAGGAACTCTCTGTTGTGAGAAGATTAAGTCAGGTGGTCCATGCAGGGAACACTGGAAACAATGCTTGGGGGCTTAAAAAATCGACTCTCTCTATGATTCCTTTACCAACTCTGATTAAAATGGATCTGTGAGGTGAGAGGACAAAGAGAGAAAGCTCTAGATTGTGTGTCAGGCAAATTGTAGACAATGCACAACCCAGAATTCCAGCACCCACATCACTCCTTATTGTGAAGTCACAACTCTCCAGGAAAACAGTGCCACTGTTATGGTGCCATTAACTCCTGGCTGACTACAGGGAATGTGCCTTTGCTTGGGGCTTTCTTCCACCCATCCCTCAAGGCATAGAGAAAGTGTTCCCTTTAATGACAGTAACTAATAAACTCTTTCTTCCACTGCCTGCCTTCTTTCCGTGTTCTTGTGCAGCTCAGCTACATACATCATCAGATGTTCCCTGCTCATGCCTCCATTCCAACCAACATCCCACCGGAGCCTTTGAATTTCTCACTCTTTAATCAAGGCTTTGTAAGTTTTCCTTAAGCTTGCCTTGTGGCGTCCTTGTGCTGATCAAATTCTGACTCTATCTGGCAATGTCACATAGTTCAAAAGCTTAAAGAAAAGTAAAAGTTAAGTCTCCAAATGAGCCAATCTTAGAAAAAAAGTCAAAATGGAAATAGTTTTACTGGTAAATTAATGTGGATTCCCTGAAGTGAGGTTAGTATCAGCCTTTCACTATGCACAGGAATGCTTTCCTGGTTTCGAGAGGTCTACAAGGTACAGCGGGTCACCTGTAACCTGTAGAAGATGCACAAGACAGGCTAAGACATTTCTGTAATTCAAAAGTAGAAAATCACTCTTCAGATATACTATCCAAAATAGTTCCTAAAAAACATGACTATAGTTACTTACTAAGTGGTTAATATACAATATGAGGTGACTCATATGCACAAAATAAGGACATGATTGTTCCATGCTGTGGCTGAAGGATTTTAATTGTAGATATTAGGAAGACTACAGCCAGAGGCATCTGGAAGAGTCCAGAGTGGAGAGAAAGTAGTTAACTGAACATGGCCAGGAGACTGAACAGAGCCTTAAGGGGAGAGAGAGGAAGAGAAGAGAGTAGGGGAAGAAAGAAGGGCCCAGGAAAGCCCATGAACTGGAGACGTTTAGGGTAGGGAGTGGTGAGAAGAGCCACAGGTAGTACCTGTGAGCCTGGAGGCCATCGTGAGGCATCACAGACAGGCATTTGTCTGGAGTTTCAAGTTTCTTTTGAACCTGATAATATAGAATTATTGGAATAGAAATACAGGATTTGTTTTGATGGGGATAATTTTAGAATCCTTAAAGCCACATATCACAAAATAAGGAACCCTACAGGAAAATGTGAAAGTTAAGAATATGATATAAGATATGATAAACATAATGAAATCTATACACCTAAAAAAGATAATCCAGAGAGCGGACTTGGGGTAAGATGATCAATCCTCGTTTAGAAAGACAGATGGGATGTGCATTGAACGTATGACAGGAGTCTACTGAGCGCATCTGAAAGACGCTAACTAGCAGTGTTTTCAAAGCAGATACAAAGACTCATGACCAAACCTTCAGCAGAGTACAGGGAATCAAATGAAAGAAGGGGAGTTAGTCTGATGGGGAAAGGATAGGAGCTCCACAAGGACCAAATATATTTGGGCACAGGGTCTTTTCAGAGACTGACATTCAACCAAGGACCATGTATGGATATAACCTAGAACCTCTGCTCAGATGTAGCCTGTGGTAGCTCAGTAACCAATTGGTTTCCCATAGTGAGGGGAACAAGGACTATTTCTAACAGGAACTCAATGACTGGCTCTTTGACCTCCCCACCCCCCAAGGGAGGAGCAGTCCTGTTAGGCCACAGAGGAGGGCTTCGTAGCCAATCCTGAAGATACCTGATAAAACAGGATCAGATGAATGGGGAGGAGGTCCCCCCCTATCAGTGGACTTGGAAAGGGGCACGGTGGAGATGAGGGAGGGGTAGGATTGGGAGGGAATGAGGGAGCGGGACACGGCTGGGATACAGAGTTAATAAAATGTAATTGATAAGAAAAAAAATAAAATTAAAAAAAAAGAATATCATTCACTTACTTCTTCGTAGATCAATAAATATTTTCACACATGTCTGTGTGTATGTATGTGTGCATGAATGTAAGAGCCTGCAGAGGCCAGAAGAGGACATCATATCATAAAGCTGGTATTACGGGCAATTGTAAGTGGCCTGATACGGGGACTGGGAACTAAATTCTGGTCCTCTGCAAGAGCAATAAACATGTTTACCCATTGAGCCATTTCTCCAACCCTCCAAAACTAATTTATGTCATGAAAAGTCTTAAAATAAAAGGAAAGCCTTTACTATATTGTCATTGCTGTTGTCAAAAGCTGCCATTCTGGAGAGTTCATTCCCATTTTCTCCTCACTCACTAACCCCTGGTGAACTATTTTCCCATGCCCCTTTTCCACCCAAATGTACTTCAATTTTCCCTCTGGCCACTAAAAATGATTTCCTTTTTATCAGATTATTCTTGCCAAGAGAATTTTAGAAATATTTTCTACCATCAATCTATCCTTAATACTCATGTGTTTCAAAGAAGACCCAAACTGTATCTAAATAATGAAGAACTGTTGACAGAATGTGGGCAAGCTGTCAGGAAGAAGTGGAGAGGCAATTGTGTCAAACCTGAATATTTACATTATCACAAAAAAGGGGAAACATGGTCTTAGTGCACACTGACTTCCCTGAAAATATCCCCACCCCACTAGACTGAATTCGGAGGCTGAGCCTATCACCACAGCTACTGAAATCCCTTGTAGCAGAGAACTTCCCCATCCAGCTCTTCAAACATACATCCATGTTCTTCAAACACACACACATGCTCTTCAAGCACACATGCATGCTCTCCTGACAAAGATCATAAACATTTTTTGTAAATGACTTTGTCCATGTGAGCAATTGCATTGGTGCCAGTCACTCTGCAATCTTCTCCTCTTTCACCATTCGTCCCAAATGTTTCCCTGGGATGAATGTCCTCACAAAGGTCCCTGGGACTGTAGCGAGTTCAAGTTGAAAGTGCCAGCTACGTAGCAGCATTATCAATCAGGAATTAAATAGTTCACAGAGGTTCGAAACAATATTTACTTTACTACACACACCTTTCTCTTTTTCATTATTTCCTTCTGTCTATACTAACCTAACTTCTAGGAATACTTTTAGAAATAAACAACAAAGAAAATTAGTTTCTTACAATGTTTTGTGTAGCATCACCAAGAGGAAATAGTAAATTTATGTAAAGTTATTATATTACTTTTAAGGCATTTCATCCTATTAATTAAAATTTGTCAGTGAATAACTTCTTTGTGGTTTTATTTATGTGTTTGTTTGTTTGTTTGTTTGTTTGTTTTGGAAAGTATTGCCAAGGAACCAAAACCTTAGAATATATGATCCTCCTACTCAGCCTCCCCTTACTTGAATTACAAGCCAATGCCACCACACTCTGTAAGAGTTTTCAGTATGTATTTTGATTTCCTTAGAGATATTCCAAATAACATTTATAAATTTGATGAAGAGAAAACAAAAAGAGTGTAAAGGGGACATGAAGAGGACAGGTATAATAATATTTTAATTCTACCCTTCCTAGATATAAGTGAAACAAGGAAGGAAATTCAATGGTAAATTTTTATTTTCCTAAGTTTTATTATATAGAATTGATGATCTTATGAGTGACTTTGGTACATTTTAAATGTTACATACACGTTTGTGACCGCTGGAGAGATGATACGGGTGTAACAAACGAAGTTTCTGTTTTGTAGACCCGTGCCAGGATGCACTGATGACCAAAGAGCCAGTGTGGGTTACCTTAGGCCGGACCTCACCTGTAGAAACTCGGTTCAATTTGGGAGAGATTTCACATGCTTCAAGTGACTGATTAGCAATAGATTGGTCTTTCAGAGTGGGAACAAAGAAAGGGAAAACTCCTTAACTTCTCTTTCCGCTGTGTTTTGCTCAGTTTCCTGGTGCTCTTTGCTGGTGGTTCCCCTTTCCTGGTATCCCACAGCTACCAGAGTTCCCAAAAAGGTATGCTGCCTGTGGGACCCTGCTGCAATTTACAATGCTTCCTACTGGAACTCCCGTGCTCCTGGAGAGGACTTTGGAAGTCATACAGAAGCCCAATAACAGCACACAAAGGCTAGGCAGCCTGGCCCTTGTCAACCACAAGCGAGTGTCTGGCACACAGAGTTCACTTGTGGAGATCCCTCTCTGATAAAAAGTGGAAAATGCGTACCATGAAAAATGACTGTAATTCTTCTATTGTTCATTTAATTTCACGAATTATGCACACAGGTTTAACATTCTCCAAATGGAAACAAGATGTTGAAGCTTCAAAATGGCTCCTAACACAACAAAAATCTAACTCTTAAACATACCGGCTTTCTGTTCTCTCTACAAGCTGTCTTTCTACTGGAAGTTCAGGCTTCTTTCATTGATATCTTTAAAAAATTGAAATAATCATAAGAATTTTTCATCGTTTACATAGTTTAAGATAAAAAATGGTAAATAAATCATTCATACAATAAGAATGATTACCAGCCTGTAAAGTGGAATGCAGAATTACCTCAGATATATTACCCACGATGCTTTTCAGCACACGGCAGCTAATTACCAGCAGAAAGGTCATACAAAAAATAATGTGATTAGAAGACGTTGAAGAAAAAAAAAAAATAGCCACATATTTGGACATAGACCAAATTCCCTTTTTGCCACTGTAACGGAAAACCATTTCTTCAATATTTAATGAAACGCTTATGCTACAGCACCTGGCCACATTGTCAGAGCAGCCTAACCCCCGCCTCCCTGGCGGGTCATTACTGCAGCCATCTGAAAGGGGGCAAACTGTTCATCGAGGACAATAATGCCAGTCTTTAAGAATCTACAGCTACAAAACAGCAGGAGACAGAGTTTTGGCTTTGATCTTGGGAAAAATGGCTGGGGGCAAAATGCTGTTTCCTAGCATCAGAGGCTGTACAGTTAGCAATAATTGTGGAAGTCAAAGCCATTCTCGGGACTCAACTTGGCTGCCCTGCTTTGCTTGCTCTCTCCCCTTGCAGAAAGCTAGCAGCTCCTGGTGAGAGATCCTTGTCAACAGGAAAACACTAGTTCACGCTACCGTGCTAATGATCCAATGCATCAATAGCTCGAACAATCACAACAAGCAGATGTCCTAAGTTAATATAGACTTCCCTGGGATTTTCCTGGTGAAATGTGGCTTTAAAAGGCATCAGTCTTTTGTCCTCACTAGAGAACGGCTAAATCCTGGCACCAATTCCTTGGGTATGTGAACCTCAGCCTAATGGAATTTAATTACTTTCGTGGTATTAATCATCTGTACAGTAGAGCAAAGAGTATTTTATTGCCACTTTTAAGGGTTATCGGCACATTTATTTCAAATGAACTGTCAAACTGCATTACGTGTAAGGCATGCCAGGTTTGAAACCTGCAGTTCAGGTGAAAATAAATTTATGGTTTAAACCTCTTCCCCCACCATCAACATTCTACCCATTATTAGCAGCCGCACATATGTAAGACTCTCAAAATTAAAAGAAGTTAAGTGTTGAATTACCTACTCGTTTCTTACTCTCTGGTTTTATCCCTCATTCCAAGCTTTTTGACTACTCATTTGCAAAGGTTGCTTTATACCACGGACCCCAGGAACACCGCTTGGTGGCAAATAGGCTGTGACACCATTACAGAAGCCTTGCTTAGTTACAGAAAAGTGAGGCTCATCTTGTCCATTATCAGGCAACAGGTTCCAGCCAGCTCAATACTACATGCTTCTTCCATCCCATGCTATTCAGCAAATGCTTTTATTTTTGTTCACATTCAGGGGAAAGAGGTGTACATTTCTTGCTACTTTTGGTTGATTTTTAACCTTTCTCAACTGTATCATAAAGAGTTCTAAGGAACTCTGGCATCATTTATAAAGCTTTCTCCCATCCTAAATAGATCCAACACTGGATTGCGTGATGACAAATTTAGGTTGATTCTACAGACTTCAGGAAACTACTTTCTGGTGAAGCATTCTATAGAAATCAGAGGTGGCAAACTGAAGAAAGAGTGTGGAAAAAATACAGAACAAGATAAATATAGTAGGAAAGGCTTCCAGAGCTCCAGAATTCAATCTGTGGGCTTTACCCTCTGAAAGGTTAGTTATACTCCAAGGCTAATTCTTGAATCTCTTTGGCTTCCTCATCTGCAGAGTGGCAATATACTGGTAGGTGTAAAGGTTCAAAGATAATAATGTGTGCAAATAAAATCATCTTAGCTTAGCACTCTGTACCCATTGAGCCTTCATTGTTGCTGTAGTTATAACACAAAGGAGGACATACCCTACTTGAAAAGCCATATGCCACCCCCACCCCCCGTTTGATTGGATCATTGTTGAATGGGACACCTTGTGAACTCCAATGACATTTAAGATACCTTCATTTTTCTCTGCCTCAAACTGCTCCTTCCCTACTTACGTCCTCACAGCTCCTGACCTGTTCCACACCCACCTGTTTAAGGAATTTTCCACTCATCTCATTTCAGAGACATTCTGCAGCAAGAAGCAAATGAGAGCAATTTGTGACATGAGACGCTGCATGTGCAAAAGACACATAATTAGTGTCAAAATGGATGCATTTGCTTTTTAGAGTCTATTTGTCCTGTGATTTCAAATGAATCAAGCTGCTACATCTCTCTCAACAGCTTCATACTACTCCATAATGAATTAAATGGCTCCCTTGAAAAAAAATGTAAGCATTATGAGCAAAATGCTCTTTCAAATGTTGGGATGAGAAGGATTTAAAAAGACTCTTCTGTGTAGTGCTCCTCAGTCTAAAGATCGCCGACAGATTCAGAATCTTTGAAAGAAAAGCATTCTCTCAGAAAACACACACACTTTTTTTATCCATCTTTCCAAACATTATAATCACCAGTTGTGGATAGGGAAAAAAAAACAGCTACCATATTGAACAAAGCAGAACAGCAAAGAGCTGAATTTCCTTAGTATGGCTCTATGTCCTGAACACGCAATCAAGGCCCCAAACCCTTTCAAAGGCATTTCATAAGAGAAGAAAGAATGTTCCACTCATCGCTCTAAAAGGTTTCTGTTCTCCCATTTAGGAGAGCCCTCTGTTTCCACTGCATGCCTACGTCTCTCTCTTCTGTAAACCTCTTTGTTCAGTATTAACGTGTCCTGAGTCTATGTCTCTAATGCTTCTCTTCAGGTAAGTGGGTGCTTCCAAACTTCCCAGACCTTGGTCTTTCATTCTCTTTGGAAATGAAACAAGGTCATCCTTGAATATGAATGACAGTGATGTGTGGAATGGGAAGAAAATTATGGCAACTTTTAAAGGCAAGATATACAGCTATTTGAAGATGAAAGTATCAATAACTTAATTGGATATAGCTAAAATATGAAAGCAACTCACCTTGATCTAGCAAAATCATGCATTAACAAATTATGTACCAAGCTCAATTCCTAGTAATGACACATGCACTTTGTATTTAACAAAGAAGTTCAAATTAATGCTAGATTTACAGAAATAACCTTTTCCTAACTGAAAAAGCAGAAAGTAAACAAAAGGAAAGTATGACCAGATTACACGTGGTAGACCATGAGAGTCCAGGCTAGCTCATTGTCACCTCTGAAGACCAGAAGGCCTACTCTGGCATCCTATTTCCTTATTTTTCCAGCCACAAACTCTTTGTCTTCATTTAAGAAATGAAGACAATGTTAATCAATTTAAAAAAGCACATGAGGATAAAAGAGATAAAATTTATATGCCAAGTTAGACTACATAAATCCAAAGTGTTATAAAATGACAACTATATTAGAGGCAAATTAAATAATTTCATTTCTTTTCTTGGAGGAAGCCCCAGGCTTTTCACTTGTGCACTCTGGCCATTATTTCTAGGTAACATGCTCACAGTATCCCTACTAGAGAGAATACCTTTTCTATAATCTAATCTATAATCCCAAAGTACAGAATCCCTCCTCTTATATTGAGAAAACCAAAACACAAGTTTGTTTTGATAACTAGGGGAAGAAAAGAAGGAACTTATTTTATACTTTGTGCCATCAGATAAGGGTGTTAACTCACAACAAATGCTGAATGCTATTTCCGGGCTACCTTTGTAAGACTGGGTAAAGAATAAGGGCACCAGACAGACAGCTCTGCTTTCTCATCACAGACTCACGGTCAGCCCTTTCCCATCTGCAAATACAGATTACCACTTCAAAGTGTACTATGCGACTTATCAATTAATATGCTCATCTGAGCATCAATAACTCACTTACTAACATTTCCACTAATGTAATGTTTTAGGTAAATGTGACTTTTCACTTACCAAAATTTATTTTTTGGAAATAACTTCTTTTGTGAAATCATCTCCAATTATTCCTTTGCTCCCTTCTTCAGATACTTTTGTCTGCTGGAGATGTTTTAAGGTGCACTGGATGCAGGTAGGCTTGGTGTTCTAGATGAGAAGATATCAATTGATGTGCCCATCAATCTAATATTTCCATATTATTTTCATCCTGTTTTACTGTACTCTGGAGTCTTCTCTGCCCCTTAAACTACTTTTGTGTGATGGGGAGATTGATAGAGCTGCCCATAACTCCTAATTCATTCAAACAGTACACACTGTTTTAATCATAGCTATTTTCAGTTATATCTTTTTTATGAACTAAATTGCTCTTATACTAATCTGACCTTTTTTATGTGAAATAGTCCAGGTTGGATAAGTAACGCAGTATTCAAAGATACAACGATAAAAAGGATGTTAGCTCAGTGGTAAAGAGCAATGTTTCAAACATAGTGTTAATCATTTCTACAAACATGAGAATTACATAAAAAGATTTTCAATATGAGTTAATATTGAGATATTTAACACTTATGACAGAGATGTATGTGTCTATCCTGTTTTTCATAAATGTCGTTGCCATTTGACTAATTAACCAAAGGCATCTGTGTGTAAACGAGTACTGCCTCCATCACAGCCTGGGATCTTTCTGCATCAGTCTCTAGGAGACAAAACTAAGAAGCTCAGTTCTGTTTACTAGTCCCCTCCAGTAAGAACAGTGTAGATGAGGCAGAAGATGAGGCCTCTGGCTCCGTGCCCAGGCAGGCCCCTTAGTGTGTGTTGTGAACCTGGGCAGAGACTGCTTTCCCTCTCTGATCAGTGCACAAGCACCCTACGAAGAGATATGGCCCAGTGGGAATGCCCCCACCTAGCACACACAAGGTCCTATTAGGTTCATTGTTTATGCCAAAAAAGAAAAGAGACAACATTTTAACTACCTCATAAGATTTCACAATTTAAATTTAAAAAGCTTTTCACCTAGATCACTTTTAATATTTCTACTCACACAATTGCCAACAATTATAAGAGGAAGGACTGTACCTCTTACCTTCACTCTAGACCTCATTTAGAGCTTAATGTCATTGCCTAAGCACTTCAGCTTATTTCTGGACAGTCTCAGTATTACACAACATTCTTACCTTTGAGATTGAAAGATGGTATTTGGGTATTTGTTCCCAATATGCTTCCATCAACCCAAAGCCTGATTTTGCAAGGGCAGTCAAGATTTGTATCAAGAGAAAGAATACTTTGTCAACTATTTAAAGCAACAATTTAATGCCATCCTACTTCTGCCTCTGCAGCAAGCCTGTCAGATGGAAAACAATCAGGGCACAACAACAAATTAGGATTACTGTTAATATAATGAACAAAGCTGGTGAAATAGACATGTTATATATATGAGAATATAACATTCATAGGCACGTATATTTGATATATTAAATAAGAGTTTATGGGGATGAAGAGATGACTCAACAGTTAAGAGCACTGTATGCTCTTTGAGAGGACTTGAATTCAATTCCCATATCCATGCGGTGGCTCACAACAACTGCACCTCCAGTCCCAGGGGATCTGATGCCACCTTCTGGCCACTGTAAACATTGCATGCACATGGTGCATAAACACACGTGCAGACAAAACACCCACACGAGTAAAATAAAAATAAAGGTTAAAAAAATTAGACAATTTATTATATATCTATGTGAAATGCTGTTTTCTTATTTGAATTACTCTCAGTTCATATTGATGTAGCTACTAGTTTAAAAACATGATTAATTTTTGTAGACAGAGATAAAAGGGATAGAATGCATGCATAGACATATTAATGATAAGCTATAGATACTATATGCAGACTGATGAATCATTCATTCATTCCAAGAACAGCTATAGACATTTGTTATGTGCCCCTATTTTGTGAGTTGGAACCACAAGAGTGAAGAAGCCTCTTACTCATAAACATACAAATCAACAAGGACTCATAGCTTGACCTCTGTGCCCCAGCATTCTGTTTGGAGAACACAACTAAGCAGTTTACTAGATTTGAAAAGTTCCAGTATAAAATGGTATGTGAAATTCTGACTTCTAAAGAGTATTCAACGTGAAAACTATCTTTAAATTACAGCTACGATGTTTTTTTAAAACAAACAAGGATTATAAAATTCTTTAGACTTAAAGGGTTTCGTTTTTGACAGTGTAAGAAGGGAACTGTAAGTGACTTAAGTACATGAAACAGGGTGTGTATTTTTGCAAAAGGAAGGAAAGAAAGAAAGAAAGAAAGGAAGGAAGGAAGGAAGGAAGGAAGGAAAGAGTGCTGTTTTGTCATGGAGCGCCAGTCACTGCAGCGGAGCACATATTGACAGAACAGACAGAAACACTGACAGAGCGCACCCAAATGCCCAGTTGTTATCTGTATTAGTAGTCGTTTTTTAAGGCTTTTTCCTTCTTTTTTGAGGTTATACTACTATTATATCATTTCCTCCTTCCAAACACCCCATATATCCCTCCTTGCCTCTCCTTCCATTAATTGTTGCTATATGCACTTAAATATATATATATATCTTTAAATATAACCTTCTCCGTCTATATAATATATGTTATATATATATATATATTTATATATATATTTAAATATAACCTTCTCCGTCTATATAAGATATATTATATATATATATTTATATATATATATCTTTAAATATAACCTTCTCCGTCTATATAATGTCTGATGTTCCTTGTATGTATGTTTTCAGGGCTGACCATGTGGGATTGGATAACCAATTGGTATGCTCTTCCCTGGGGAAGACTATTTCTCCTACTCTCAGCAGTCCTCAGTTGTCTGTAGTACTTTGAGTATGGCTGAGGCCTTGTGAGCTTTTCCAACATTTCTAAAAAATAAATTAAAAAAGATTCTCTACAATTTCACATGGTTCATCCTAAATAATACACCAGATGGGCATGAATAACATAGGGGAGAAAACCACAGCTCAGTAAGGCAGAAAAGAAATGGTTTCAGGATATCGCCCTCTTACTAGGTTGGTTAAAGAAGGACTCGCCCTTCATAAGCCAGCCAGCAGGGTACTATGGAAATCTTTGGGAAGAACACTGGAAACAAGAAGCGTACGGAATCTGGTCACTGAAAGCCAGCCTGGGCATCGGTGGCCAGAGTGGGGTGTGCAGTGACTGAGCAGGGTCGTTCGGCCACAGTGGAGAACTGGCTCTCCTCCAAGGAGACTAGCATGTTGGCAGGGCCTTGAGCAGGGCAGTAGCCCTGTGCAGCTTACTTTCTACTAGGGATGTCCTGGTTGCTGGCCCAAGAATGACATGTGAGAGGCAGGGAGGCAAGTTAGGAAGAGATCATGGCATGCTGAACCATGTGGACAGGACTAGGGTGGTGCGAATAGTCAGACTGAGGCTGTTAGGACAGAGAGAGTTGATGGTACTAACTAGAAAGAATGCTGAGCAAAAGGGATTGGCATAAGCCCCAGTGTTTGACTTCACAAATGGAAGGATTCAGTTGTCTCTGACTGATGTGATCTTTGACTAAGGACCAGAAGCACACCTGACTTTCAATCTGGAATATGAAAAATTAGACTTCCTAGTTACCAACTGAACTGTCAAATAACAGTTTGCAGTTCTGGGGTTCAGAGGAGTGGCCAATGATGGATGCATACTGTTAAGTTTTTAAATTATTTCCTGCATATAGGTGTTTTCCTTAATGTATGTCTTGGTACCACAGGCATGCCTGGTGGCTTCAAAGATGAGAAGAGCACCCCCCCACACTCCGTGGACTGGAGTTCTAGACTATTAGTAGCCACTATGAGAATGCTGGAAATAATGCCTATGTACTCTGGAAGAACAGCCAGTTCTCTTAACTACTGGGCCATCTCTCCAGCCCCTGTAGGCATAACTTTATGGTGTTATGTTTTTAAATGTTATAAATGTCCATGATTTGCATCAGACAGTGCTTCCACCTTTCAGGTTACTACAGGATCTATAGTATAGGCAAAGATGCAAAGAGGGCTCAGGACTGAACATCAGAATTTTCTCATATTTGGATTCTAAGAAGAGAAGGATTAGCCTGAACTGGTAAGTGCTTAATGAGTAGGAGATAATCAAGGGAAATGCTGTCCTGCAAGATCTATCTATGTAGAGAGTGCTTCAAATGCAGAGACAAATTCATTATATCAAATGTTGCCCACTGTCTACATTAGGAGTATTAGGAAAAGAGACTCGGTCAAAGATCACAGAACTCACTGGTGACCTTGTGGTGACCTTGGCAGGGCTGTTCTTTAAGAAAAGAGAAGAAACACCTGGCTGGGTAGGTTCAAAGAGTGCTGTGGGCTGGCGGTGCAGCCCAGTACGCAATACAGAGTATGTGAATGTGAGTGCAGCTCACTGCCTAAGAGGGCCTCGGGCTGATGACAAAGAAGGAAAGAAAGGAAGAAGAGAGGAACGGGGGAAGAGGAGATATAAGGTGAGGTGATAAGTAAGCCAAATACAGACAGATGAGTATTTTCTTTTTATGTAAATATAAAAACTATGAAAGGAAAAAGAAAAAGATGACCTGAAAGCAGCAGAGTTAGTAAGGAAGAGGAAGTGAGAAGAGAGGTTAGTGAGGAGAGTGTGTGTGCTTAGAGCAGTATGTGTGTGTGCGTGCGCGCGCGTGTAAGTAACACTTTAAGGCTCAATAACATGTATAACAAGTGTGTATCAATAATTATAGCTTTAAAAGGTAGTGTTGGCAAAATTGACTATAGATGATGTGAGTGTAAAACATAAAATCTCAAGTGTATTTTTTTCCAAAGCAAATGGCATGACTTTCTGAAAAGTGATACATAAATTATGTATATTCTTGGCTGTCCCGGCTCATTAAATATAAACTGATGGTCAGCCATGGTGGTATATGACTCTAGCCCCAGACACAGGATACTGAGACAGGAAGAGCAGGTTCCAAGGCCAAACTTGGAGTTTGGTGCCAGTGTGGGCTATAAGACTGATATCAAATTAACTAACTAAATAATCTAGTCATTTCACATAACTAACAGAACTCATTTAAATGGTCATATATTTTATATTTATCTGTGCTGCATGCTTAAGCACAAATGTAAAATAATATACATAATGAGGTTCTATAGTGGCCCTAGCAATAGGCAGACAAAAAGGTTGGCCCCAGCTTTCTTACTAAGTATTTCAGTTTATACATCCTCATTTTGACTCTAGAATCTATGTCAGTAGCATGCAACTGTATTTGAGCTCCTTACGATCTTTGAGAATCAGATGAAAAAAATTACTATCACACCTTGCTGAACAGAAATATCCCCATGTGTTAGAAACTCAGTCTTCAGAATAAAATGCCAATATGTTTTCTTCCCAAAGAGGACATGAGGGTGGGCCCCTCTGCTGATATAAACAGCTTTCTTTACAAGACGTGGTAAAATGATGCTGTGATCCAGCTCTCTCGGCAATGATGCCTTCTCAATTCTCCTAGAACAATTTTACAAAGCTCAGTAGATGTGACCCATCTAATATGGATTTCCAAGTCTCCAGAGCCATAAGGAAAAAACAAAAAACAAACAAACAAAAAACAAAACCCCACAGGTATTCTATCATAACTTAAAGAAGACCAAAAGAAAAGAGAAAAATACTAAAGCACATGATATTAATTTCAGGATATTAATTATTTTCAGTCTGTTATAAAAATAAATTGTAGGAGATACCTTTTGGGTCTCTTCTTTGTCTATAGCGTATGCCATCCCTTTTTATGAAAAGTAAACTTATTTTGTTAAAAAATCAAATACATTTCTTAGCAAAAAAAATTTATGAAAATCTCTTAGATGATTAAAGTTAAACCAATAAAAACTGAACTGATTCTATATTTTTATGGATCCCCTGCATCCAAAGAGATAGAAGGTTATGGTTTTAGATCTCAAGAGTTTTACAATATGAAAGGAAATATAAAGCAAACACACATGAAATTTACCTAAAAATGTGTAAGTCAGAATAAGGATTTTAGAAGGCCAAAGGAGAGATGTCACAACATTGATAATAAATCTGTTGTCAAAATAAGAGCTCAGATAAGAAAAGCACCCCAAGGCAACAGCTCTAGGAGTTAGAATCATGAAAAGAAAGCTTTCAGAAGAACCAGCCTGGAGGTGGGTCTGATGGAGGAAGCCGAAAATCAGAATCAGCCCCGTGGAAAGGATTTCTCAGTGAGGAAGAGGGCAGGCTACCTGTGGGTCTCAAATCTGACATATGTGGCAAGCTCCCCATCAAAATGCCCTGTAGCTGTCATTAGAGAGCGAAATAGGCAATGCAGTGTCTGAGGTCTCAGCAAAGTGAATGAACAGATTCAAATTAATGCAGAGATAAGTACCAGAAAGTGCCCTTGTGGAAGACTGTTCTCTCTCGGAGCCCTGACTGCACGGGCAGCCTTCAACCTTCAGGCTTTTTCTAGCAGGCTTTGCTACGGCCGCCATTGTTCACTGGTGAGGCACAGACCAGTTTCCAAAGCTCTTTCCAGGTGTGGCCCCCACTTGTGAAATTAGTAGCCCTTGAACGGACCTTTATAAAGCAACTTGAAGCCAAACAGAATGGGGAAAGTAGACACATCTATTTAACTGTGTAGAATCGCGCATGATTTTTACAAAGCTATTCAAAGTCGCTAGTGTTAAAACAATTAGCATCCAGAGTGCAATGTAGCAAGAAACTTTGCTACCGGCCTTCTAAAACCCAACATAGGTCAAGTTTCATGGAAAAAAAAAAAAAAAAGAAACATAATTTGCCTCAGAATGTGTCTTTACCAATTTCTCCAAATCTTTAACATTAGAAACGGACTGATATTAGACCAAAGTTTTCTGCTTAAGTATAGCCAATTGGCTATAATTTGATATTTCTTTGAATCTTGAAACGTTTGCAGGCAGTAAGCTTAGAAGCCTAAACTGAAGCAGAGTTAATCTGACCTCAGCTCAGGTGCAAACTATCTACACTGATACACTGAAAGCAAAGACCCTTAATCAGTGGTTCTGGCCTGGTAGGATTCAAATCATAAAGCTTCTAAATGAAAAATTTAATTTCATGCTTAAAATGTTGCATTTTGATATTTACTTCTCCTAAACCTGACCCTGGGAGCATCCCAGCTCTGAAATGTGCTTTCACTGCAGGACTGAAGTCAATCTTGTCCTCTAACTAGATTATGAGTGCACAGCAGATTGGGGAACACTTCCTTTCAGAATCCTCACTCTCCAATTACCCAGATTTCTGAGCTTGATAGCATAGAAGCTGGACTCCTGGCATGCACAGCTCTGGTCCATCCTGAAAAGTCCTGACACATTTTCTGATTCTTCAGATACCAAAATCCTGTTAGATTTGGTTTTAATATTAAGAGAAGTTAATTTTGCTCTAATTAAAAGAAAAGTAGCTACCATAAATTATATAAAAAGTAGCTACTACTATGCACACATGAACACTAGGTATAACAACGCAGGGTTTTTCTTGTAATCATTGCATTTTGAACCTTTCTCTCTACAATGCTCTACCACAGTGGAGATGAAAATACATGAATAAGTTACTCAACAAAAACAACCGTGTGTCTCCTTTGCCATGGAAGGCAGCTCAGACTGTTTGTTAGGCACATGGTCGGGCAGTCAAATAATCTAGGAGGAAAATACAAATAAATTTAGGACCAAGAAGAAAACACAAGGATCAAATCCTCCCAGCACGACTAACATTTCTCAACAATATCTAACACTTTGCTGACTTGATCAATCTACAACAAGCAAAAGATTCTGATTTTGTTTTGTTTTGTTTTGTTTGTTATCCATAGAAATAAAATCATGGATAATCATAAACCTTGCTCCACCAGGAAAAAAAATAACAAGATATAAAATTGTTGTAATAAGGCAGTGGTTGAGAATACAACTACATTATGCTAATTATCATGTTTATGCCATTAGCCAATGTAAATTACTACACTTATTAAAGAGACAAAAATGACTCTGGTTTAGCAGATACAGATAAGTTATACTAAGGCTTATAGGCTGAGACTAAAATTATGGCTCCTTTGCAATAAAAAAATAATGGTTTTAAATAGAAAATAATAAATAACATGACTGAATTGCAAGTGTACAATAATTAGTCTAACTTTTATAGAGGGCAAGACCCCAGTTTTATTATCAATAGTGTATCATATTCACTTCAGCTCTCTGCAATTGTGGCCTTCGTTAGTTAAAGCAAATGTTTAGTGTGTCATTATGATTTTAATTCTTACAAAAACATGTTCCTTTATTTCCCCCTTGCCTTTTATGTCTATGGAGAAAGAACCAAAATACTCTTCATGACCTTTTGAACCATTTGTTATTTTAAATTATCTCCCTAGGGCCCAAATTTAAAACCCAGGAAATATTACGCACACACACACAAACACACACACACACACACACACGAGAGAGAGAGAGAGAGAGAGAGAGAGAGAGAGAACTTTGGTTTGCTTTTTCCTTTGAGAGTGAGTTTCATTTTGTAATGTTCAGCGGCTGGCAGTGAATTTAAAATTGTGCCTCAGACTCCTGCTTGCTGGGATTAGAGGCTAGGAAATATTCCTGACATGTTCTCACGGTCATCAATTGCTGATAAAGGCCTGTGAATTCTGTTTCCTGAATGTTGTACTAACCCATTTTCTCCATCTCTACAAGTAATATCTAGTCCATGTCACCTCCAGCCTCTACCTCAGCTCTATCAACAGAGTAACTATCCATTGGTCTTCCTTCTTAGCTGTGAACCATTCATAGCACTTTAAAAGTGCATATTTGCCCTAGACTTCTCTGTTCCAAAATTAACTTCAAACAGCTTCACCTTGACCTACAAACCCTGTGTGATGCACTCTTCTGAGGCCCCTAGCTTAACTTTTGTTTCCCTTCAACTTTACTATTCCTATTCTGATGTCCCTGCCCTTTACAATCTGTCAGGGCTATGTACTCCTTCCTGCTTTAAAGCTTCCCCTCTCCTTTAATCATCCCCCCTCGGAGAGGAATTTTAATTCGAAATATGGCTGCTGGCAAGAGATCACATCCAAATTTCTTCTAGGTATGTGTGATCCAGCGGGAATACAAACATGCCTTTAGTCCAGGAGACAAAGGCAAACAAGTCTGAGTCCAAGGCCAGCCTGGTATAAAGCAAGTATCAGGTAAAAAACGGAACAAAAAACAAACAACAAAAACTTAACTTCAGTAAATACCTGTAGTCCCAAACAATGAAGGTAAAGTTAGTTTGTAGAAGGAAGATCCCACGTTTGAAAGCAATGACTAATTGAGTGACAGAAACAGTGACAAATCAGAGAAAGACTTGACAGAATAGGATATGCCCAATTCTCAACGGAAAGGAAAAGAAAAGGAAGCTACTTACTGGGCAATTTAAAGAGGAGGCAGGGCAGTTTTACTGGGACAGTAATGGAGAAACAGGTTGCAGAATGAGAACTCAGGTGAAGACAGAAAGAGCCAGAGAATGAAAAGGAACCAGAAGATTAGAACAGATTTCTGGACTGTTCAAGGCCATGCAGAGCAATTCAGAGGCCAAAAGAGACACCAGACTGAATAAGTCAGCTGGAAGAGGAGTCTGAGCCAGAACAGTTGAGCTGAACCAAACAGCTCAGAGCTCAGTAAGAATAATGAAGGGTGAACTTACTAAGCAATAAGCCTCCAAGACAATAATTACCTCAGGAAAATAAAAAGGATATTATATACCCCTGAAACTATTAGTTTCATCTTAGCAACTTCTTCTTTAGAAGGGCATGTCTATAACTGTAATGTTATATTCATATCTGCTATATGACAACTGTTCTCATTTTGTACATATCCAACGTGGCTGCTCCATGATCTGCAAGCCCAATACACACACACACACACACACACACACACACACACACACACACACACACATCCTGAGAGCAGAAATCCTACCACTTTTGTTCTGTATTGGCTCTTCTGCTCCAAAAACAACCCAAGCTACATAGTATAAAATTCCCAGAAAACAACTGGCCAGTCCCAGCCCTGAAGGAAAGAAGATTCTCCATAGACTAGGCATTAGAGGCCAATCAGAAATCTGTTGAAAATAATCTTGGGTAAAGAGTAACAGAAACTGGATTATCTTCTCTAAAAGGATCATTTCCTGCTGCCATCACATCCCATTGTGATTATCAGTGAGTGATGTGAAAGTACAGGTGCCTGCTGAACATCACGTACATTGTTGTCAGAACGCCCTAACAAAAGTTGTATTAGGTATGTGAAAATGGTTTCTAAATTATAAAGAGTTCTACTTCATAAATCTAAGCGGGTGTTCTAACGTGTGTATAAATGTGGGTTAAAGATGTATGTATACAGAATTGTAAATATTTATATATGCTATATACTATGTTGTGATTTTTCTTACGGTTAGAAATTGAGGCTAGCCAGGCAGTAGTGTGCAAACCTTTGATACTTGGGAGACAGAGGCAGGCAGATCTCTGAGTTTGAGGCCAGCCTAGTCTACAGAGTTACAGGATAGCCAGGGCTACAGAGACAAAGTCTGTTCTGAAAGGAAGGAAGGAAGGAAGAAAGGAAGGAAAGAAGGAAGGAAGGAAGAAAATTAGGGCCATCTTCATAGAGTCAAAAGGTTCTTTCTTTTTCAAAATCAGGATAAATAAAAGTTTCTTTCATTGGTTTTAAAGTATTGAAATGGCTGCCTAAATATGTTCTACATACTGTGACAGACTTAGAGTAGAACAGCTAATGAACACAGTAAACCCAGCTTTGACCTGAAAAGCCTACCATTTCCTAGCCTCACCCTGCATTTCCCTGTAACAATCACAGAATAACAAGTTGGTACAATATCCAAAGATGAAAAACTCATAACTTATATAATATTTGATAGGGAGCGACTTATCTCTATATTTTTTCCTAAGAAGAAGCCTGGTCAAATATCAATCAGCAATTATTTCCTTGCAAATAAGTATTAAAATGTATATATTTAGCAACATAAATAATGATATTGTCTAGTTACTTAATTTAGAATTCTTTTTTTTAAAAGATTTATTTATTTATTAATAGTGTTCTGTCTGCATATATGCTTGTATTCCAGAAGAGGGCAACAGATCTCATTATAGATGGTTGTGAGGCACCATGTGGTTGCTGGGAATTTTACTCAGGACCTCTGGAAGAAGAGCAAGTGCTCTTAACCCCTGAGCCATCTCTCCAGCCCCTAGAATTAATTCTTAAACTCCCTGCTTTTAAAATCCAAAAAGTTTTTTTTTAAAAAGCAAGTTTTTTGCCTATAATAAAAACATTAAGATTGTTAATGCAAACAAAAAGGGAAATTACAGAAACTACAAAAGCATTGTAATCAAACAGAACAGTGCTATTATAAGATGTCAGGGAGATCAGTGGAACACTGGAGTAATCAGAAGGAAACAGTTCACAAGCTCAACATGCAGAAGATATAAGTTGACTTCACTGAAAAGATTACTTTAAAATGTTGGTGGCTATAGTAGAAGAAAAAAATCATATACTAAAATTACAACTTAAAAATTCAGATGTAAACATAAAAAACTGTTTATCCAACCCAATCATTAAAGAAAGACATCTGACTAGAACACTCTCTAAAAAGTTGGTTTTTATAATTATTTATATGGGTTTATGTGTGTTCCTATAAATGGATAACACGGTGCACATGTGGAGGTCAAAGGACAGTAATGGAAATCAGTCTGCACTTACACTGTGTGTGTTCTGGGGATTGAACTCAGGTCATTAGGATTGGCAGCCAGTGCCCTCGTCAGCTGAGCCATCTTTCCACCAAGTGTTTTCTATAAGAAATAATTCTATAACCAAAACCATTGGAAGACAATATACTTATAAGAAGTACAATCCACATAAAACTTAAATTCAAAACCTATAATCTACAACTAGCTTTCCAAGTTGATAATAAAGTGATAGATATATTTCCCATGTTGATGAACCTTGATAATACTATGCTAAGTGAAAGAAGCCAGACACAGAAGGTCACACACACACTGAATGATTCTACTTATATGAAATATCTAGAATAGATAAATTCACAGCAACTAGTTAATGGCTAAGACTTGGGGAGAAAGAATGGTATGGGGCAGGGTGAGTAACTCTTTAGTTCCTCTTGGAACTAGGTGTGCTGTTCCGAAATACTATGAATCACCAGAAGCCAGTGAATTGTTTAGTGTAAAACAACTCATTAAATAATGTGTTTTGCCTCATTTAAAAAGGAGGCCATACCACTCTAAAGGTATAGAAAGCTTTGACATATACATCTCACAAGATAATTCTAATGACCAACAAAAACTTATTAAAAGGTGTTACATCTTCTTAGCAAATCAGAAAAAGAAAATGCGTTACTTTTTGTCCATCAGATTATAAAATCTTAAAAAGTAACCCCGACTGTTGGAGAAGATTCTGGTAAACAAGCAATTGTAAGATTACAATTACAGTTAGCCTAAGTATTTTTTTATTTTTATTTTAATTATGTATACATGTGAATGTCTAAGTGTGGAGAAGAGCACATGTGATGTCAGTGCCTCTGTGGCCAAGAAGACAGTGTTGCATCCCTAGAGCTAGAGTTACAAGTAGTCATGAAATACCCTCCTTCCGTGCTGGCAACGAAATTCAGTCCTGTGCAAGAGCACCATGCTTTCGACTGGTGAGCCCCTGTACCAGCTTCTTAACATGCCTTTTTGAAGGAAGGTCCTGCAGACTGAAAACAGGGGCTTGATGATGCTGAAACACATGACCTTGTTCCCACTAAGCCCACCGGTAATATGAGGCTGAGATGAGAAGCCCTGGCACACACGAAGGTAGAGAACTCATGAGGTTTGTGTTCCACCGTCTCTTCATCTGTGCAGCTATACCACTGGCAGGACTGTTCCTGACTGGCAGTGATAGGGAGACAACTGAGACAGACTTCTCATGACATGCTCTAACAATAATTTCTAACAGTAATTAGAGACATAGAGGCTATGAATTTAAGGGAGGAGGCACACGGGAAGAATGGGAAAGATGAAAAAAGAGAAAATAACAAAATTATATTTTAATTTCATAAACATTTTAAAAACACACAGAATAAAGTACTCTGCTTGCAGACAATATTTAGAAGGCGTTGAATTCCTAAAATGTATCACCCCTAGGAAACATAGGATTCTGTTGTCCATATGTTTCAGGGGACTTTAGTCTATGACAGGAGGGAAGGGGGCGGGTTGGTGTAGTCCATTCTGGCCTGGCAGAGGAGAGCCGCCTCCAACACGGTAGACCACAAAACAGAGAGTGGAAACTGACCCAGGGCAGAGCTAACCTCTCAGAGGCCCATTTCTAGGGCCTTAGTTCCCTCAGCTAAGGCAAAACTCCTAAACGGTCTCTGAATCACAGCCAAAGCTAGGAATACACATTCCAAGCATGAGTCCCTCGGACACATTTCAGATTCACGCTGCAGCCCTCTAACCTTCCCACCTAACACTACAAAACCCAACAAACAGAAACCTCCCATGGTCCCTGTCTCCTACATCAATTAGCTCTTGTTCACTTCTTGTCCCCTCTCACGCACACGTAACATTCCATACAAGTGCGACTATATAATAGTCACCACTAATGACTAATAGAAGGCAGCATTATTTGCCAACAACTCAATAACCTAATCTTAAACGTGGGGTCTTCTGAGTTCTCTCCTGGGTTGGGCCCTTCCTTAGCTGTGAGATCCAGCCATCCTTGCAAAATCCAGTTTGAGAAAGAATCCTAAATCAGCTTAATGAAAATCCCATATTTATTATTTGACTGCTTTCAATCTTACCCTCCCTGAGCCATCTCAACAAGAGTTCTAGTGAGTGATTCCGCCTTTCCATTGCTGTTTTCTCTTAATAAAATTTCCCACCCACTGTCTTCACCTTGGCTATAAATCCTGTTTGTCCCACTGGGGTTGAGGCCACTGTCTCTCCACTGGAACGAAGCCCTCAGCAACAGTCCATCTACACATCCCCTGAGGTCCTCAGTGAATAATGCTCACCTTGCAGTCTTTAAACAAGTGTCTTCTTTTCTTTAGCCCATTCCAGAAGAGTGATGCATTTACACAAGCTTATTGTGTTAAAAACAAGCTCTTTCTTTCATATTTAAAGAAAATACCAACTGTTTCAAATTATTAGTTTGTATAATATTAATGAATCAGGCAGGAGAGTTAAATATTACCTTCGAGTAGCTGAGGTACCACATAGTTAAATGATACTTATAGAACATGGCTCAGGAGATGGGACTGTAAGAAAAGAAATATGTATTGACCCAAGAGAAAGGATCCTCGGTAATGTGAGGTTGCCTCTAATTAGAGAGCTCAGACGGAACAAGATGTCATGCACTAAAGAGGTCTTCTTAACCCTGCACTCCAGATGGCACTGCAGCAACGCCTTCCTGAAAATAATTAATGTTGCCCATGACTACCACTTAGTACCCTTTGGGTCACAATCATATGACAGGTGACAGAGCAGGTATATCTCAGAGAGGTTAATAGATGGCATTGACATAGTGGAATAAAAGAAGAGTTAATTCATAGAGAGATCTAACATTTTCACTGGGATAGAAAACATACTCATTAAGAGAAGAAAGAGAATTGTATTGATTACATTTCATATTTTCAAAACTATGAGTTGAGATAGTTTTATTACCATCAAATATAAAAAGTATGCAAAGGGATTTTTAGAAACAAGATGATGTTTATTAATTCAAGAAACATAAATTAGAATAAACCTTCTCAAGTCGTGTTAATCAATTCATTTCTAGCTATTCTCCCGGCAGCCATCGTGGCAGCCTCCTGTACATGGGAGAAACAGGGAACTTCCAACAGGATCCCTTCTCTCTAGGGGTCTGCAGCTCACTGGGCTGGGAAGCAGCAAATACATCTACAACAATTCAGTTTTGCAGAAGAATAACAGAGGAACCATGCCAACTGCACAAACAGTATTAAAAAGGTGAGAAGTAATTTTTAAAAATAGCCACGGATTTGAAAGAGAGTAAAGTAGGAGGACAGGGAAGAGGAAAATGACATAATTATATAATAATCTCATTTCTAAAAAACGAAAAATAAACCTATAAAGGAATAAGGGTCAGAGGGACGGAAACAGTATACTGGCAGCTAGAGAGCAAAAGCCTCAGTGAGAAAGGAACAGGTTCATGTGAACAGCCAGGGGACGTACAAGCCCAGACAGTGAAATGCAGATCCAATCAGAAGAGCCTGGCCTTCCAAAGGAAAACAGCATGGTGGGCATTTTATCACAGCCACCTGTCTTAGTCAGACACTGATCATTTTTGTTTTCGTTTTTGTTGTTTTGTTTTGCTTGAGATGAAAACTAGCTTGTTGTAGTTAATTTTACCCAGGCCACAGAGAGCCCTACTATTTATACTTGTTCACATTTCACATTATGTCTTTTACCTTTTGTTTTGCTGCTGCTTCATCTCACACAATCAAGAGGGGGAAAAGAAGTAGGGGGTGGGGCTTCAAAGATCTCCAGCACTGACTAACAGCTGAACCAATGCTGCCTCCAACACCAGTGTTGAAGGCATGGAGTCCTTCTGAGCCCACCGTTTAGAACATACTGCCTCTGATCCAAATCTTATTTTCCCAAACCTGTCTTCTTGCCCAGGCTTTTCTGCTGTTCCATGTTTCACTGACTGTCCAGTTTCTTGGTGACTTTGTTTCTATGCTGTGCCAGAGACCTGTCTGAACTCCCTGCCTGGCCTAGTTTCTGATCAATACTTTGTCCCAGAGCCTGAATTCTTCTATTAGTTCTTCCTCTTTCAGTTCTGTGAGCTTTTGGAGTAATGAGAATTGTATGCGCTGCTACCAATGTGACTCATTACATGGGCTTCTCTAGCTCAGACCCCATTGAAGATTAGCTCTTATAGTACCCATGTCAATCCAGAGTTTCAAATTCCAGTTGCACATATGCCAAATCTGTGTGGTAGATAGAGCCCATATAGCTCCCAAGGAAAGCCTGTTGTCCTCACTGCTAGGCATGAGGCCTGCAGACAGTCAGCAGTAGCCAGACTTTCCATGGACCACTTCCATTTCAAAGAGGATCTCTGTTCAAGATCATACCCTTCCAAGAACACTCAGCATTCAGTGACTAAGCACTGTGAGACTATAAAACTCTGTATGTCCCAGTTCAATCCAAGAGGCCATGCTGGCTCTAGGGACCCACAGAACATGGGAAGTAAATACAAGCCTGATCATAGCTTCATTTCTACTGCCCATCATGTGTGTGTGTGTGTGGGGGGGGGTGCTCTTGGGAATCCTTTGAGAATACCCAGCTAATGAAACTATGTCTCGGAGTTACTTACACTGGTGGATTTCTTCCCAATACACAAGTCTTCCATATCTGTTTCTCACACTCCTATTAGTCCCAGCTCAAGTTTAAAGAATAACTTTGGCTGCGGTCACAGGAATTTCTGGGGTAATATTTTTGGGAAACATTCTAGATTCAATTCCATGTGAAAAATATTTTTAAAAAATTCCTGAATCTAGAGATGGCCACATGTTCATGTTTAAAATGTGTTATGATTTCAAGTGCTGTAATGTCTAACACCACTCTTTTGATAGAGATTTATTATATGCATAAGAGCTTGGCTTCCTTCCTTCCTTACTGAACTGGAACCCAAACAGGACACTGTGAAAAGTGACCATCAGGTCCTTTACACCCCACACGGCTGGTCTCCACATAGTTCTCAGTGGAAAAGGCTAGAGACATTTTGGGAAATGAAGAAACAATCTTGGTTCACACAGTCACATAAAAGGCTAAAGATTATTATCATTTTATTTTATTTTATTTGGCATTTAGTGGACCAAGGTTAAAAAAAAAAAAAAAGCCAGGTATCCTGGCAGTAAGTGAGCTATTCCCACAAACAAACAAACTAAAAAAAATAACTGACCTATAAGGCTCAATAATTTTCTCTGGTTTTGAAAAGCATTCATACAGATGAAAAATCCGTTTAAGTATGTCAGCTTAGGACATAGTTACATTTTAGATATAAAAATTTATTCTGTTACAAGCTCAGCATAGATTTAATTTTTGGACTGCGGAATCAAGGAAAGACTTCCCTGCGCTTTACTGGGGATTTACCATGGTGTCCATCACGTGCTAATTCACATCGCTGGGTAGCTACTGCATCGGTACTCGCATGACACACTACAGCCGGCTTTGTCCCCACACTCAAGGCTACTCCTGCCAACCATTCCTATTCTGAGGTATCTATCAGCTTACACTAAAGCATGCTCCCATTTCTACTCATTCGATAACAGTCTGGACTTGTGTTAAAGATGTTTTCTAAGATGAGAATTAAGTACATATTTCCTCTTGGATAATAGGGAAGTACAAAATGTTTCTAATAAAGAGATTATTGGCCTAGATAAGGCTAAGAAACAATCAATGCCCATCAAAGGTGTTCATTTATATCTTCATTTCAATGATACTTTTAAGAAAAGACAAGGTTTAGCCAGAAAATACTACTTCTAAAGTAGACCAAAATCAGTATTCACATTTTAACTCATGGCAATTAAAATATGACAGTGAACTACTCACATGAGATACAAATAAAAGCATCTATAAAATGCTTTGTATATTTCTCTTCTGTCCATATTCTAAAGGAAGAGAAAAAAAAAAAAAACATGTCCCTACAGAGGCAATGCTTTATTTCCTGAGTCTTTTTAATTAGAAAATTCTAATATTTAAAATGGTTTTTAGAAAGAAATTAGTAATATAAGCCTAAGGCTGTAGCAGGCAAGACTAATGACTTTCATCTCAAAAGTTATTCGTTAAGACAAAGTTCCAGCGTGAATGCAGACGCCACCTGTGGTTACTGACCATGGGGACTGAGAAGAGCACAATCTGTGTATTATTTATGCTATTTTTCATCTCAGAGGAACCTATGGCTGCCATGATGGCTAATAACAGGGGTTATCTATAGCTCTGACATATTCTGCTCTTAAGGGCGCATCTATGAGTGAAGAAGACGCCAACCACCCCAAGACACACTTAGCTCTTTAACGCACTATTATTCTCATCGGAAAACACAACTAATGTCTCCTGACTTACAGAGGAAGACTTTTAATCTCACCATGGCATTGAACATGGACTTTTCTTCTTTGATAAAGCCACACGGCCCAATACTATGTTGATTCATAATAAATACTATGGTTTCCTTTCTTGGTTCTCTACAGTAAGTAATTTAAACAGTGATTTTTGTCCCCATTGTCATCACCTACCCTCAAGGTGGGAGAAAAGAGAAAGTTTCCTGATTTTCACCGAGGAAAGGAGATTTATAAACACATTTTTCTTTATTACACCAGTGATTCTTTTTCTCTTTAAGGAATCAATTCACTCAGTTATTCACCAATCAGAGGCAGCATAATCGCTTTATAATTTATTAAATGTTCTGCTTGCTGATTAAATTGTTATAGTAAATTTAGAAATGTGTTGGGCTATATATTATTTATTATTAGCCCTAAGATGATCACAGTGGTATTATTTAACCCTCTATCACAAATAATAAGACACAGACACCTGTTAGATTTCTAATCCTCTTATTTACCTTGGGCCGGGCAGATATTTCACTTACATTGTCTCAATATCGTCGCCATCCATCTCCAGCCCCCATCCAAAGCCATCCACCTTAGTTCTCCTAAACTGGACTACCTTTCACCCATAATCCCATAGTACTCGCTTTGATTCTTTACCTGAGCCTTTCCACGCCATCACTGGAGTCTTTTCTCCAGTCTCACATGCTTTTTTCTTCACACTAACCTCCTCCTTCTTCCTGTCTTCTCATCTATCTGTCCTTCTTGTGATTCCTCGTGGGATTATCCAAAGCCCGGAACCTTAGCCACGCCTACTCCATTCAGCCCCTGCCCAGGTATAGGCTATTTAATTAGCCAATCAGGTCTAATAACTTTGGCCGGTTTACACAGAGGGGCAGTAATCAGCCTCAGACCAACCTCCAACATTAAATCCAAAGGACACTTAGGTGCTCATTTACTGTTAGGTCTCTGAAGGATCTCCCAGGTGTCAAAAGCTCTGTTTATCATGACCCTACTCATTATTATTAGGTGGCAGAAGGAAGCAAAGACAGCCATAGCCCCTGTCCTCACACGCACACACCACTCAATTAAGCTGATAGAGGCATCATATAAACTTTAGAACAAGGAGTCCTGTGAAATCAAAAAAGAGGATGAGTCTTGGCAGGATCAAAGAAAGCTTTGTGGGGGACCTGAGAATGAACTGCTGGCTAAGGTAAAGTAACAGGTGACAGGAAAAGGGCAAAGGGTTATAAAAATGACTACATCAAGAGAAGCCTTGGTAAGGAAGGTAGAAGATGTTTTCCAGGGGCAGCCCTTTAAAAGAAAGGCACAGGAGAGAAAGGCTGCGAAGGGAAGGTGTGGCTGCAGACAAATTTACACAGTCCAGATCACACAGCGATCAAAGAGCTGATTCAAGAGTTTACCTTTGTGTGTTTTGTTTTTATTTTGTCATTTTGTTTCCTTTGTAGTGCTGGGGGCTGAAATTCCAAGTGATCTAAAGCCCAGCTACATCCCTAGCCAATTTCCACACAAATGATGAACAAGTGGGTTAAGAATTTTAAAAGGCTCACTAATTTTATGAAGAATAAGAAATACTGTATTCACAGTAGTATATATATATATATATATATATATATATATATATATATATATATATATATGAAACCAAATGTATGGTCAATGTGCATCTAAAAATATTCCATATTCTAATCAAGAAACCATAAAAAGCTTTGGGAAGAATGTCCATTATATAATAATAATAATAATAATAATAATAATAATAATAATAATAATAATAAT